>NC_069668.1:16681765-17025515 GCF_027244095.1 Hemicordylus capensis | reverse complement strand
CCGATAAAGACCGCGCTGCCATTAACTTATAAAATCCTTTCCAATTGAGACGAGCCTCTTGATGCAGAGAACCGGGACAAACGGATTTTTAGCATGGAACCGGAGATCTTTATTGTGCTCAAATGCTGTCACTCCGTAGAGTTACCCAGGAGTTACTCTAAAGGAGTTACTCTATTGAATTTCAGTGGGACTATTTAGTGGCTGTGATGCCTCGCCGTGGTTTTTGGAGACGTTTCGCCACTTGAGGGAATTTTCCGCCCTCTCCCTGATCACTCAAACATCCCAGGGTAGCTGTGGTATGTTTTGGCACGTGGGACTCGGCACGTGTTCTGGCAGGTGGTGTTTGGGCAGGTGGGAGTCTGTCTTCACGTGGGAATTGATAGCAGAAGATGCCACCCAGGATAAACCACCGGGATTTATTCTTGTTAGAAATGAATCGGCCACGTTCCCTCCATTTAGACAGAGCTCTTCCCAGAGTGGTCCAGCACATGCAGCACATCTCCCATCCGGTCTCAGCCTCACGCCAACCCACTTTCACTATAGGGTCTCCTTCTCGCCTTCTGCAAACAGAATCCCCACGGCCAACTCCCCTTCGGGCTTTTGCTGCCTCTCCAGCATCCAGCCCTTTCTCCCTTGCCCACAAACATAAGCACATAGGAACATAGGAAACTGCCATTTACTGAGTCAGACCACTGGTCCATCTAGCTCAGTATTGTCTTCACAGACTGGCAGCAGCATCTCCAAGGTTGCAGGCAGGAATCTCTCTCAGCCCCATCTTGGAGAAGCCAGGGAGGGTACTGGGAACCTAGATGCTCTTCCCAGAGTGGCTCCATTATCCCCTGAGGGGAATCTCTTACGGGGCTCACACATTAGGACTTCCATTCAGATGCAACCAGGGCAGACCCTGCTTAGCTATGGGGACAAGTCATGCTTGCGACCACAAGGCCAGCTCTCCTCTCCAAATACATGCCCAAATGGAAATTCTAGAAGCCACTCTTCTTTCTCGGCTCCTCCAAGGAAGTTGGACAGAGGTGGCCCTTTTAAAAAAAACAACCCAAGAATGTCCGAACAAACAAATAGCCCGGCGTTCTGAGCATGGTTCAGAAAGGAAAATAGGTTGCAGCGTCTGGCCGCCCCCGCTGCCGTTAATATGCGCACGGGCCCCGTGAAGGGAAGAAGCATTATTCCTGCTGACGAGGGCTAATGTTCCGTGAAAGTAAAAAGGCAAGCTGCTTTTGCACCTGGCTTGTGAAAGTGCTGAAGGAGCATTGTTCCCTCCAGAAGTGGAGTCACTGAGGCCAGCTTGCTCACTCTCGATTCCCTTCCCGCCCAGAGCCCCGGCCACAAACCCGGCCGTGCAGCCGGAGGTCTCGACTGTGCCAGGCCACCATTATTATTATTATTATTATTATTATTATTATTATTATTATTATTATTATTATTATTATTATTATTTCTTGTTGACACAGTCAGACAGGTGTTCTTGACCGGTTTGTTTTATCCAGACATCGGGTCCTTCCCAAGGACCTGGGATGCCAGAATTTTATTGTCAATGGTTATAGATATCGTCGCAGAATATAGTCTGTTCCCAGTAAAGCTGCTTTTTGTAATTGGCTGATGGTGATTTCTGTGACCCCGATGGTGTTGAGGTGCTCTTCAAGGTCTTTTGGGACTGCACCCAGGGCGCCAATGACCACTGGGATTATTTGGGTCTTTTTCTGCCACAGCCTTTCAATTTCAATCGGTAGATCTTTGTATTTGGTGATTTTTTCCATTTCTTTTTCTTCTATTCTGCTATCCCCTGGTATTGCTATGTCGATTATTTTGACTTGTTTTTCTTTCTTCTCGACTACAGTGATATCTGGTGTATTGTGTGGCAGATGTTTGTCTGTTTGTAGTCGGAAGTCCCATAATATTTTTACATCTTCATTTTCTACCACTTTTTCAATTTGATGGTCCCACCAATTCTTGGCTACAGGTAGCTTGTCTTTTTTGCAGATGTTCCCGTGTATCATCCCTGCTACCTTGTCATGCCTTTCTTTGTAGTCAGTCTGTGCGATCTTCTTACAACAGCTGATCAGGTGGTCCACTGTTTCATCTGCTTCTTTACAAAGGCGGCACTTGCTGTTTGTGGTGGATTTTTCGACTTTGGCTCTTATTGCATTTGTTCTTAGTGCCTGTTCTTGCGCAGCCAGAATTAAACCCTCTGTTTCTTTCTTCAAGTTGCCATTCTTAAGCCATTGCCAGGTCTTGGTGATGTCTGATTTTCCACTTATATTGTGTAAATATTATTATTATCATTATTATCATCATCATTATTATTATTATTACTACATTTATATCATGCTCTTCCTCCAAGGAGCCCAGAGCGGTGTACAACATCCTTGAGTTTCTCCTCACAACAACCCTGTGAAGTAGGCTAGGCTGAGAGAGAAGTGACTGGCCCCGAGTCACCCAGCTAGATTTTTTATGGCTGAATGGGGATTTGAACTCAGGTCTCCCCGGTCCTAGTCCAGCACTCTAACCACTATACCACGCTGGCTTTAGGTAGGGCACCGCATCTGGGGGCCTAGACCTCTCAGAGGGATTCCCAGATTTTGTGGACCGCAACTCCCAGAATCCCAAAGCCACAGCAGCTGGGGATTCTGGGAGTTCTAGTCCACAACATCTGGGCATCGCTCTTAGAGGGAACTCCTAGACGGAAGGGTGTGGGTACAGTTGTGGGTTGTGGAGATTTAGTGGGGGTACAGCTGGGATTCTCACACCTGGCCCCCCAGATGTGGTACGACAACCAACTCTCTTTATCCCTAGCCACTGCGACCGAAAGTGGTTGGGGCTGGGGATGATGGGAGTTGTAGTCTTGACAACATCTGCTGGACTAGGACCGGGGAGACCCGAGTTCAAGTCCCCCTTCAGCCATGAAACTAGCTGGGTGACTCTGGGCCAGTCACTTCTCTCTCCGCCTAGCCTACTTCACAAGGTTGTTGTGAAAGAGAAACTCAAGTATGTAGTATACCACTCCTTGGAGGAAGAGTGGGATATAAATGTAATAATAATAATAATAATAATAATAATAATAATCTGGGGACCCAAGTGTGAGATCCCCTGGATGACACAGTCCGAGCAGGCACATTCAGTGAAACTAATGGGACTCATACTGAGGGGAAATCTGCACACAAGCATTCACATTTCCCCCACAAGTTGCTAGTCCTTGTGATTGCAAAGGGAAACTTGAGGGCAGGCAAGAAAGAAGCCGCTGATCTTTGTGGCTTTAAAACAAAACCCTTCTGCATACCAAGATTACTCAAAATGCTGGCCAATGCTGACATATTATCGGAGTAATATGGTCTCCGGGACGCCCTACAAGGTCTGCACTGGCTGCCAATAGGCTTCCGAGCAAAATACAAAGTCCTGGTTATAATCTACAAAGCCCTTTAACGGCTTGGGCCCAGGGTCCTGAAGAGGAAGCCTTCTTCACTGTGAACCCCGCCACCTATTCAGATCTTCAGGGGCGGTTTGTCTGAGGGTGCCACCGGCTTGCCCGGTGGTGGCTGAAAGGCGAGAGCCTTCTCTGTGTTGGCCCCCAGGCTGTGGAATGCACTTCCTGCTGAGATAAGAACTGCCCCACCCATTTCCCAGACTATAGGACACGCCGATATTGGGCCACAGCAATATAAGAAGGAGAGGAGAGCTGGTCTTGTGGTCGCAAGCATGACTTGTCCCCATAGCTAAGCAGGGTCTGCCCTGGTTGCATATGAATGGGAGACTTGATGTGTGAGCACTGGAAGAGATTCCCCCTCAGGGGATGAAGCCGCTCTGGGAAGAGCAGAAGGTTCCCAGTTCCCTCCCTGGCAGCATCTCCAACGAGATAGGGCTGGGAGAGAGACTCCTGCCTGCAACCTGGGAGAAGCCGCTGCCAGTCTGTGCAGACAATACTGAGCTAGATAGACCAAGGGCCTGACTCAGTATTTGGCAGTTTCCTATGTTCCTATATGTATAAGAAGATGCTGGAAGGCATCAACATCTCATACTGTGCTGGAGGAGGCCATGGTCAACCCTTCCTGTATTCTACCCAAGACAACCACAGGGCCAGGAGTCAACACCGACTCGACGGCATACTTTACCTTTCAAAGCAGCTAACAACAACAACAACAACAACAGGCCCTTCTGGGCAGCCATTTCAGCTGGCTGGAAGGAACCTAGGCAACCCATGGTTTCCTCACTCAGGCAGCCGATGCAACGGCAGACCCGTTTTGCAGGAAACAGACAACCTGGGGTCCGCGCTGGCTGGGGCTTAAATCCTCCTGCTGTGCTTTTGCAGAACCGGAAAAAACCCTTCAGACAAGGCTCTTGCAAAGGGAAACTGCTCTTCTCCCCGGCCGCCTCCAACCCAGCCTGCTCGGTAGAATCCTTCAACAATCCTTTATTTACATAAAGCTGTCACATTTTGGCTGGGATTAGAGGGAAGCAGTACACTGCCTGACATTCTGTCAGTTTGCTGTTGTGAAAAAAGCCATATTGACAGTGATGGCTGTTTAACATCCTCCAGATTTTGTTTGCGGAGAGAGAGGGATCCATTTCGGAAGCGGGCCGGGCGGAGGCCTTCTGCTGCGCAGTCTCCCAAGCTGGGCGGGTTGGGAACCCGCCGAACACGAAAGTGGGGCCTCCGACCAAACCTTGGCACGTTTTGGGTGGCTTTCGTTGCGGACCTTAAAGACTACTTTAAGGAGAGGAGAGCTGGTCTTGTGGTCGCAAGCATGACTTGTCCCCTTAGCTAAGCAGGGTCCGCCCTGGTTGCATATGAAAGGGAGACTTGATGTGTGAGCACTGGAAGAGATTCCCCTCAGGGGCTGAAGCCGCTCTGGAAGAACAGAAGGTTCCAGGTTCCCTCCCTGGCAGCATCTCCAAGAGAGGACTGAGAGAGACTCCTGCCTGCAACCTTGGAGAAGCCGCTGCCAGTCTGTGAAGACAATACTGAGTTAGACAGACCAAGGGTCTGACTCAGTATATGGCAGCTTCCTCTCTTCCTAAGGAAGCTCCGAATGTCCCTAGTTAAAGAGCGACTGGCCAGAACATTGCCTGCATTTCCCCCTGCTCTTTTCGCTTTGCACCTACAAAGCAAGGAGCTATTTAAAAGCGGGGTGGGGGGGGAAGGCTGAGAATCTGGATCAGCTTCATGGGCTTTCGTAAGGCCAGGCGGAATGCCTGGAATTCAGAATCCGCCGGGCTTTGAGGGCAAGCGCGCCCGCTTCTGCAGCAGTGTTTGTAACCACCCGGTTGGCGAAGGGGTGTGAAAACTGCCCGGGGCCCACAGTTCCGACTGCTCCTGCCCTGTTGGCTGCAGGGCTTTCCCCTCATGCTGCTAAATAGCCCCCCCCCGTAAATTAACCCCAGGGCTGTCCAGCTAGATTTGCCGCATGGAAGCGTGGGGCTCCATAAACCGCAGGGCACAAGGCTGGGATCGCACCCCACCCCACCCCACCTTAAATTGCACTGAAGCAGTGAAAGCGGCCCCCACTCTGTTCCCGAATGCCCAGCAGAAAGGGGGGCTCTTTCCCTGCTTCTAAATGGCAAGCATAGACACACACACACACACACCCCTGTTTCCAGGCAGGTCTCGCAGCAAGAAGCATTCCACAGAGAAGGCACCATGGAGGGAGGGCGATGGGCTTCCGGCCCATCGCCCGGCAGGAATGCTCCCCCGGCTTCTCAGTGAAGATGCAGCCAAGAGGTGAAGTTGCTGCTCTTCGTGACAATCCGCCAGGTTCAGGTCCCTGTGCAACACCCCCCCCCCCGCGCCCCGGGGTGCTTCCTGGCCTTGCCAGTGCGTCTCCATCCTCCATTTGAGGAATGTGTTGACGGACGGATGGAGTGGGCTTCGAGGATGCATTCCGCCCTGCAGAGCAGGAAATGTGATCTTTATCCACACAGGCCGATGACATTCCTGAACAGAGGAACATTGGAAGCTGCCATATGCTGAGTCAGACTATTGGTCTATTTAGCTCAGGATTGTCAACACAGACTGGCAGCGGCTTCTCCCAGGTGGCAGGCAGGAGTCTCTCTCTCTCAGCCCTATCTCGTCGGAGATGCTGCCAGGGAGGGGACTTGGAACCTTGATGCTCTTCCAAGAGTGACCCCATTATCCCCTAAGGAGATTATCTCACTTCTAGTCTCCCTTTCATATGCAACCAGGGCAGACCCTGCTTAGCTAAGGGGAGAAGGCATGCATGCTGCCGCAAGACCAGCTCTCCTCTCCTTGCTCGTCTTAGAACCGGTGCCTTCCCTTCCTACACCATCCTAGGCCCGTGTCTGCTCAACCTGGACGATGCGCTCCTTCAGCCTCGGGAAGTGGTGTTCTGTATCTGTGGCAGGCTCAGCGTGCGTTGACGGATCCTCTGCCACTGCAGAGCCAGTCGCTGAGGGTTAGGACTAAGCCAGCATTGGGAACAGATGGAAGGGACAGAGGAAGCCGCCTGCTACTGAGTCAGACCCTTGGTCCATCTAGCTAACTGTTGTCAACCCAGACTGGCAGCGGCTTCTCCAAGGGTGCAGGCAGGAGTCTCTCTCTCAGACCTATCTTGGAGATGCTGCCAGGGAGGGAACCGGGAACCTTCTGCACATAAGCAGGCGGGTGCAAGCTTGGAGGTGCTACCTTGGAGAAGCCGCTGCCAGTCTGTGTAGACAGTTCTGAGCTAGATGGACCAAGGGTCTGACTCCGTAGATGGCAGCTTCCTGTGCATACGGAGTACTTGGCACTGCTTCCCCAGCGCTCCTTCCAAACAAACAGTTTCCCCGTGGCCCCAGCTGAAGAGCAGCTCAGCTTTGTGAGATGTTGAGTTAATAGTCAGCAGTTTATCTTCATTACCGGAAGGAAAGGAAAAGATGCCCAGAGGGGTCGTCTTGGACTTGAAAAGAGGTGGCAGCCAGGCTGAGAGGCTTCTCTTTGTCCAATTCCACCACAATCAAACGGCAGAGGCCTGGCTTAAGGAGATGCGATCCTCCCCCCGCCCCCCCCAAAAAAGTCTAGTTTTGCAGTGTGCATTTGTCTTGGTTAATTTATACAGGGAGGAGGTACTCTATTTGCAGGCACAGGTTTCTGGCTCTTGGATATTTAAAATAATAGCACCTGACACTTTACGAGCAGCTAAGAGGTTTTTTCTGCTTCAGAAAGCAAAAATATTGTAGTTGTGTAATGTGTATAAATAATCTGAGGAATTACGGCACCGGAGCCCAGGACAGTTCCAGAGCCAGCGAGTGGAAAGACCACGGAAGTTTGCCAGAGAGTGGCCGATGTCCCCGTTTCCAGACACCATTCTTGGTGGAAATGGTGGTCCAGATGTCGAAAGCTCATTTGGATGGGGTGGGGTGTCACCTCTGTTATAAATCCTCTCTCTGTTTAGCCTACTTTGCTGCATGGAAAGTAACCTTATGAGATTGCCTTGCTGCCTGTATGTGTGTGTGTGCCCAGTTCCCTCCCTGGCAGCATCTCCAACGAGAGAGGGCTGGGAGAGAGACTCCTGCCTGCAACCTCGGAGAAGCCGCTGCCAGTCTGTGAAGACAATACTGAGCGAGGTGGACCAAGGGTCTGACTCAGTATATGGCAGCTTCCTATATTCCCTAAGATCTTTCCTGGCTCTGTCCTTGAGATCTTTTTAGGAGAGGAAAGTTGGTCTTGTGGTAGCATGCATGACTTGTCCCCTTAGCTAAGCAGGGTCTGCCCTGGTTGCATATGAAAGGGAGACTAGAAGTGTGAGCACTGGAAGAGATTCCCCTCAGGGGAGGAAGCCGCTCTGGGAAGAGCAGAAGGTCTCAAGTTCCCTCCCTGACTTCTCGAAGATAAGGTTAAGAGAGACTCCTGCCTGCGACCTTGGAGAAGCTGCTGCCACTCTGTGAAGGCAATACTGAGCTAGGTGGACCAAGGGTCTGACTCCATATATGGCAGCTTCCTACGTTCCTGTGTTCAAGCCAGAACCCTCCACCTGCTGGACCAGGAGATCTCGGCGCTTGCAAAGCTTGCATGGCTGGCTTGACTCTTGGAGGGCACGGAGATTTAATCACGCCTGCAGAGCGTTTGTTTTGCATTGGCTGCCGCCCCCCCCCATCCTTCTGGCGCCTTATTTCACGGCTGTCACTATCTGTTCTGTACGTATTCGAAAAGATTAGCTTATTGACAGCCTGCTTGATTCAGTCGTAATAAACTCGTTGATTCCTCAGAGTCTGAGACAGATCTGTACAATTATCACCTCGGTCAACATTCATTAATTGGGAGCGCCGGCAAATGGCGCCTCTTCCCCTAGATGCCAGGTGCTTCTGCAGCGAGGGTTTGGAGGCCGCAGGTTCTGCTGTCGTGGCCTCACTGCCCCAAGCCTTGGAGATGATGGGTGTGGAAGGGGGAGTCTCTCGACTGGAGGCTCGGCTCGGCTCGCTGCGAGCTCGGCTCGGCTCGCTGCGATTTGGAACTGATCCTCGCGTGAGGAGGGGTCCCAGCCCACCAAACGCCCCATCGCCGTCGCTTCTCATTGCTAGTGCTCTCCTTCTTGGTGTGTGTGAGAAACTCGCCTTCAGGGTCTTCTCTCTCTTAACCGAGCCGACCCCGAAATATACTGCGTTTCCCTGAATCCGAGACGAGCGTTCCACCCCACCCCCAGTTTTTTGATACTAGAAATCAGGAGGCCGTGAATATGCGGAGATGGCAAAACTTACAGTACTGATAAGAGATCAAAAATGGGAAGGTTTTAAAGAAGATTGGAAACCGTTCTTACTGTACTTAAAGAACTATTTTCCTAATATTGATTTGTCAACTGGGTTTGAAATCTAGCAATATTAGCAGGTTGAGTAGATTAAAACCGAGTTTGGTAAGGTGTAGGATATATGTTTTGAATTATTATAGCAAGGGTTAATTGTATAATTAGTGATTCGCACTGATTAGTGAGCTGGAAGTCAATTTTTTGTTTAATGTGTGATGTAATGAGATTCTTAAGATACTGTTAAAATCAATAAAAATTTAAAGCAAAAGAAAAGAAAAAAATCAGGAGGCTGTTATAATCATAATTCATAATCTGGTTCCCTTCTGGTAAATGCACGCATCATCTGTATTTAACCTACACTCTTTAAAGGGGTTGTCTTAAATTCAGAGTCGTCTTTGACAGGTGCCCTGTCCCCAAAGAGCTCACAGTTGAAAATGGGCCGGCCACCTGGGATTTTTTAATTATTATTATTATTATTATTACATTTATATCCCGCTCTTCCTCCAAGGAGCCCAGAGCGGTGTACTACATACTTGAGTTTCTCTTTCACAACAACCCTGTGAAGTAGGTTAGGCTGAGAGAGAAGTGACTGGCCCAGAGTCACCCAGCTAGTTTCATGGCTGAATGGGGATTTGAACTCGGGTCTCCCCGGTCCTAGTCCAGCACTCTAACCACTACACCACGCTGTTGTTGGACTACAACTCCCATCATCCCCATCCACATAAATTATGTCTGGGGACCGGGGGGGGCGGGGAGTTGTGACTCCATAACAGCTTGAGTGGCAAAGGTTGCCTCCTCCTGATGTCCAGAGCATCAACCACAGAGGGGCTAGTCCAGCTACATTGGGAAGGTCCCCATCCCCGAAATTTCCATCTTCCCTTTAAAAAGAAGACGTATGTTTCTGGCTCTCTCTGTGTGTGTAGATAGAAGGGGAATGGGGCTGGTGGCTGGTATCCTACCCAACTGCTCAGTAAGACGTCCACTTCTCCGTGTTCTGATCGCTGATGTGCACTCATGAAATAAGCTCCATTGATATTGAATAACCCAACATTAAACGTATCGTGTGACCCGCGTGTAGGTGGTGCATGGATCCCCTCACCACCCCACTGCATCCCTGGTACCCCTTAGGCCCCATAGCAGCAACATTTCTGGCTTTGAGGCTGTCTGTAAAGACTATGGCCTGCCAAAGCAGGGTGGGGCGTGATTAGGATCTGAGCGGCTTGATGTCTGACTTCTGTGGGGTTGGGGCGGAATAACCCCAGATTCAAGTTGGAGCGTCTCTCTCCTTTCTTCTTCTTCCCAAATTCAATTTTTATTGATTTTAACAATAGTAATATTGTCATTCATTACAATATACACAAAAATGGACTTCCCGCACACATCTCTTCGTGAATCATCGGCTATAGAGTTTACCCTTGCTATAATAATAATTCAAAACATAAATTCAAACCCTTAAAAACACAGTTAATCTACCCAACCTGCAGGGTTTTTTTTAACTAATTTTCAAACCCTGCTGTAAAGTCCATAGTAGGAAAATAATCCTTTCAATACAACAAGAATGGTTTCCAATCTTCTTTGAAGCCTTCCAAATTTTGATCTCTTATCAGTGTTTTAAGTTTTGCCATCTCCGCTTATCCCAAAATTTTTATCAGCCCATCCTGTTTTGAAGGCAGTTCGTTACTCTTCCATTTCTGTGCATATATAATTCTGGCCGCCGTAGAAGCATACATAAAGAATGTTAAGTTAGTTGTAGAGATTACACCTTGTGTTATCCCCAGCAGGAAGGATTCTGGCTTCTTGGGGAATGTCATTTTAAATATTTTCTTTAACTCATTATATATCATAGGAGCGTCTCTCTCCCAGTGAGCCGGCCAGGGAAGTAGCAAGTGTGACGGGAAGTCGTAATGGGAGGTTTCTGAAGCGGCAGCCGCTAGTCAAAGAAAGTGCGGATCAGTGCTCTAGCGTCAGGCGCGTCTTCTGGATGACATCTGTCAGAAGAAACTGTCTCCTGCTCCCACCCACCCCCACCCCACCGCCAGCCCAGCAATAAGTGGTTGATGCTGCTGTGGCCTCCCTCCTTGAGTAATTGCCCATCACGGCTCTTTCTCTCTGTCCATTAGCTAAACGACCACCTTTCCCCCGCTAACCGCCCCCCTGCTAAACGTGCTGGGTGACAATTTCCCCGCCCGGCTCTCTGCCCTCGTTGCCAGGGAGGCCTGGCTCGGGCGGAGAAGGCCTCGTCACACCTGCCCGCTCCAATTCGGGTGGCTCACTCCGACGCGGCAAACGCTGAACTGCCCGGGGCGCTCTCGCTTTGCGACTCGGGGGGGGGGGCGCAGAACATTCACTTCCGTCTTCTCTCCGTCTAGGCTTAACGACCGGTGATTGGGTGGGTTTGGAGAGGTTGCCCAGTTCATCCCGTCCTGCTCATTTGGGAGAGGCAGAGACCTCTGCTGTGGGGCGCAGGATGGGGCCAGCCAGTGGTTTCATGCTGCTCTTGGCTTTCTACAGGGAAATAACGTGTGGCTCTTGCTATTCTGGGCGCTTATTACCATTTCTCCTGTCTTAGGAGCATAGGAAGCTGCCTTTCCCCCCCGAGCCGGACCCGGTCCATTCAAAAGTTAAAAGTACTAGAGTTTTTCATTTTCTTAAAAAACAAAATTTGGGTATTGTGTGTTTACAAGAGACCCACATTAGAAAGCAAGATAGAAAATTTTTGGTAAATAAGGCTTTAGGACAAGAATTTGTTTCTTCAGAGAAGAAGAAAAAAAGAGGGGTAGTAACTTTTGAATGGGTTAGGGCCTCCTTGGTTTGCATTTGAATGGGTGACTTGTGAGCACTGTAAGATATTCCCTCCAGGAGTTGGGGCCGCTCTGGGAAGAGCAGAAGGTCTCAAGTTCCCTCCCTGGCAGCATCTCCAAGAGAGGGCTGGGAAAGACGCCTGCCTGGAACCTCGGAGAAGCCGCTGCCAGTCTGTGAAGACAATCCTGAACTAGCTAGACCGATGGTCTGACTCAGTAGATGGCAGCTTCCGAGGTTACCCAAACCCTTTGCTCTGTGCAAAACAGTCTGCATATCGGTTGGGGTGGTAATACTCAAGAGGGGTTGATCACATAGAGGAATCTGTGAGTTTGGAGAGGTTGCCCCATTCATCCGGTCCTGCTCATCTGGGAAAGGCAGAGACCGCTGCTGTGGGGCTGATCATTAAGAGGTGCTGATCACCTCTTTTCCCTCTCGGGGGGGGGGGCATGGAGACACGGCCCAAAATAGCTCTGAGCATTCTGTCCCCTGAGATGGTCCTGGTGGCCGAAATGTGCTGCCGTGGGGACGCTTTCTCCTGGATCATGAGCTCCTTCAAGCAAGCAGGATGTGTTTCGAAGGAACTGAGCCCCGTGAGAAAAAATCGCTGGCATGCCGTTTCGGCCTTTAGACCTCCCTGCCTGCTTTTCAGTCTCTCCTGCTTAATATTTCCGTGGCTGGGATGGGGATATTCCCAATGAATCACTCCCCCTTCCACTGTCTCCCACCTCCACTTGCCCACCAGTTTGTTTTAAAAAAAGTTTTCCTCTCCCACCCACCCCCATAAGCCCCCCCCGTCTCTTTCCATATGGACTCTCTTCCGCACGGCCCCCTCCCCGTGGGTCACATTACACACGGTTATTTTGTGAGAGTGTTTATAGAAGTCTCTTTCCTCACCGTGGTTTTATCAGTTCGGGAGGTATTGAGAGCAGCCATTGTGTCTCTGGGCTGCAAAGGGAAGGCTATTCTTCTCGGACAATAGGCGTCCTACAGAAAAGAGAGGGGGAAACCGAGAGGGTCGGGCAGACCGAGAAAGGACAGAGGCAGAGATAAAGGGGTCCTGATCTCAGGGAACAAAAACGAGAACCAATTAGGCCTGGCTGAAAGGGCAGCCTGGTTTTAAAGCCGGCCCCAGGTAAAGCCCACTGGCTGGTCCCAGCTCTTCGCGGGAGAAAATTCATCCCCCCCCAACCAGCCCTTTTGAATCTGGCAACGGTTCAGCCGTGCCTCCCCGTCCCACCCCGCATCCCATTTCTCTGTGCATACTAGAAAACCTTTTCTCTTTCGTAATTGTAATTGTAATTTTGTTTATAGTCATTAGACTCAAAACAGCTTTTCTCTTTCCTTTTTGCTTTGGTGCTTTGGCGCCTGATCCCAGATTCAGAATGCTGCTTCTCTCTCCCTAACATCACCTGCCAGTTGACTCCTACTGAGTCAGACCCTGGGTCCGTCTAGCTCAGTATTGTCTTCACAGACTGGCAGCGGCTTCTCCAAGGTTGCAGGCAGGAATCTCTCAGCCCGATCTTGGAGATGCTGCCAGGGAGGGAATTTTGAACCTAAATGATCTTCCCAGAGAGGCCCGGCCCGCTAAGGGGAACATCTCAATGGTGCTCACACATGGAGTCTCCCCTTCAAATGCAAACCCGGGCAGCCCCTGCTTAGCAAAGGGGGCAACTCATGCTTCCCACCAGAAGACGACCTCCTCCTCTCCTCCCTGTTCTTTGTGTCTGTGAAGGTTCCCTCTTAACAGGGATTCCCAGGATGTTGTTGACAACAACCCCCCTAATCCCTCGCCAAAGGCCGTTGTCGCTGGGATGCTGGGAGTTGTAGTCAACGGCATCTGGGAAGCCCTTGTTAGAGGGAGCAGTGTTCTCCAGTCGGGAGTGAGGGGCGTATTATAAACCTGGGCAATGCACCACTTTCCCCTTGACGTCACCTTGGGCGCAAATGCCTTGACTGGCCTCTTGGTCGGGGAGCCTGAGGTGGTGTGTGTGTGTGTGTGTGTGTGTGTGTGTGTGTGTGTGTGCACCAGAGCCCCAGGCACAAACGCTGTCTCCTAGGCTACTGCTGAAGCCCAGGGCCTGGGGTCATGGCGCTGGGAGCTTTTCCCGGAGACAAAGAGCAGCCAGCTGCCTTATCATTGGCTGAGCTCCTTGCTGCTGGTTACCCTAGCTACAGAAGCTTGTGGCAACTGGGTAAACAAAGGCAATTTGGGAGTGAGGGCACCGACTGCCTCCTGGGATGTCGGGGATGGGTGGAAACTCTGGCCGGAACGCCGAGTGGGAGTGGCTCAGGTGAGCGGATCCCCGTCTCTCTGGGGCACCTGCCATGAGGGAGGCACTTTTGGGGAGGCAGCTAAAATCCAGTGCTGCTGCCAGACAAACAGCCCGCAGGACTACAGGCGTGTGTGTGCACAGAGGCGTATCTAGGGTGGGGCAGGCAGGGCACGTGCCCCGGGCGCCACTTGAAGGGGGTGCGCCGTTTCTTAAAATTAGGTGTGTGTTTTTTTCTAAAGGCTGCCGAAAACAAAATGGCCACCGCGCATGCTCAAATGGCCTCTGTGAGGCCCTAGGCCAGGGGTGGGGAACCTTGGCACTCCAGCTGTTGTTGAACTACAACTCCCATCATCCCCAGCTTATTGTGGCTGGGGATGGTGGGAGTTGTAGTTCAAAAACAGCTGGAGTGCCAAGGTTCCCCACCCCTGCCCTAGGCCATACTAGGCCTCACAGAGGCCATTTGAGCATTCGTGATGGCCATTTTGTTTCACGCTGCCATTTTAAAAAAAAATATTTTAAAAAATGGCCACCGCACATGCTTAAATGGTCCCTGTGAGGCCCTAGAGGCCATAAGGGGGGAGGGGTAACACTTGCAGACCCCTCCCCCAGCCTTTAGGAAGCCCCCCGAAGGGGCTACAGGTAATTTTTTAAAAAAAATATATATATATAAGTCACTGTACACATATTCAGATATGTGACTTGTATGTGACCTTCAGACTTGTATTTTTCCGCTGATATTATGGTAACGTTATCTGAAAGATGGGTGTCAGATGTCTGGACAGGGGGCGCAATTTCAGTGCTTGCCCTAGGCGCTATTTTCCCTAGATACGCCTCTGTGTGTGCAAATCCTCTTTAGTCTGTCCCGGGTGGTGTGGTCGTCCGGCTGAGTATGATGATGCTTAATTTGCAGGGGAGGAGGGGCTTCCAAAGGTCTTTAGGGCCAGGCTCCAAAATTGCCTGGATGCACCTCTGATGATGGTGGTGGTGGTGGTGAAGAATATTTATAGACTACTTTCCAACCAAAAATAAAGTTCACAAAGTGATTTACCTTTAAAAAGGAAAAGGGGAAAAAAAGGTGCTTCCTGGATCCAAAAGCTAAGAGCGTGACACCCACCCACGAAGTGTGGCATCCGTTCTCGAGGGCTTTCTTTATGGCATTCCTGCCAGAACGAATCCCAGTTTGGAGTCGGACCCTCCCTTTCAGGGTACAGTGCTGTGCCGATGAGATGGCCCCACTGGTCCTTGGGGAGAGTCCGTGGAGGCGGGAGGGAAGAGGGACGGATGTCTTTCAGAGGCAGGTTGCTTCGTTCCCTCGCTTCAAGAGCAGCTGCCTTACGTGGCCGCGCACCTTGAGAATGAATGGAATCAATCATGGTGGGACTTGAAAGCTGGCCTTTTTGGTCGCACAGGGGGATACGTGGAGTCAGCCGGGCCCTTCTCCCCTCTGAAGTGGAAAGGGCAGAACCAGTGCAAAAGTTCTCTCCCTCCCAGCTCTCCTCTCCCGGAGACGCGGCTTTGATTTCAGGAGAGAGTTTTGTCGTGGGTGGACAAAGAGACCTTTTGATTAGGGCTGTGCTGCCGTATCCCTTGTACTTGGGTCTGGGTTTCCCATTTCTCTCCCTCTGCAACCAGAGCTCCCCGAAGGAGGCTTTCTGCTTCCCCCCTGTGACCTCCTGCTCAGCAGGAAGGAAGCAATGCCGGTTCTCCTCCGGCCCCCTAAGTAATAATCGCGAAATGCATCATGGACATGTGTGGTCAGAAACCCCATCCCCGTGAAGTCCTAGTAAGCAGCCAGTAATGTACCCCATGCTGGTTGTGCCACCACCAACCCTAAACTGCTTCTGCTCCAAATACTTCTGTGCCGCTTTTCAGCCAAGTGCAACAAACGGTTGACACATCATGATTCAATAAGACGGGTTCCGTGTCCCAAAGGGGCTCAGAGCCTAAAAGGAAAGATCACGGAGACCCCAGAAGAGGGTCTTTGTTGACAAGGCTGTTGGAACCCTTCCAGTGCACCCTCGTTTGTTTTGAATAATCTTCCTTAAGCGGGCAGTGTATTCCGTTGTCTAGCTGCCTTGGAACTGGAAGGGAGGTGGAAACCCAATGGACGAATGAACAAGGCTGGTTTTTCAGGCCTTCTCAACCATCCTGTTCCTCTCCTTCTGTCTTGCAGGTAGAAGACGCCATGCTTATGTTTGACAAGACCACCAACAGACATAGAGGTAAGCCCGCCCGCCCCCGGTTTCGGTGGCTCCTTTTTGCAGTGGACGGGTGTTCAGTAACTGGCTCTTGATGGGTCACAGGGCCTTTGCGCGGGTGGGGAGGACAAAAGTGGATGCCTTTGGGATCCTTCAATGGATGCGTCATGTGTGCGTCATGGGATGCACAAAGAGGGAAGGCCCGGTGGTGGTTTCCTGTGGGGAGTGAGGCCTCCATCTAGTCATGAGTGGTCTTCTCTCACTGGCTTGTATCCTGTGGCGATGACCCTTGGTGCCTGCTCTTCCAAGAAGTAGGACCTGGAGTCAGGTCATGGGCCGGTTCCCATGTCCGGCCTGGGATTGTTGGTGTCCGTCGCTGGGCTTGGGCAAGCGTGGAAGGTGACGCAGCTTGGTGCCACAAAAGGACCCCGAGTGAGGTCCCCCCCCCGCCCGCAATCCTGACCTCTTACGCCACGGCCTCCTGTTCCGTGCACCCGAACCCCCAGCAAGGGTGGGAGACTGTGCCCATGAACATGGAGGGTGTGGAGACGCCAATATGGCCGCTGTTACGCCAACGTCATTGGAAGTGGTTGACGCCATCTTGACCGGTTTTGTCTGCAGCCGGGAGTCCCGTTATTCCCCTCACCTTTGAGTCGTCGTGAAAAGGCACGGGGATCTTTCTCCACCCTACATCTTGCCCTGCTCTCCTGCCCCCCCCACCCTTCTGCTCTCTAGCCAGCTTGCCTCTGGGGCCCCACACAGGATGCCTTGCCCTGGGGCCCCCGAGACCCTTCTGCTGTCACGTTGAGTCCCACGATGTGGCTGGTCCAAAGAAGGCAAAGAAGGCCACTTCCGTCTGCACCCCTCGAGCACCTGGCGCCCCCAGATGGGGGAGTCTTTGGGGATGGGTATCCCCTTGCTAGGACCACCGGGGGGTTTGCCTTGGCTGCTCGGGAGCTCGGTGCCGCTTGGACTGCCCCACGGCGTCTCATGGTTGGCCGGAGGCCCACGCGATGTTAGGCAGGACGCCCGTGCGGCTTTGCAAAACCAGAGGCCGAAAGCAAGAGAAAGCGGGGCCAGGCTGTGGTTGGCTGAGAAACAAGAGAAGCGAAGGTGCAGGTGCTCTGGGCCTTGTGGAATGCAGGGGAGGCTGGGTTCTTCCCACGGCGGCATTACCCCTCCACCTTTCCCCCCATGCCACTTATTAAAATAAATACCTCTGCAGCAGCTCCTTTTCCGAACAATCTCCGCATTGGGCCAGCGTCCCACGTTGGGTCGCCCTATTCTGGCTTTCTGAATCCGGGCGCCTAACTTGCGTATTCTGTAAATTGGCCGGAAAATAATTCTTTGAGCAGGATAGTGACTGCAGGTTTTGCTCTGTGACACCACTTCTGCAAGGGCTAGAGCTTGGCTTTTTTTTAAAAGGCAAAAGCTGAAATCCGGGCGAATCTGGGTGGGCCAAGCCATCTGGGTGAGATGCTTAAAATCCGGGTGGAACCCAGAATCCCGGGGGGCGTGGCGGCCACTATAGCCCCACAGCATGCTTGCTTCAAGATGGAGACTCTACCTGGCACGTGGTGCCTCAGCCGAGGCTAGTGTACAGGATTCGGCCCTCGCTTCGTGCACCTCCCTCGCTCCGTGCACCTCCCTCACTTCGTGCACCTCCCTCGCTTCGTGCACCTCCCTCGCTTCGTGCACCTCGCTCGCTTCGTGCACCTCCCTGCTTGCTTCCAGGGCCTAGCAGTGGGATCCAGCCATGATGGCAGGCTGGGCAAAGACCTTCCTGGCTGACTTAATGCTTGGGCGGAGGGCGGATTAGTGAAGGGTTTATAGCTCTGTGTGGGGGCTGAGATGTGAGTGGGCTGCGTTTCTTGGAAGTCCCGGAGACCTCCTGAGCTGCTGCAGAAGCAGCTTGGGAAGTGCCTTGGCCAGGTTGTGGGCACCAACAGGCAGCGAGAAGAGACTGGGGTGGGGCGTGGGCTCCTGTCCGTGGGTCTGGGGCATGCACAGGAGGCCACGTTCTGCAATGCAAGGTGCAGGCCGGGGAACGGCGGGAATCAAGCCACTGGAATGTCAGCCACGCTGGGGATCAAGGTTGCCCTGTTGGGCATTCTTTTGCCGGGAATTGGGGACACTTTGCAGGGGGCGTTGGGCCCAACAGCCTCTGGGAGCGGGAGCTCTTCCCTCTTGCCTGGAGAGTGGCACCCCCGCCCCAGGGTCTTCCCAGGCTGTGGGGAGGAGGAGAACGGGTCTTGCGGTCGCAAGCATGACTTGTCCCCCTTGCTAAGCAGGGTCTGCCCTGGTTTGCATTTGCATGGGAGGCTACATGCGCGAGCCCTGGAAGATCTTCCCCTGAGGGGTTAATGTGGCTGTGCAGGGAAGAGCATCTGCATGCAGAAGGTTCCAGGTTCCCTCCCTGGCAGCATCTCCCAGGTAGGGCTGAGCAGGATTCCCGGCTGCAGCCTGGGAGAAGCCGCTGCCAGTCTGTGAAGCCAATACTGAGCTAGGTGGACCCAGGGTCTGACTCAGTAGATGGCAGCTTCCGTATGTCCCCATGTCTCAGGGCGGCCTGCGTGACTTTGCAGCCCCTTCCTGCGGCTGCCGTCTGCCTCTGGCCGGCCCCTTCTTGCCCCTCCCCTGGGATTCCCGGCACGGAAGCCGTTTGGAGCAAGGGCGGCCTCGCTCCGTGGGTGGCAGATCTTTGGGGGTCGGTGCTTCGGACCTGACAGTTGGCCTCCTTGAAGCCGAGGCCCCAAGACCTAGACCGAGCAGAGCAGCAGAATCTCTTCTGGTGCCGTTGTTGACCCTCTGGAAGGAGCATCGCCGATGCCCTCCCAGCTGCAAGTGGCGCTGAATTGTCGGTGCTGAAACATGCCCCACAGATTCCGCCCATGAAAGGCTCAGGTTCTCTCCCCACACACCCACCCCCTGCTTGAAATCTGAAAGGATGGCAGCCTGCAAAAGCCTAATGAGGGAGGAAACAGCCCCCTTCCCGGGCGGCCTGGTCTCCTTGCTCCGTTCCCCTGCTGGCAGCACAGAGGTGACAAGTTCGAGAGGCGCTTTGGTGTGTCGGATTCCGGGGCTTGGTGGATCTCGGTAAGGGACCAGAAGGATTAATTAATGCCCCCGAAGGCAGACAGCGGTAACTTCTTGTTGGCACTTTTCCTCACCTGTCGCTTCTCTGGGCTGTGAGCAGAGCCGGTTCCCATCAACAGCTTCTTCTCTCCCTGCCTCCCTCCCTCTCTCTTTCGTGCTCTCGCTCTCTTCTCGGGTTCTGCTCTCCAGCAAGATCACTGAGGGTGTTGCAGAGGAAACGAGCCCGCTGTTGCCATTTCAAGGCTGGGCTCTCGGGGAGCTCAGTCTCAGGCAAGTTGCAGCTTGCCCCGGTTGACTGCAAAATACGAGGAGAGTGGGGTCCCCACAGGGGAGGGGCTGCTCCCTGGCCCCCCTCCCCAAGCCCCTAGTTTAGGTGGGTCTGAGTTTGAATTCCCTGATTGACGGGCGACATGGGTGGTTTTCCCCGATGACAGTAACTTTTTGTTGGCACTTTTTCCTCACCTGTTGCTTCTCTGGGCTGTGAGCAGAGCCGGTTCCCATCAACAGCTTCTTCTCTCCCTCCCTCCCTCTCTCTTTCGCGCTCTCGCTCTCTCTTCTCGGGTTCTGCTCTCCAGCAAGATCACTGAGGGTGTTGCAGAGGAAACGAGCCCGCTGTTGCCATTTCAAGGCTGGGCTCTCGGGGAGCTCAGTCCCAGGCAAGTTGCAGCTTGCCCCGGTTGACTTCAAAATACGAGGAGAGTGGGATCCCCACAGGGGAGGGGCTGCTCCTGGCCCCCCTCCCCAAGCCCCTAGTTTAGGTGGGTCTGAGTTTGAATTCCCTGATTGACGGGCGACATGGGTGGTTTTCCCCGACGACAGTAACTTCTTGTTGGCACTTTTCCTCACCTGTCGCTTCTCTGGGCTGTGAGCAGAGCCGGTTCCCATCAACAGCTTCTTCTCTCCCTCCCTCCCTCTCTCTTTCGTGCTCTCGCTCTCTTCTCGGGTTCTGCTCTCCAGCAAGATCACTGAGGGTGTTGCAGAGGAAACGAGCCCGCTGTTGCCATTTCAAGGCTGGGCTCTCGGGGAGCTCAGTCCCAGGCAAGTTGCAGCTTGCCCCGGTTGACTTCAAAATACGAGGAGAGAGGGGTCCCCACAGGGGAGGGGCTGCTCCCTGGCCCCCCTCCCCAAGCCCCTAGTTTAGGTGGGTCTGAGTTTGAATTCCCTGATTGACGGGCGACATTGGTGGTTTTCCCCGACGACAGTAACTTCTTGTTGGCACTTTTTCCTCACCTGTAGCTTCTCTGGGCTGTGAGCAGAGCCGGTTCCCATCAACAGCTTCTTCTCTCCCTCCCTCTCTCTCTTCTCAAGGGTTCTGCTCTCCAGCAAGATCACTCAGGGTGTTGCAGAGGAAACGAGCCCGCTGTTGCTATTTCAAGGCTGGGCTCTCGGGGAGCTCAGTCCCAGGCAAGTTGCAGCTTGCCCCGGTTGACTGCAAAATACGAGGAGGGTGGGGTCCCCACAGGGGAGGGGCTGCTCCCTGCCCCCCCTCCCAAGTCCCTCATTTAGGTGGGTCTGAGTTCGAGTTCCCTGATTGACGGCGGGCGACACGGGTGGTTTTCCCTCGAGTGCTTTTGGTTTCCTCCTTTTCCTCCCGGAGTGGCTCGCCTCTAACCTGAGGAGGGCTCAGCCTTCAGTCTGAGCCCTCAGGGGTTCCGGGAGGTCTGGAGGTGCACAGAGGAGACGGGAAGGTCTCCTGCCCACCACCGACTGTATTTACCCGGAAGGATGAGGGATTCGGGATTGGCCCCCTGCTTTCTGACATCCAAGAGCTGGTCTTGTGGTCGCAAGCGAGAACCGCCCCCCTTTGCTAAGCAGGGTCTGCCCTGGTTTGCAATTGAATGGGGGACTGCAGGTGTGAGCCCTGGAAGAGATTCCCTTTAGGAGAGGGAGCCGCTCTGGGAAGAGCATCTACAGGCTCCAAGTTCCCTCCCAGGCAGCAGCATCTCCAAGACAGGCCTGGGAGAGATTCCTGCCTGCACCCTCGGAGAAGCCACGAAGGCCCAGCGTTCATCACGGGACACTGTTCAGGTCCCAGCCGCATTGACCCAGGGCCTGAATTTTGCCCTGGCAGAGGCTGGCATCTCTGTGGGGGAAAGCAGCTTTTGTTATTTTCGGAGGCGTGGGGGTTCTGGGCAACTATTCCTGGCGGGCCCCCCCAGAGGTAGAGGGGGAGAGAAGCACACACCACCCCCACCCACCCCGGGTCAGATAATTGAGCAGCCTGGTCTTTGGCTGACCTTCCTCATGCTGCACAGCGAGAGCCACTTTCCCTCTGGTTCGCCTGGGATGCCACCCAGGTCAGCCGGAGCCCACCGAGGCCAATTACCTGGGCGGGAAAGCATCAGCTTACCTCGGGCCTCGCAGAGATCCCATTACCTGTAACCTGAGCGTCACCTCTGTTCTGCTTTCCGGGCAGGAAGCAGGGTCCGCCCTGGTTGCGTTTGAATGGGAGGCGACATATAAGATATTCCCTTCAGGGGATGGAGCCACTCTGGGAAGAGCAGAAGGTTCCCAGTCCCCTCCCTGGCAGCATCTCCAACGAGACAGGGCTGGCAGAGAGACTCCTGCTTGCAGCCTTGGAGAAGCCGCTGCTGCCAGTCTGTGAAGACAATACTGAGCTAGGTGGACCAAGGGTCTGACTCAGTATATGGCAGCTTCCTATATCCCCTAAGATCTTTCCTGGCTCTGTACTTGAGATCTTTTTAGGAGAGGAAAGCTGGTCTTGTGCTCGCAAGCATGACTTAGCTAAGCAGGGTCTGCCCTGGTTGCCTATGAATGGGAGACTAGAAGTGTGAGCACTGCAAGAGATTCCCTCGGGATGGAGCCGCTCTGGGAAGAGCTGAAGGTTCCCAGTTCCCTCCCTGGCAGCATCTCCAACAAGATAGAGCTGGGAGAGACTCCTGCCTGCAACCTTGGAGAAGCCGCTGCCAGTCTGTGAAGACAATACTCAGCTAGGTGGACCAAGGGTCTGACTCAGTATATGGCAGCTTCCTATACTCCCTAAGATCTTTCCTGGCTCTGTACTTGAGATCTTTTTAGGAGAGGAGAGCTGGTCTTGTGGTCGCAAGCATGACTTGTCCCCTTTGATAAGCAGGGTCCACCCTGGTTGCATCTGAATGGGAGACTTGATGTTTGAGCACTGGAAGAGATTCCCCCTCAGGGGATGGAGCCGCTCTGGGAAGAGCTGAAGGTTCCCAGTTCCCTCCCTGGCAGCATCTCCAACGAGACAGGGCTGGCAGGGAGACTCCTGCCTGCAGCCTTGGAGAAGCCGCTGCCAGTCTGTGAAGACAATACTGAGCTAGACGGACCAAGGGTCTGACTCAGTAGATGGCAGCTGCCTATGTTCTAAGCTGCACTCCTCCTGGGAAGGGGCTGGTGCTTTGGGCAGGCACCTGGCAGGAAGGAGGGGCAAGTTGGGAAGGAGAGGACAGGCCCCCTGCCCTGCCTGTTAATGTCTGTTTGTCTGTCTCTGAGCATCACTTCTGAGCTGAGTCACCACAGGATGCAGGTGGGGTTTGCATGGCATCATGGTCCTCCTTAGCGGGGGAATTTCCGTGCACACTGAAAACTGGTTTGGCAGAGAGAAGGGTCCTGGCCTGGTATTCTCACTGACAGGTTAGCTTTCTGTGTGCAGGGATGTTTATTTTTAACTGGCTGAATTCAATCAGTCTGTCAATCACCTTTGTTTTGGTCTCAGACCAACGTTGTAAGAGCAATAAAAAATATAACACGGTAAGCGACCTACTAAACGCCTAGAAGTGAGTGACACTACACAGGCATACGGTGGAGAGAAACGAAACTATTGTTATGGAAACTATAAAGATCAGAAGTAATAATAAAATTTACAAGAAGACTAGGAGTGCCTAATAATTTTAAAAAAACCATTTTATTAGTTTTATTCTATTGTTTATATGGTCATGTGTCTTAATTGGTGACCTTTACATATTTTAAACTTTGTACACCGCCTAGAGATATACATGTCAGGTGGCATAAAAATACGATAGATAGATAGATAGATAGATAGATAGATAGATAGATAGATAGATAGATAGATAATACAAAAAGCAGGACGGCCAGCTAACTAATCAGCCACTCTAAAGGCTGCAGTTAAAGGGACTTAAAAATAGTTAAAAGTGAGAATATACTTTCATATAACATTAATTTAAGATTAATTAATGGAGCTGAGCCATGAAGAACATTTACCCTGGTGATGCTGCATCGTTAATAAGGGCCTGATTCTGCCCAAGGTGGGGTGGATGCCTTCTGGGTATTATTATTATTATTATTATTATTATTATTATTATTATTATTACATTTATCTCCCGCTCTTCCTCCAAGGAGCCCAGAGCGGTGTGCTACATCCTTGAGTTTCTCTTTCACAACAACCCTGTGAAGTAGGTGAGGCTGAGAGAGGAAGTGACTGGCCCAGAGTCACCCAGCTAGTCTCATGGCTGAAGGGGGATTTGAACTCGGGTCTCCCCGGTCCTAGTCCAGCCTCCCACACAGAGATCTGTGCGCCTGCCCCTTTTAATGCTAACCTTGTCGACAGTTCCGGGAGTTGCATCATTTTGTCGCTCGGGCTTGAGCCACTGAGAGGTGTGTGTGTGTGTGTGCGCGCGCGCACGCACTTTCTTGCACAACTTTCTTGCACATGCTCAGGGAAGGAGAGGGCGCGTTTGCTAATTGCTCCTTCTCGTACTTGTCTCCAAAGGCACAAAAGCACCCAGCTTCTTGGAGTAATCCCTGGGGCTCTGTTGCTTAGGGTGCTTGCCGGGCCAGAGGTCTGGAGGAACAGGGGAGTGAAATCGGGGTCTGCTACAAGGTTTGGAAATGTTTCGCGTGCTCAGTGCTAGGCGGAGGGCGGGGGGGGATCTTATCTAATCCCCTCCTCTGTGGCAGAATTGAGAGATTTACTGCTGATGGTGCTGGGGGGGGGATGGGTTGGGGGGGATGGAGCTTGAGTTAAAGACCAGGTTACCTGAGAGAGCGCGCCTTGCCCCACCTGTCACGACTCGGACACATTCTTCGGAGGCTCTGCTCTGAGTGCCCCTGCCAGACGAGGCGAGGTGGGTGGCTACCAGGGAGAGGGCCTTTTCGGGGGTGGCACCCCGTCCGTGGAATAGCTTCCCCAGTGAGGCTTGCCTGGTGCCGTCACTTGGTTTGTTTAGAAGCCTGGCGAAGACCTTTTTGTTTACTCCCAGGAGTCTCTCTTGGTTTGTTTAGAAGCCCGACGAAGACCTTTTTGTTTACTCCCAGGAGTCTCTCTTGGTTTGTTTAGAAGCCCGACGAAGACCTTTTTGTTTACTCCCAGGAGTCCCTCTCAGCCGATCTGGAAATGCCAGGGAGGGAACTTGCTACCTTCTGCATGCACATGCTCTTCTGCTGAGCTTGGCCCCATCCCCTAAGAGGAGTCTCTTCTAGTGCTCACACGTGGGGTCTTTTGCTAAAGGGCAAACTGGTCGGAGCTTGCTCTTTAGAGTAAACTGCGCAGACTCTCTGAAGGAGGAGGTGGTCTGTGGAAAACCATCACCGCTGTGTTATCGGGTGGGAGTGTGACTGACAAGCCCTCCAAGGGCAGATTCTCCCGTCCAAGCATCTTTCTGTTTATCTCATCTGGCATGGAGTTAACCAGTGCCGATTGGGGTGAGGGGGCTCATCTGTGGTGGGGCCGCCTCTGAGGCAAACTGGCCAACGGCCCTTTCCTGGCGAGGCCGCCTCGGATCCCAACAACTCGGATCGGCTCAGATCGATGACGATGCATCGCCTTGCTTTTAGACGGGCATCCGCGTCCCGCATGCGCCGCATCTTGGCTCAAGCCGCGCGGAAGACCCCCAGCAGCGGAGGAGGGCTGGCGATTCATTCAGGGGGGCTCACCCTGACCCGTGGGAGGTGGGGGGAAGGCCTGGCTGTGTTCCTGCCTCAGACCTCACTGGCTCTACTGGGGGGAGTCCGTTTTGGGAAGCTGGGAGTGCTGGCTGGCTTTTCCCGGCGACCCCCGGGGGACCCGGCCTCTTTCTCAAGCGGTTGCCCGGGGAACCGGCTGGCATCCTCGACGCGGCCCTGTCAAAACGCGGCGGGGAAAGGCCGGGTCTCGGCAGACGCTTGTCACAGAGGCCTCCCCTCCGAGCCGGGAGAGTTGTTGGCTTGGGCTAAATTTGGGCTTGTGGCCACCCTTTGCCAGCAGGGCTGTTTTGCCCTCTCGGGGCGGGGAGACCTTTCACAGCCGGAAACTTGGGCGCGTCCTTCCCTGCCCCTCCCCTCCCCACTTAGTGGCTGTTTTTCTACAGGCTTGTTAATTAATCTTGTTAGTTGTTAGTGGAGGAGAGCTGGTCTGGTGGTAGCAAGAAGCATGCCTGGTCCCCGTAGCTAAGCAGCGTCCGCCCTGGCTGCAGATGAATTGGAAGCCTCCATGTGTGAGCACTGGAAGATCTTCATCCTTAGGGGATTATGGGGCCACTTTGGGAAGAGCATCTAGGTTCCCAGTTCCCTCCCTGGCAGCATCTCCAAGACAGGGCTGAGAGAATCTCCTGCCTGCCACCTTGGAGAAGCCGCTGCCAGTCTGTGAAGACAATACTGAGCTAGGTGGACCGAGGGTCTGACTCAGTATATGGCAGCTTCCTATATCCCCTAAGATCTTTCCTGGCTCTGTACTTGAGATCTTTTTAGGAGAGGAAAGCTGGTCTTGTGGTCGCAAGCATGACTTGTCCGCTTAGCTAAGCAGGGTCTGCCCTGGTTGCATATGAATGGGAGACTAGAAGTGTGAGCACTGTAAGAGATTCCCCTCAGGGGATGGAGCCTCTCTGGGAAGAGCAGAAGATTTCAAGTTCCCTCCCTGGCTTCTCCAAGATAGGGCTGCGAGAGATTCCTGCCTGCAGCCTTGGAGAAGCCGCTGCCAGTCTGGGTAGACAAGACTGAGCTAGGTGGACCAAGGGTCTGACTCAGTAAATGGCAGCTGCCTATGTTCCTAATCCAACACATTCTTGCTGGTGAGATGTGTCGGGGGGGGGCTTCTGGACTGGACGCCAGCCTGCCCACAGCATGCACGGCTGGTGTCTTGCAGCATCTCCTCCACCTCCTCCTGGGCCTGGGAACGGGGACCATCTCTCTGAACGGATGCCATCGTTCTATGTCAGAACCGACCGCCGTATAAAGCCATGCCAACAAACTTAGTGGATCTTTGCGGACATGGTTTAATGTATGGTGGATCACGTTGGTTTCTGCTCTTGAGTCGTCGTGTTCTGAGGAGTCTATTTATTTGATGGTTATGCAATGGAGTAATTGTACCTGTGCCTATATGACTAAATTATACAGTGGTCCCTCGACTTACAAACTACTCGACATAAGTATTTTCCGAGTTACAAACGGCAGTTTTAGATCCGGTTTTAGATGTGGTTTTTGCGACTTACAAATTTTTATATGGGCTTTCCTCGACTTACGAATTTTACATGCGGTTTCCTTGACTTGCCTGCCTGTTTACTGCCTGTTTATTCTTGAAAAGAAATGTTCCTGTGCAGTTTGCAAGCCTTACTGGGGGTCTGGGTCTTTTTTCTAGGCTCCGGAACGCATTCATCCGTTCCCAATGCATTCCTATGGGAAACCGCTTTTCGACTTACAAACTTTTCGACTTACAAATGTGCATTCGGAACGGATTAATTTCGTAAGTAGAGGGACCACTGTATTAATTTTGGAACGCCTCCAATGTTGCATCGAATGACGTGTCCTCCTTTAACTCCCTGGGCAGTGTCCCGCCATCCTTGTGAATCGTGTCAGGGCTTGGGGTCCTCTCCCAGTGCTCCCGAAACAGGGATCCCCAGATGTCGAAGACTCCCACGACCCCCGGCCAAAGGCCCACTGCGGATAGGAATGCTGGGAGTTGTAGTCCTTGTCATAAACTGCCCCTGAGCCATTCTTGGAGGGGGCGGCCTATCAATCAGATCAATCAATCAATAATGAACAGAATTCGGGAATCTCCGGTGCAGGAATCCTCGTCCTCTTCCCGGGGCTCTCCTCTGCTGCAAGCCGCGTCGTTCTCGTGCCGTCGATCTCCCCGTCGGCCTGCGCCGTCCGTAACGGGGGAGTTGAGAGAAGGTTCAGCGCTGCCGAGGCGTGTGTTTCAGCCTGGCAGCCGCGTCCCACTCACCTGCCGCAAGTAATGATTCCTTCTGGGCGAGTGGCTTGTCGGGAGCGCCACTCAAACGGCCATCGAACAAATTGGAGTGCGTGGGCCGGCCGGCGGCTGGTAATGCTCCGGAAGCGAGTGATGAAGCGCCGTCGGGCCTGGCTGGCCCACAGCCGCCGCCGCCCGTGACTCCTTTTTTAAATCCCCCAAGAGTTGGTGGATAGATGAGGGTCTCTGGGACTCTGGCTGAGCCCCCTTTTAAAAACCTATATCACAATCCATTTTGAAAGGATTAGGTAATTGGTACGGGGTGGGGGAGTTTATTTCTTATCCTTGCAGCCTCCCGGATAAGATCTTGAGCTCGGCAGCAGTTATTGATCTTGCCGGGCAGGGAAGGATCTCTCAGGATGATGTCCTTCTAACTTCATTAGGAGGAGAGCTCCAGAAGGCACACCGGCATGCGCTCTGCATGCCAAGCGAGAGGAGCCGGGATCCGCTCCCCAGGCGGGGAGAGGTCAGCATTCGGAACGGCCCCGGCTTTTCTCAAGGCACCTGGTGGGGAGACCTGAGGCGAAAGAGTTGTTTGCATAGGAACAGAGGAAACTGCCATATACTGAGTCAGACCCTTGGTCTACCTAGCTCAGTATTGTCTTCACAGACTGGCAGCGGCTTCTCCCAGGTTGCAGGTGGGAGTCTCTCTCCCAGCCCTCTCTCGCTGGAGATGCTGCCAGGGAGGGAACTGGGAACCTTCAGCTCTTCCCAGAGCGGCTCCATCCCCTGAGGGGGAATCTCTTCCAGTGCTGACACTTCTAGTCTCCCTTTCATATGTAAACCAGGGCAGACCCTGCTTAGCTAAGGAGAACAGTCATGCTTGCTACCACAAGACCAGCTTTCCTCTCCTAAAAGGTTCTCAAGTACAGAGCCAGGAAAGATCTTAGGGAATATAGGAAGCTGCCATATACTGAGTCAGACCCTTGGTCCACCTAGCTGAGTATTGTCTTCACAGACTGGCGGCGGCTTCTCCCAGGTTGCAGGCAGAAGTCTCCCTGCCAGCCCTGTCTCGTTGGAGAAGCTGCCAGGGAGGGAACTGGGAACCTTCTGCTCTTCCCAGAGCGGCTCCATCCCCTGCTGAGGGGAATCTCTTCCAGGACTGCTCACACTTCTAGTCTCCCTTTCATATGCAACCAGGGCGGACCCTGCTTAGCTAAAGGGACAAGTCCTGCTTGCGACCCCAAGACCAGCTTGTAGAATAGGGGGAAAACCCCCTCCAGATTTTGGAGCTGGCCCTGCAGGTGAGTTGGAATGGGTCACTTTGCAAGCCGACCCATAGAGAGTGACATGGAGCCCTGGAGAAGCCGCCTTGCCCTTGGCAGGGTTTGGCTGTTCCTTGAGACGGGGTTCCTCCAATGTGGGTCCCCCAGATGGACTACGGTTCCCATCATGCTCAGACAAAAGCCGTAGTGGCTGAGCATGATGGGAATCTTAGTCCAACAACCTCCGGGGACCCACATTTGAGCCACTCTGCCTTGAGAGCGGAATAATCACCCATTGTCCAGGTTGAAGCGACTCGCTTTTTTGTGAGTTGACGCTTAGAAGGATTCCTTAGGAAGGACTGTAGCTCAAAGGAAGAGCAATTGCTTTGCATCCAGCGTGGGTTGTCCCCTTTGCTAAGCAGTGTCCACCCTGGTTTGGATTTGGATGGGAGACTACAGGTGTGAGTACTGGAAGACCTTCCCCTGAGGGGATGGAGCCGCTCTGGGAAGAGCGTCTTGAGATTCCATGTCCCCTCCCTGGCAACATCTCCAAGACAGGGATGGGAGAGGCTCCTGCCTGCACCCTTGGCGAAGCTGCTGCCAGCCTGTGCAGGCAGTACTGAGTTCGATGGACCAGTGGCCTGACTCTGTGATGCAGCTTCTCATGTAACCTGTGCTGCAATGAGTACGTGATGGTCAAGCCTTTGGTTCTTGAAATGGAGCTGAACAGCCTAACCACGGAAGAATAGCTTCCCCCATCAGGACTTCCTTCCTTATGGATTCCCCTTTTAAAGAATGGCGAGGGATTTGGCTTCCAGAAAACCTTGATAAATGCGAGTAATGGCCTCGGGGTGGTCAATTGGTGCAGTCTCCCTATTTATTGGAAGAGACGGGATTGATGCTGTGGGTGACAGACTGTCTGTGCGCCCAACTCAGGGTAATGTTTTTTCTAAGGGGGAAAAAATAGCCTTTGATGGTTCTGTCCGGATGCCAGGAATTCACTTCTACAGCCGACCTCTGAAATCTTAATTGACGTTTTTATCTACACGATATAAAGATGATTAAGAATGGCGGCCGTTGTTTGTTTATGGCTGTCTGGGTCAAGCAAAACAGAGCTGAGCACGTTTATCCGGGGTGGGGGGGGGGGAGAGTTGATCCGGCGGAAGTTTCCTGCGGGATGGATTTAGAGGCGACCGTTACGTTACCTAATTTGCCAATCCCCGCTGGGTTTTTCCGTGGCTGTATTCTTGCCTTCCAAATCTCCAGGTCTCCCCACCACCACCACGCATCTCTAAATGAACCTGGGTTTCGAGGAGAGCTGGTCTTGTGGTAGCAAGCATGACTTTTCCCCTTTGCTAAGCAGGGTCTGCTCTGGTTTGCATTTGGATGGGGGACTACCTGTGTGAGTGCTGCCAGATATTCCCCATAGGGGATAATGGGGCCGCTCTGGGAAGCACATCTAGGTTCCCAGTTCCCTCCCTGGCAGCATCTCCAACGGGATAGGGCTGGGAGAGAGACTCCTGCCTGCCACCTTGGAGAAGCCGCTGCCAGTCTGTGAAGACAATACTGAGCTAGGTGGACCAAGGGTCTGACTCAGTATATGGCAGCTTCCTATATTCCCTTAGATCTTTCCTGGCTCTGTACTTGACATCTTTTTTAGGAGAGGAAAGCTGGTCTTGTGGTCGCAAGTATGACTTGTCCCCTTAGCTAAGCAGGGTCCGCCCTGGTTGCATATAAAAGGGAGACTAGAAGTGTGAGCAGTCCTGGAAGATATTCCCCCCTCAGGAGATGGAGCCGCTCTGGGAAGAGCTGAAGGTTCTCAGTTCCCTCCCTGGCAGCATCTCCAAGGAGATAGGGCTGGGAGAGAGACTCCTGCCTGCAACCTGGGAGAAGCCGCTGCCAGTCTGTGAAGACAAGACTGAGCTAGGTGGACCAAGGGTCTGACTCAGTATGTGGCAGTTTCCTATGTTCCTATGTTCCCATAGCAAATTTTGTGACTTTTTGCACTGACCTTGCTCCAAGGAACTGGGCAGGTGGTATGCTGGAGAGGATCTCAACGTATCCTTTCAGCAACCCAGTGAAGTTCGGTTCGGTCGGAAAACAGTGAGTTGAATAGGGGCCATGGAGGCCATCTAGGCCATCTCTAGGCCATCTCTAGCGGCCGGGTGAAGTTGGTGCGTTGAGCTCCCTCCCACCGTCATTCGCTACTTAATTCATTTTCCACCAGGGCGGAGGAGCCTGGTGTTTTTCATTAATGTTGGTTTAATTGAAAAACGAAGGGGGGAGGAGAATCGAGCAAGGATTCATTAAAACCTGGAAGCCCCGTCTCTTCTCCTGTAGCCCGGTTGTGCGTGCCCCGAAGAACGGCTACCTGAACACAGCCCTGTATTCTTTGCATCGGCCACGTGTGGCTTGCAGAGAGACCAGGTGTGCTGAAGGCATTTCGTTTTATTTAATTTATTTATTTATTTGACATGTTTTTATACCGCCCAAAACTCACGTCTCTGGGCCCCTTACAACAAGCTAACCAACAAACAAAAAGGTTGAAAGTTGAGGCATGCAACAGGGACCAGAAAACCTCTACCAGAAGAGTCCTGTGAAAAGGTCCCAGGACTGCACTCTGCAAAGCTCGGGCTGGACCACATCCGAAGACCCAACTCGAGAGGGGGAAAATATCTTTAATTTTTTCCTTTTATTTATGTTTATTTTTCTGCTTAAAACCACTTTCTGGCTGAAAAGCAGTATATAGAGAGCCAGCGTGGTATAGTGGTTAGAGTGCTGGACAAGGACCGGGGAGACCCGAGTTCGAATCCCCATTCAGCCATGAGACTAGCTGGGTGACTCTGGGCCAATCACTTCTCTCTCAGCCTAACCTACTTCACAGGGTTGTTGTGAAAGAGGAACTCAAGTATGTAGTGCACCGCTCTGGGCTCCTTGGAGGAAGAGCGGGATAGAAATGTAATAATAATAATAATAATAATAATAATAATAATAATAATAATAATAATAGGCACGGTAGTAGTTTATGAAGGGAGAAAAGGGCTGAGTGTCTCTGGGGAATTGGTTCACTTAGACTCTTTGGACAGTAGGGCAGATACTTTCTCAGGAAGGGAATCTGGAGATCTGAGGCAACTGGAGGTGATGAGAGATGGTGTTTTCCTCTAACAGGGATTCCCAGTTGTGGACTACAACGCCCATCATCCCCAAGCAAAAGCCACTGCTGCAGGGGATTCTGGGAGTTGTAGTCCACAACATCTGGGAATCCCTGTGAGAGGGAACACTGGTCCCAAGTCTTACTGACGAATTTAAAAAATAAACTAGTCATCACATCCCGATTGACAGCCATGACACAATGACAGCACCTGTAGTTCGACCATAGCCACCTCATGGCACAGCGGGGAGGTAACTTTCCTAGGGAGCAAGAGGCTGCCGATTCGAATCCCCGCTGGTGCGTTTCCCAAAATGTGGGAAACAGCCGCGATAGAAGAACATGCTGAAAGGAGACGGCCATGGTGAACCTCTCCTGTATTCTACAAAGACAACCGCCGGGCTCTGTGGGCGCCACGAATCGTCGCCACGAATCGACACCGATTCGAGGGCACAACTTTAGTTCAGCCACGGGATTCGCGGCTTCCGAATCTGCTGTTGGCCACCAGCCTAGACGGCTCTAAACGGACAGGGCTATCAACGGCTGCTAGCCACGGTAGCTGTTGGCTTCCGTCAGGATCAGAGCGGTCATGTACCTGGTGGGTCAGGGTGCTGGACATAGGTGGGCTTTGGCCTGATCCAGGAGGGCTCTTTCTTACCTTCTTACGACATGCTGTGCGCCAGCGCCCGGGGCGCAGAAGAACGGCCAATCATGCTGCATGCTGCCTGTCATACCTTATGGCTTCGTCTTGTGCCGGTCATGGGGGAAAACCCACTTCCAGGAAGTTGGAGGGAAGAGTTTGCTGGTCTGTGACCGTAATCGAGATGATGCGAGCGAGTGAGTGAAACAGTTGGGGAAGAGCCTCCAAACCAAGTCCGCTTCTCGCGTGTTTCGCGCATTTGAGAAAGACGAGTGAGCCGATCGGTAGCTCTTGAACCTGGGACCCTTCTGCGTGCCAAACCGTTGCACTTCCACTGAGCGATGACCTCATTCTCTTGTCAACTTTCTTCCTCTCCGTTATGCATTAATTCACTGAGCAATTATTGCTGTTTGCACCCGCTCAGATCTGGAGAAGCAGAAGTAGCGTCAGGTTGTATTTTGAAGCCATGTGGGACGGTTTCAAAACATTAATTGGTAAAAATCCAAGTGTGCGCGGAGAGAGAGAGAGAGAGAGAACAAAATACAACATTTACATAGACAGATTTAATGCCGTGAATGGTATTAAAGATGCCAAGTGCAATAAATCAGCAGGCAGCCTTGAGAAGGCGGGCAGATCCCCTCTAGCATCGAGGAAAATGTTATATAAAATATTTTAACATACTGAACAATTTGTTCTGCATTGTCATTTCCAAGTGCGGTTTTTAATGGGTTTGGTAAAAAGAGAGAGACCGACTTGTATTTATGCTCTGCGAGGAGACATCCGTTTTTTGAAAGGACGTGTCGGGGCGGGGGGAGCATGGGAGTCTTGTTTTTCTTGACTTCCTTGGCCCACAGAACAATTAAGGATGTCCCTGCGTGCCTCTGGAGAGGCTGCTTCCAAGAAACCTGCAAGAGGCCAAACAGACAGGATAATCCACGCCTGTCTCCATTGGAAATCGTTATAAGAACAGCCCTGCTGGATTTGGCCCAAGACAGGCCCATCGAGTCCAGCATCCTGTTTCACACAGGGGCCCACCAGATGCTGCTGGAAGCCCACAGGCCGGAGTTGAAAGGGGCCTGCCCTCTCTCCTGCTGTGACTCCCCTGCAACTGGTACTCAGAGGCACACTGCCTTGGAGGCTGAAGATGGCCTGTAGCCCTCCGGCTAGTAGCCGATGATAGACCTCTCCTCCATGAAGTGATCCAAACCCCTCTTCAAGCCATCTGGGCTGTTGTTGGCAGTCACCACCTCTTGTGGCAGAGAGTTCCAGAGGGGAATTCTGTGTTGTGTGAAAACGTGCTTCCTTTTGTTAGTCCTAAATATTTTGGCAATCAGTTTCATGGGATGACCCCTGGTCTCTCTCTCTCTCTCTCTCTCTCTCTCTCTCTCTCTCTCTCTGACATTCAAAAGACATTCTTCCCCTGCTCCAGAAATCTCTGCCTTCTAGGTAGAGGCCAACATCCTCTTGTGGCAGAGAATTGCAGAGGTGAATTCTGTGTTGCGTGAAAACGTACTTCCTTTTGTTAGTCCTAAATATTTTGGCAATCAGTTTCCGAGAAGGCCCCCAGTTATGGTCCCATTATGGGACATTATGGTCCCAACTACACATATAGGCGCTTTCAGAGTACAGTAATCTCATTGTCCATTGTTCCCCCAAACCCCTCCTTAACACACATTCCAAAAATCATCAGTTCATTCCTAAACAGTTAACTTGTGGTTCACTTTCTCATCAGGGATTTGAGGCCTAGTAGCCCACATTTCTGCTACAGTTCCTCTCTCAGTCAGCAGCGATCTTGGAAGATGCTGAAAGGCATCGCCTCATACTGCGCGGGAGGAGGCAATGGTCAACCCCTCCTGTATTCTACCCAAGACAACCACCACTTTACCTTTGCCTTTAGTTTCCATGAGACTGCTCCCCCTTCTGGGCACTTTTGCTATTTACGTCTTGAATGCGATTTGCGTGAACGGAAGCATTTTGCCGCTGTTGAGCGGCGAGGGAGATTCTGTCAACGGCCGGTGGAAGAACACCCTTGGCCCTGTGACGCTGACCAGGCAGAGCATGTTATCCACCATGTCTTTTAGTGTCCCTTTTATGATGGGATTGGGTGTGGGAGGGAATGTTGAGGCAGATCACGGACCCATTCAAAGGTTCGGATGCGGAAGGATTCATTCATCTTCTGGTGGATATGTCAGTTATCGAGTTGTGGCACGTCTAACTTGCTTCCTTTTAAACTCAGAAAGCAATTTGCATCCATTATGCCTTGTTCTAAATTGTTGCGTGGGTTTCCGCCGAACTCACATTCTATATCTGCTGGAGTCACTTTATGGTGCGCTGCCTTCTGTTTTGATGTTTTTCTCTGATGTTACGTTATACTACAACCAGTGGTTATAACAATAAACGTATTGCTTGCTTACAAGGGGGAACCTGCCAGCCGCTGGGTGGAACCGAGAACGAATGGTCCCCTTTGCTAAGCAAAGGTCTGCTTTGGTTTGCATTTGAATGGGAGACGACATATGAGCACTGTAAGATATTCCCCTTAGCGGATGGGGTTGCTCCAGAAAGAGCGTCTGAAAGCTCCAAGTTCCCTCCCTTGGCAGCATCTCCAAGAGAGGGCGGAGAGAGATTCCTGCCTGCAGCCTTGGAGAAGCCGCTGCCAGTCTGTGAAGACAATCCTGAGCAAGATAGATCAATGGTCTGACTCAGTAGATGGCCGCTTCCTATGTTCCTATGAAAACAGAGGTGGGACCGTTTCTCTCTGGAGGAGAAACCTTTACGAGATGGCTCTCACCAAGAATTAGCAGCTAGTGGGAAAATGCAATCCTGAGCTTGATGGACCAATGACCTGGCTCAGTATATGGCAACTTCCTGTGTCCTTATGTGTCTTCCTATGTTAGCTCTCTGGCGGCCTCTTCCTGTGCAGAATCTTCCCTGAGCCGCCACCTCCCTTCCCCTGCTGGGTTGCATCACCGAGAGAGGTTTTCTCTGCACGCACACGTCATGCTGGTGAGCCACGCCACGGCTTCGTTTTCCCTCGCCTCCGGGCTGCACAGAGAAGAGTGACCCTGCTCCCACCACCAGAGCTGTGGGCCACCCACCCACCCCCACGCCCCAGGCGGCTTCCCCCCTGTCTATCCAAACACACACGACAGAAGGGAGATGGATGGGTAACTGGACCCCCAGCTATAAATATGCTGCTGCAGTTTGGACAGGACTAGGGCCCTCTCTCCTTCTTCTTTCTTTCTTCCTTCCTTCCTTCCTTCCTTCCTTCCTTCCTTCCTTCCTTCCTTCCTTCCTTTCTTTCTTTCTTTCTTCCTCCTCCTCCTTCTTCTTCTCCTTCTTCTTCTCTTTCTTCTTTCTTCCTCCTCCTCCTCCTTCTCTCTTCTTCTTCTTCTTCTTCTTCTCCTTCTTCTTCTCTTTCTTCTTTCTTTCTTCTTTCCTCCTCCTCCTCCTTCTTTCTTCTTCTTCTCCTTCTCCTTCTTCCTTCTTCTTTCTTTCTTCTTTCCTCCTCCTCCTCCTTTCTTCTTCTTCTTCTTCTTCTTCTTCTTCTTCTTCTTCTTCTTCTTCTTCTTCTCCTTCTTCTCCTCCTCCTTCTGCTTCTTCCTTCTTCTTTCTTTCTTCTTTCCTCCTCCTCCTCCTCCTTTCTTCTTCTTCTTCTTCTTCTTCTTCTCTTTCTTTCTTTCTTTCTTCTTTCCTCCTCCTCCTCCTTCTTTCTTTCTTTCTTTCTTTCTTTCTTTCTTTCTTCTTTCCTCCTCCTCCTTCTCCTTCTTCTTCTCTTTCTTTCTTCTTACTTCCTCCTCCTCCTCCTCCTCCTTCTTCCTTCTTCTTTCTTTCTTCTTTCCTCCTCCTCCTCCTCCTCCTTCCTCCTTCCTCCTCCTCCTTCTTCTTCCGCTGCTGCTGCTGCTGGAAGAATTCGCCTTTTCTCTCTCCTTCCAGAATCCCCCTTCCGTTTCCCGGAAACCTGACCTCCTTGTTGGGTGGCTCTTGAAATCTAGACGGCAGCAATCTCGCCATGATGCGCAAACTGATAACACGGAGAGAAGGATCCAGTTACCCATATAAGATTTTTGAGCCTCTCCGCTTTCATTGACAAGAGGAGACTGGGCAGCAGCCGACGTAGCAGAAGGCGACTCCCTGGGTCCACCGGGGGAATCTCGATAGCTCAGTGGAAGAGCATCTGCTTTGCACGCCGAAGGCCTCGGGTTTAACCCCTGGCACTCCTGCAAAGGCTCCCAAGGAGCTCAGAGCGCGCAATACGGTCTTTCCCGTCTTATCTTCCCAACAACCCTGCGGGGTAGGCTAGGAATGAGAGGTAGGGACCTTTCCAGTGCCTGAGCTTCTTGGCTGAGCGAGAATTCATGTTGCCCAACTCCTCCCAGTGTATTTCCCCCACCATTTTAAACCACACCAAGCCATGAAAATCTCCTGCTCGCTTCCAAGGGTCACCTGCAGACAGATGGTGGTTTGTGGAGATTGTAGGCCAGTTTTGAGGGGTTGGCTTCGGGATTCTGGGAAGCTGACAGCCCAATCGTTTTGGGTTGTGCTGGTGCTGCTAGCAGTATGGATGTTCCCCTTTTAATTGGGTTGACTCATCTCTGCTGACACAAATTCCAGGTTATTCCAGTATAGACTTCTTATTTCTCTCTGGCATTTACAAAGCAGCTTCTAAAAATTGCAGGGCTTTTTTTTTTTTTTTTTTTTAAAAGGAAAAACCACCCTCTGCTGCAGAAATACGAAGTTGTTCCAGTTACAGGGGCCCTTCTAAACAAAGACGTAAACCGCATGCTCAGCCTCCTGAGAGTTCATCAAGCAAGGGTGCCGAATGTGGGCGCCGTTTGCACACTTTGGGAGCCGACGGAGCTGCTTTCCACGGAGTCCAACCCTTGGTCTGTCTATCTCAGTATCCTCTGCTCTGACTGGCAGCAGCCCTTTGAGGTTTCAAAGAGACAGAGGCCGATTAACGTAGTAGCAAATGTAGCATTTGCTACGGGCCCTGCGTTTTTGAGGGCCCCGCACGCCCGGCTTCCCACTGGGAATTAAAGTTAAAACTTTACCTGTTTTATTTGGTCCATAATAGATGAAATATCCCTTTTCTGCTAAATGTGCCTTTTAAGAGAAGGCCCAGCACAGCATCTGTCCGGTGGCTGTTCGTGGTGCCTACCACATTTTTCTTTTTAGAGTGTGAGCCCTTCGGAGACAGAGAAGCATCTCTCCACTCTTTATTTTTCACTTTGAGAATTTTGATTGAAAATCACTTTGAGAATTTTGATTGGAAAACAGTATATAAATGTTCACTGTTGTTGTAGTAAGTGTGAGTTTGTGGCTTGGTCTCCCATACTCCAAAATATAGCAAATGAAAAAAATTGAATTACTTTATTATGCAATCGTATTTATGTGCATTTAAAAAAAAAATAGGGCCCCTTTATAACATATGCTACAGGCCCCACACTGGCTTAATCCGGCCCTGCAAAGAGAGGTATTTCCCAGACCTCCCGGGAGATTCTGCCAGGGATTGAACCTGAGGCTTTCTACCTGAGCTTCTTTGTGTAAGTATTTCTTTTTATTTCTCTATGCAAACCGCTTTGAGAACTCTTGTTGAAAAGCAGCACCTAAATCCGTGTGGTCATAATTTCCCCTCTGAACACGAAATGCTCTTTGCTGGCAGCTGGATGTTCTTCTTTTTGACAATCAGTTTTAAAACGGGGGTCGGCAACAAAGGGGTACCACCGAAACTTGCCGGGGGAACGGGAGGGAATCGCCAAAAGAGATCTGTTGGAACAAATGAACAGGAGGTTGACATTTTAAGAGTGCAGTTCTGTGCTGGAGCTCTAGCGGCAGAGTTTCTGCTTGGTACTCGGAAGGGACCCAGGTTCCGATTCTGGCAGCATCCCCAAGGAGGGCTGAGCTGACCCCTCCTTGCAGAGAACTGGATTCGGAGTCGGGCCGGACCCCAAAGAAACGTTCTCCCCCCACCAATATTTGCTCTGCCAGGGAGGTGAGGATTTCAGGCTTCCCAACTCTCCGTGAAGATGCAGGAGAGAGCTGGTTTTGTGGGGGCAAGCGCGACCTGGTCCCCTTGGCTAAGCAGGGTCCACCCTGGTTTGCATTTGAATGGGAGACTCCCTGTGTGAGCCATGTAAGAGATTCCCCTTCAGGGATGGAGCCACTCTGGAGAAGAGCATCTGCCTGCTTGCATGCAGAAGGTTCCCCAGTTCCCTCCCTTTCCAGATTGGGCTGAGAGAGACTCCTGTTTGCAGCCTTGGAGATGCCGCTGCCAGTCTGTGAAGACAATACTGAGCTAGGTGGACCAAGGGTCTGACTCAGTAGATGGCAGCTTCCTATATTCCCTAAGATCTTTCCTGGCTCTGTACTTGAGATCTTTTTAGGAGAGGAAAGCTGGTCTTGTGCTCGCAAGCATGCCTTGTCCCCTTAGCTAAGCAGGGTCCGCCCTGGTTGCATATGAAAGGGAGACTAGAAGTGTGAGCACTGGAAGAGATTCCCCTCAGGGGATAATGGAGCCGCTCTGGGAAGAGCAACTAGGCTCCAGGTTCCTTCCCTGGCAGCATCTCCAACGAGATAGGGCTGGGAGAGAGACTCCTGCCTGCAACCTGGTAGAAGCCGCTGCCAGTCTGTGAAGACAATACTGAGCTAGCTGGACCAAGGGTCTGACTCAGTATATGGCAGCTTCCGTATGCTCTTTCCTTCCCCTCCCCACTTCAGTTTGCCTTCGGGTACAGGAACAATGCACTCAGTCATTTTTCTAAAACAGCAGGTTTGGGCTTTAAAAAAAAAAAAGCTTCTGAGCAGAAAATGGGGACACACACACACACACACACACACACACACACACACAAAGCGAGGCCAAGAAATAGGCAGCAGTGCTGGCTGTGTTACCAAAGGAGCAGCTGTGCCAAGAAAGGGGAGAGCAGCTGCAGGTCTGAAATTAGTCATTCTTGGAAGAAATGGATTTGATAAATAATAAAACAGTGGTATTAGCCACCACAGATGCTTTGCAGGTCAGATGACTTTAAATGCATCCAGCGACTGTGGTTGACGGCTGGGGTGTGTGTGTGCGCGGGGAGGCATCAAGGGGCACACATGTCTATTCCCCTCTTGTTTTGTGCGTCCAAAATCTTGCTCGGTTGTCGTCGGACGCTCTTAGAATTAGGCAAGTTCTGCACTAAAATCGGTTTATTTCATGAGGCCATAGCAGTTCGTCCTAACGAGCTGGTGCGGGGAGGAGGGGCTCTCTCCTAGAGAGCCACACTGTGTGCAGGCTGGCCATTTGTCCGGTAGAGCCTGCACAGCTCTACCTGACGGATGACCAGCCTGCAGGCAGCACGGCCTGCAGAGCTCCACCTGACGGATGGCCAGAACATGCCTTAGCCTTCATGCACACGCCTTTATCTGCAGGTCCACTCCCCAAACTCCGCGGATTAATTCATAAAGGCCCTTGGGAGGACCCGGAAGCCTGGAGAACTACCAGCAACAAATAGAATAGATTCCTGTGGCACCCCAAAGGCCAATGGGTGGAACAGGCATCCCCCAGCACCACCTTCTGAGTACAACCTTCAAGGCAGGAGCGGAGCCACCGTATATAACTGTGCCCCAAAGTCCCAACCCAGAGAGACATCCCAGAAGGATATCATGGTCCATGGTACTGAAAGCCACTGAGAGCTCCAGGAAAATCCACAGAGTCACTCTCTCTCTGTCTTTCTCCCGACGTAGGTCATCCACCGGGGCAACCGAGGCGGTTTCTGTCCCGTATCCCGGCCGGAAGCCAGACTGGAAAGTATCTAAATAATCAGATCGAACTGGGGCAGCCTGGGAGCTGAGACCTCTCAAAGCCACTGCTATCATTCATTCATTTATTTATTATTTCATTTCTTTCCCCCCCCTTTTTTTTTTTGATGCTTGCAAACATAAGGCGTCCGCGGAGAGATCGTCCCGAAATATTGGGGATACGAGTGGTGGGGGACATCCCGAAATAGACCCGTCAGGAATGGCAGGCCGTTTTCATTTTAATATAGTCAAATTTAATGAACTCTTGCCTCTGTAATTCATGGTGCTTGGGAGGATGCAGCCGCTTGCTCCCTTAATGGCTTCGGTTACAGATCGGTCCTCCCTAGAGAGGGCTTGGTTATAGCTGAGAAGACTCTCCTTGTTACCAGGCAGTAAATGGTGTGTGTGTGTGTGTGTGTGTGTGTGTGTGTGTGTGTGTGTGTGTGTGTACGAGAGAGAGAGAGAGAGAGACTCTGGCTGTCCCAATTTTCTGATAACTGCCCCAATTTTGTTGTGGCGTCTTCGCCTTTTGGAGGCAGCTCTGAACTTCATTTTAGGGTGAGTGACTCGAATTGCCATTCTCTAGGATTTCTCCAGGGTCTCGGAGCGAAATCTGAGCCAGGGGTGGATGAGGTCTCTGGTCCCGAGTGCGCCTGCGTGGAAATGCAATGTGCACGAACGCGAAGCCGCCAGGCAGTGGCACAACCCAGCATTTTGCAATGCACCTGCTGAGGCGTGTTGCACAACAGTTACGTCTTCCAGGGAAATCTCTGGCCAAAAGCTCACGCACCTCTGTTGGACTTTTCGATCGGCACAGAAAATTTGGTGTCAGCCTGCCTGACGCTGTCCAGAGGAGACACGTTGCTTGTCGGAGGGGCACCCAAATTCAGGAGCTGCCCCTGTAGGAAACATCTCGGGCATGGAACCGTGGTGAATTTCACATGGAACCAGGGTTAATCTCATCTAACCGTGGTTAACTTGTATGTCTGAACCAAACTCAAAGTCAGCCAACCGTGGTTGAGTCGGGCAGTTGAACCACCAGCTGAACCCAAGGCCTGAAATTTGTTGGTTTGTCCTAACCATGGTCTTGGGTGATCTCGGAACCTGCCATTGAACCTTGGTTTGTTTCAGCCGCCCCTGCTGCCTTTGCAGGGAGGGCACTTGCATAGAGAAGGGTGATGATGCCTAGTTCATGGGTGATAAAGAGCACGAGCAGGAGCCTTCTGAACCCTTCTTTGGAGGGTTCAGCTGGGCATCGGGCCGGGACCCTCCCGCCCCGGTTCTGGCCGCCGCGGAACAAGACCTCTGCTGTCAAGTGCCTGAATAGCATTTGTGCCCTCGCCTCAACCAGTCTCTCCCACCTCGAGGAGCCGGAGGGGGGAAGAAATAACCCGCCATCAAAAATTGCCGCTTTTGGAACTGTCTTGTCTCTTTTGAGTCCGGGGGCCCGGAGACAACGAGACAAGCTTCAATGAAAGCGAATAAAGTGACACATTCCTTCCCGAGCACAATCTTCTGTTTCCAGTCACTTTTCAACAGACATTCAATCAAAATGCTAATAGCCCAGGCAACAGGGGAGTTTGGGTTATTGTAATCCTAATTGATAGGCTGCTGCCGGGATGGGCTTTGATAAGTGCTACTCCAGATACACACACACACACACACACACCGTGTTTCCCCGAAAATAAGACAGTGTCTTATATTAATTTTTGCCCCAAAAAATGCACTAGGGCAATTAGCGGTACATCAGAAATTACTGCTAGGTCTTACTTTCGGGGTAGGTCTTACTTTCGGGGAAACGGTATACACACACACACACACACACACACACACACATATATATACACACCGTGTTTCCCCGAAAATAAGACAGTGTCTTATATTAATTTTAGCCCCCAAAAATGCACTAGGGCAATTAGCGGTACATCAGAAATTACTGCTAGGTCTTACTTTCGGGGTAGGTCTTACTTTCGGGGAAACAGGGTGTGTGTATATATATATACATACATACATATATATATATATACACACACACACACACAATACACACACACACACACACGTACACTCTAACTGTGGTTCTCTTTAATTACAGCAATGCTAATGCAAAACAAAAACAAAATGTAATAATTCATTGGGGGTTCAGGGGGCTCTGTGTTTTGTTTTCTTTTGTTTAGGACCAAAAAGAAAAGTCGGGGGGGTGGGAAGAACCTCAGAGAGCACCGTTCACCTTTTAAAATAAGTGGCTGTCTCCGCCGTGGAGGGGCTAGTTTGCATCAAAATTAAGGCTGTCAGATCTGAAGAAGTGGAATAGGAAATCCAATCATTTATTTATACAATGGCCTTTTCATAAAGCCTTTAGCAGAAGCCACCAGCAGCCAGCGGGGCTAAATTTAAATCTTCGGCTGGGATAATTAGGAACAATTAAATCGGTGAGATTTTTATACTTTGCTGGGCGGTGGGGGGCGGTGAAGAGATTAGAGGAAGTTGCAAGACTGTTTCTATGGCTATTCACTTGCGTTTGTGTGTTTGGGGAAGGGATTCTGAGGTCCTCTCCCCCCCACACCCCGTCGTTCCCAAACAGGGGCCAGAGAAATTAAATAAATACAATTATAGGCACGGAGAGATGAAACATTAAAAATGTGGGCTCCAGTTCGGCTTCTCTCAGCAGTTTTTAACTCTCCAGTTCAGTTCCGGGTTAGACATTAACTTTAAAAAGCAACTCAGTCACTGGTTCAAACACTTTGAATAAAGTTTAGAGGTTTCAGATGCTCAGGGCAGGAGAGTTCTTTTGCTAAGCAGGGTCTGCCTTGGTTTGCATTTGGGTGGGCGGCTGCATGTGAGCACGGTAAGATATCCCCTGTGCAGGTGATGGGACCAGAGCTCAGAGGAAGAGAATCTCCTCTGCGAGCAGAAGGTCCCAGGTTCAGTCCCTGGCAGCATCTCCAGGTAAGGCTGGGGGAGAGATTCCTGCCTGCAACCTCGGAGAAGCCTCTGCCAGTCTGTGAAGACAACACTGAGCTAGGTGGACCAAGGGTCTGACTCAGTATATGGCAGCTCCCTATATTCCCCGAGATCTTCCCTGGCTCTGTACTTGAGATCTTTTTAGGAGAGGAAAGCTGGCCTTGTGGTAGCAAGCATGACTTGTCCCCTTAAGCTAAGCAGGGTCTGCCCTGGTTGCATATGAAAGGGAGACTAGAAGTGTGAGCACTGGAAGAGATTCCCCCTCAGGGGATAATGGGGCCGCTCTGGGAAGAGCTGAAGGTTCCCACTTCCCTCCCTGGCAGCATCTCCAACGAGAGAGGGCTGGGAGAGAGACTCCTGCCTGCAACCTGGGAGAAGCCGCTGCCAGTCTGTGAAGACAATACTGAGCTAGGTGGACCAATGGTCTGACTCAGTGTATGGCAGCTTCCTATGTTCCTATGACCCATGTTTGAGAACTCCTGCCCAAAAGGGGACCTATCTCACAGAAGGCAGTGCTCATGTGTACGATTATTTTACTTCTGTGTGTATTTATTTAATACATTTGTAGACCTCCCACTACCGAACCCTCTAGGGCCATTTACAGCGTGAAACAACAGCAAACCAAGAATGTGACCGCTGAACCATTTTTAGCCAGGTGGAGCAGAGATCTGGGAGAGGGTCTCAGTTTAATAGGGAGCCTGTGCACACTTAGGAACATAGGAAGCTGCCATATACTGAGTCAGACCCTTGGTCCACCTGGCTCAGTATTGTCTTCACAGACTGGCAGCGGCTTCTCCCAGGTTGCAGGCAGGAGTCTCTCTCCCAGCCCTCTCTCGTTGGAGATGCTGCCAGGGAGGGAACTGGGAACCTTCAGCTCTTCCCAGAGCGGCTCCATCTCCTGAGGGGGAATCTCTTCCAGTGCTGACACTTCTAGTCTCCCTTTCATATGTAAACCAGGGCAGACCCTGCTTAGCTTAAGGGGACAAGTCATGCTTGCGACCACAAGGCCAGCTCTCCTCTCCACTTGTCTGTCTACACTGGGGACGGGGACGGGGGACTTCCGACGCTTTTATGGATTGAATTTCTATCCCAACTGTGTTCGGAAAGCGAATTCATTCACAGGGGCCTATAAATTAAATGTATACTCCTTGGTTGATAAGTATTGGTTTATTACCTATAAAGTGGAAAGGGGAGGGTCGGGCAGCTGGGTCCATTGTGGAGAAAGGAAGGCTCCTTTTTTGCACAGATAGTCCGCGATGGATTAATTGATAATAAAGCGGAAAGGGGGGAGCCCTGGCCTATGTCAGCGTGGGGGGGAAGAGACCCATCTCCCCTTCCATTCCATTTGTCAAGCTTTCTCTCAAAAGAGGAGCCAGGCAAGAAAGGGTAATTAATAGGGCTGGACTCATTTCCGACGGTGTCAGGATTCCTGCCTTGCTTCCAAGGGATAATGTTCGCTGGCTCCGGGCCTCAGGGGAGCCTTCCATCTTATTAACTTGTCTGTGGGTGGGGACAGCTCAGGCTGCTGCTGGGGCGACGAGGAAGCAAGAGGGGAGAGATACGCCGGCGATCAACAGCGCACTCCAGCCACATTTTCAGCCAGAGGTATGTGGGCCACATTGTGTTCGGCTGCTGGGAGGAATCGAATAGAGCTTCCTCCTAGGAACACAGGGACAAAGGCAATGAGGAGAGGAGAGCTGGTCTGGTGGTGGCAAGCCCGACTTGTCCCCTTTGCTAAGCAGGGTCTGCCCTGGTTTGTATTTGGATGGGAGACTAGATGTGTGAGCACTGGAAGAGATTCCCCCTCAGGGGATAATGGAGCCGCTCTGGGAAGAGCATCTAGGTTCCCAGTTCCCTCCCTGGCAGCATCTCCAAGGGCGAGATAGGGTGGGAGAGAGACTGCTGCCTGCCACCTGGGAGAAGCCGCTGCCAGTCTGGGTTGACAATACTCAGCTAGGTGGACCAAGGGTCTGACTCAGTATATAGCAGCTTCCTATGTTCCCTAAGATCTTTCCTGGCTCGGTACTTGAGATCTTTTTAGGAGAGGGAAGCTGCTCTTGTGGTCGCAAGCATGACTGGTCCCCTTAGCTAAGCAGGGTCCGCCCTGGTTTCATATGAAAGGGAGACTAGAAGCGTGAGCACTGGAAGAGATTCCCCCTCAGGGGATGGAGCCGCTCTAGGAAGAGCAACTAGGCTCCAGGTTCCCTCCCTGGCAGCCTCTCCAATGAGAGAGGGCTGGGAGAGAGACTCCTGCCTGCAACCTCGGAGAAGCCGCTGCCAGTCTGTGAAGACAATACTGAGTGAGATGGACCAAGGGTCTGACTCAGTAAAAGGCAGCTTCCTATGTTTCCGATGTTCACATAATTAACCGTAGTCCTATTTTTTAAAAAACCAAAGCAAAACCAGAGCTGACCAAGTTTAGGAGAAAACAACATCCACGCGGTCACTTGCAAACACCGCCGGAGGAGAGAATCCGGCACCAGGTGGGCATATGCCAGCAAATGGCGCCCAGCCTCACACAGAACCGTCCCTGGTGTGGGGTTAGGCGGCTCCTTGCCGAAGGCCTTGGGGGTCCCTGCATGGGCATGAACCCCGAATCTGGCTTTGGGATGGCCCTGGAGTGATCGGCAAAGGCCGTTCCTTCGGTGGCGCCCAGTTCTTGGTTAGAAAAAGCCTCCGTCCCATCCCACCGTTGGGAGACCGTGGGCTCCTTTCGTTCGAGGAGGAGGAGAGGGGCGCTCCGTGGGCCAGAGAGGGGGTTCTTCCGCTGGCCGGGCGGTCCGTCCCGGAGGCCGGAGGAGATCTCCTCGTCTTCCACTGGGCCCAGTTGGAAGTGGCCACATCCAAGTCCTGCAGTGTGGGTCGGGGATTTCCCCTCCCCGGGTCCCAGGGAGAGTTTGCTGAGCGGCGTTCGTGGCGCTGTGCCCCAAGGGCACGCTTTGGCCTGCCCGGAAATGCCGGCCGTACGGTCGTGCTTTGTGGCTCCTTCTCACCCCATGCTTCAAGGAGCCTGCACCTAAGTTTCGGGACTGGTCGAATCCTCCACTTAGGCCAAGCATGACTCTCGGGGCATTTCTGCAAGGGGCGCACCAGCTTTGCACTGCAGGCATTTTAGGATCGGGGCCTCCTACATTAGTCACCTTAATTGGCGCCGTCAGGAAATGCTTAACTAACAAGCAGAAGGTTGCCGGTTCGAATCCCCGCTGGTACTATATTGGGCAGCAGTTATATGGGAAGATGCTGAAAGGCATCATCTCATGCTATGCGGGAGGAGGCAATGGTATACCCCTCCTGTATTCTACCAAAAGAAAGCCACAGGGCTCCGTGGGTGCCAGGAGTCGAAACCGACTTGACGGCACACTTTCCTTAAGCCCCCTTGAGTTGAGTGACTGTTTCCCGGGAAATTGGTCTAGGACAGGGCCGAACACCCTGGGGAACCAAACTTATCTCCCAAGAACTTCAGGTAATTAATCTCCCTTCGCACATTGGGTTGTTTCCCTAACCCCATCGCATGCCATATTCCACAGTGTGCTTCCCCTGACTGCAATCAGTTGTTTTAAAAATGGTGCAGGGGTTGTGGGGGGGGGGGGGACGACGACGACGACTGGTGTGAGAACTAATTAAAACTTCACAATGTTCAGCCACAATTTGAAATGAGTTCTGATGGAATGAGTGGGTACGTCGTAGCAGGCGATGTTCCCCACACCCTGCCGCTCTCGACGGCTCTGTGTGTTCCAAAATAATCATTTGTTCCATTAATACAATTTAGTTCTCAAATCTGTGATGAATGAGATGGAGGATTAAGGAAAGGTTTGTGTGTGTGTGTGTGTGTGTGTGTGTGTGTGTGTGTGTGTGTGTGCGTGCTCTCCGTTCCTGGAAGTCAATGAAAGAAGGGGAATTTGGGAGAGGAAGAGACTTCGGCATCATCGCTGTGAAATGGTAATTTAGCGTCTGTGGGTTTGCTCTCCCATCTCGAGGCCCCATCCTAAATTCTCCTCGCTAATTGCCTGCTGATTAGCTGAGAGACAGGCATTGCTAATGCCGGGCAAATTATCCGCCGTGCAAGTCTGGGATTTGCATTTGCTGGCGTGGTGGCTGGGGTTTCGGGCGCAGGGGGAGGCGGAGAGAAGCCCCCCGCCTTGTTTACGGTGGCCCAGCCAGGGGGGGCAGAGGGGTGCTGTGGGTCACCGGACCCAAGCAATCTTCTGGCGAGGAAGCCCGTCCGCCCGTCCGTCCATCCGTCCATCCTTGAACAGGCCTGCCTCTCTTCTGCACTCGGCCCGCTTTAATTTCGGCTGGCATCCCTCGCTGCTGAGCACAGGTGTGCAGGTTAATGGGAATGGTGATCCCAGTTGCCTGCTCCCTGGCAGGATGCTTCCTTGGGCCTGTCTAGGATGTGGGAAAGGGGGCGGGGGTGGGTGGGGGGGGAAGAGACTGCTGAGCGCCCGGACCCTTCATCCTTGCGCCGAGACGAAGGACGGTGCCTCCTGCCAGAAAACAGCTGCTCCTTCTCTTTAAGAACATCAGAAGAGCCCAGCTGGATCAGGCCCAAGGAGGCCCATCTAGTCCAGCATCCTGTTTCGCACAGTGGCCCACCAGATGCCTCTGGGAAGCCCACAGGCAGGAGTTGAAAGGGGCATGCCGTCTCTCCTGCTGTTACTGCCCTGCAATTGGTACCCAGAGGCATCCTGATTGTGTTGTTATGGTTGTGTTGTTATGATTATGATTTTTAATATTAAAAATTGTACACCGCCTAGAGATTTACATAGAAGCTGATATAAAAATATGATTGATTGATTGATTGATTGAATTAAACCAGATTGAAAAATCCATAAAAAAAACTGCTAACTGAAAAGCTTGGCTGAAGAGATGTGTGATGGCTACTTTTTTCCTTGAGCCACAGCAGCAGGAGAGAGGCCATGGCCACCTCCCTTGCCTGTGGGCTTCTCCGAAGCATCTGGTGCACCAATGTGGGGAACAGGATGCTGGACTAGAGAGGCTTCCGTGAATCCTGCAGGGATGGTCTTGGGTTCTGTCACAGATACTTGTTGGTTACACATCTTTCTCGTTCATGTTGTTTGTGAGGCACTTAAAATGTTCAAGATGCTGCTGCATTGTGTAGAGTTAAAAAGAGAATGGTTCTGCTCACAGACTTGCTGCCCAATGAGTACAAAAGAGAAATGGAGAAGAGGAGAACATCAGAACAGCCCTGCTGGGTCAGGCCCAAGGAGGCCCATCTAGTCCAGCATCCTGTTTCGCACAGTGGCCCACCAGATGCCTCTGGGAAGCCCACAGGAGTTGAGAAGATTTGTATATTCTCCAAGCTCTCACTATAGAGGCAAGTTAGAATTTCATAAACAAAAGCCATCACCAAAAATATCTCAACATTGTAATGTTCCATTCGCTGCCTGTGACAGTAATGCAGCAGAACCAAAGTAGCCTTGAAAAATAAATGCATGTCGATTCCAGCTGGCCCTCATCAATGAATCAGCTAAACTTTAGTCTACTGATTAAATCAATTCAAACCCACAGTATGATGGGTAAGAAGTGTGGCTTTCAAACAATGCTCAGGTAACCTTCCCAATGTAGATATCTTTGTAATTCAGAGATTTTATATTCGATTCTGATTTCATCTGTAGTTATAGCTATATAGTCACACATAACAGCAGGTCGCCCCAAAATACAGCTTTTTATTTTATTTACTTAACTTATTTGTGTACTCCCCAAAACGCAAGTCTCATCTTTGCATCAAGATGTGACAAAGCAGTTACAAAGCAGTTTCCCTCCTCCTCCTTTCGATTCCAGCTCACCAGCCATTTCTTCTGGCCCACGTTCTCTGCCCCAGTGGACCTTCTTGTCCGGGGGGCAGGCAGGCACGTCCCTTCCACATCCCGATTGACCTCCTTGGCGTCAGGGCGGCCGCTTGGGCGGCGGGGGGCTGTTGGTGAGGGCCTGTGCCCAGCGGAGCTCATTTCACGCCTGCTTCAGTGAATTAGGGGCCGCAGATGAGATCTCCCCTTGGGGGGGGGGAGGCGAGGGAGAATCCGGGGCCCAGTCCTTGTTGCAGCAGCGTGGGGGAAAGTAGGGTGAGAGGTCTATAAAATAGAGGTCTGAAAAGAGGTCTAAATAGAGGTCTATAAAATCATGCATGGCATGGAGAAAGTGGAGAGAGAGAGAGAGAGATTCTTTTCCCTCTCACACAACACTAGGACCAGGGGTCACTCCATGCAATTGATTGCCAGGAGGTCTAGGGGACCAACAAACGGAAGTCCTTTTTCACACAACGCGTGATCCACTTGTGGAACGCTCTGCCACAGGATGTGGTGACGGCCAACAACCTGGATGGCTTGAAGAGGGGTTGGGATGACTTCATGGAGGAGAGGTCTATCAATGGCTACTAGTCGGAGGGCTGTGGGCCACCTCCAGCCTCAAAGGCAGGATACCTCTGAGTAACAGTTGCAGGGGAGTAATGGCAGGAGAGAGGGCACGCCCTCAACTCCTGCCTGTGGCTTCCGGCGGCATCTGGTGGGCCACTGTGCGAAACAGGATGCTGGACTAGATGGGCCTTGAGCCTGATCCAGCAGGGCTGTTCTTATGTTCTTATGAGAGAGCTTCATCCGTCACTGGCGGGCGTATTGCGAGGTGAGCCACATGGCCAGCAAGGGGTCACGTGGAGAAAAACAAAAGTTGTGGGGAAGAAAATGAGTTGCAATGAGAAATAGCGCCTTCTTCTTCTGCATGATCCACACCCCACGTTGAGGTCCTCTGAGGAGGTCCGTCTCCAGTTACCACCGGTGCGTCTGGTGGCGACTCAGAGGCGGGGCCTTCTCTGTAGCCGCTCCTGGGCTGTGGAAGGCACTCCTGGAATAAATCCGTCATCCGAGTTCATTATTGTCTTTCAGGAGAGCCTGGCCTGTTTGGGCCCAGGGCCAAATTAAACTGTTTTAAATTGTTTTAATGGGTTGCCCTGGTTTTCCAGGGTTTTTAGCTGTTTGAATGTTTAATTGGTTTGTGTGTGTGTGTGTCTTTATAGTTTTGATTTTAATTGTTAACTGGTTTTAATTGTTTTTGTTCTGTTGTAAACTGCCCTGAGCCATGGCAGTATATAAATCGAATAAATAAATAAACAAAGCAAGCTGTTTCCAGTTAGAGGTACATATTATTATTATTATTTTATTATTTTTACATTTCTATCCCGCTCTTCTTCCAAGGAGCCCAGAGCGGTGTACTACATGCTTGAGTTTCTCTTTCACAACAACCCTGTGAAGTAGGTTAGGGTGAGAGAGAAGTGAGTGGCCCAGAGTCACCCAGCTAGTTTTATGGCTGAATGGGGATTTGAACTCGGGTCTCCCCAGTCCTAGTCCAGCACTCTAACCACTACACCACGCTGGCTCTCTGGCTGTCATAGGCAGCTGCCCTATACCAAGTCAGACCCTCCGTCCTTCGATCTCAGGATTGTCTGCACCAAAGTGGCAGCGGCTTCATGCAGGTGCTTTTCCCAGAGTGGCCCCATAATCCCCTAAGGGGAGTATCTCATCCTGCTCACCCATGGAGCCTCCCATTCAAAAGCAAGCCAGGGTGGACCCTGCTTAGCAAAGAGGGCAGTTCATGCTGGCTGCCACCAGAGCATCTTCATCCTCCCTCTTCATGTTGAGTTGGAAATCTTCACCTTCCCGTCGGAGCAGATATGGTTGGGTGAAAGGCTGCTCCTTGAGGTCGGTCAGACTTCCTAATCCGGTTTGGTGCAAGGAGGAACCTTCTAAGCTGCAGACTTTGTGTGCCCGCCTTGAAGTCAGTAGGAGCCGTTTCCTTTTTAAGTTGCAAGAATCAACACCCTCTTCCCCCCCCCTCGTCAAAGTGCCAAAAGCTTCCTTTCCCCCCAGCTGTCTGTCTGAGCTTGATTTGAAACATGCGGGCAAATATCTCTCTTTCTGATCTATTGGAAGTCTCCATTATTGACGGGTAGAAAGGTTGGCTCCCCACCCGCCTTTCAGTATTGCTTGTGGGCAAAAGATAATTGTAAAAAGTCCCGTGTTTATCTCAAGAGATCCGTGTGGTCAAAGGAGGGCTGTGAGGCTGTTGCCTGAGGCCAGGCTTGATTGATGGCCTGGAAACTTTCTTGGCGATATATATATATATATCCTACTAAGCCCAGACGCTGCATATATATATATGCAGCGTCTGGGCTTAGTAGGATATTCAAGGGGCCAAAACAAATTCCAAGAGAGGGTGGTGAGATAGCTAGAGTATTGAAAAGGATTGGCCCCATGCTCTTACATAGGAAGCTGCCATATACTGAGTCAGACCATTGGTCTATCTAGCTCAGTATTGCCTTCCCAGACTGGCAGCAGCGTCTCCGAGGTTGCAGGCTGGAATCGCTCTCAGCCCTAACCAGGGAGGGAACTTGGAGCCTAGTTGCTCTTCCCAGAGCGGCCCCATCCCTTAAGGGGAATCTCTTCCAGTGCTCACACTTCTACGCTCCCATCCAAATGCAAACCAGGGTGTACTCTGCTTAGCTAAGGGGACATTCTTCAAATGTAAAAAGTGAAAAAAAGTCATGCTTGCTACCTACAAGACCGGCTCTCTGCTCCTCTTCCCATTGGATCCCCACGTTATGTCGGACTACAGCTCCCATCATCCCTAACCACTGGCTGGGGATGGGAGTTGTAGTCCAACCCCTTCTGAGAACCTACAGCTGGGTGTTAGGGGACTGTCTTCCACCACGTCTTTTCCCCCCCTCAAATTCAATTTTTATTAATTTTTAACAATAATAACCATTAACAATCATAATAAACACAAATGGACTTCCCGCCACCTCCCTTCGTGAAATAACAACTATTAAGTTTACCCTTATTATAATGTTAATAAAAAACACAAATTTAAACCTTTAAAATTAAAAAAAAGAGAACCATTAATTTACCCAACCTGCATTTCAAACACCGCGTCTTGTCCCATGGAATCCCTGCAAGCTTTTTTTTTTTTAAGTGTGGGACCTGGGAAGCAATGAGCATTAAAAGCGAAGATCAGCATTCCGGGGGGAAATGGGTGCCTCACTTCACTTGGCATTTTAATAAAATTCCTGAAGTATATCCAAATTAGCTCCCTTTTTCTCTGGCGCTTGGTGATTTATTTAGTTAAAGGGAGGCATTATTCATAATTATGCGGTTTTATGAGATGCACGCCGAGCAGTATCTTTCCAGCACGGAGCCACAGGAGACAGAGCAGTATTTAAACAGCAGCCCTGGGGAAAGGGTGTGTTTACATTTCACGGGAGAGGAACCGCGCCGTTGTGGCCTCGGCCTATTGAACGGCCACATAATTACCCCCATTCCGCTCTCTGCCTGGCCTCCTTATGAGCTGTCCATCACCTTCTGTGGATGGACACCGCTCAGCGGTGTTTGGAATGACACAGACCGCTGGACAGCACCGATCTCTGCAAATGGTCTTCCAGCCATCATGGTCTGCCCATGGTCTTCTGTGGTCTTCCATGGTCTTCTATGGTCTTCCATGGTCTTCCTATGGTCTTCCATGGTCTTCCTATGGTCTTCCATGGTCTTCCAATGGTCTTCCATGGCCATCATGGTCTCTCTGCCTGGCCTCCTTATGAGCTGTCCATCACCTTCTGTGGATGGACACCGCTCACCGGTGTTTGGAATGACACAGACCGCTGGACAGCACCGATCTCTGCAAATGGTCTTCCAGCCATCATGGTCTGCCCATGGTCTTCTATGGTCTTCTTCTATGGTCTTCCATGGTCTTCTATGGTGTTCCATGGTCTTCCTATGGTCTTCCATGGTCTTCCATGGTCCTCCATGGTCTTCCAATGGTCTTCCATGGCCATCATGGTCTCTCTGCCTGGCCTCCTTATGAGCTGTCCATCACCTTCTGTGGATGGACACCGCTCAGCGGTGTTTGGAATGACACAGACCGCTGGACAGCACCGATCTCTGCAAATGGTCTTCCAGCCATCATGGTCTGCCTATGGTCTTCTATGGTCTTCTTCTATGGTCTTCCATGGTCTTCTATGGTCTTCCATGGTCTTCCTATGGTCTTCCATGGTCTTCCTATGGTCTTCCATGGTCTTCCAATGGTCTTCCATGGCCATCATGGTCTCTCTGCCTGGCCTCCTTATGAGCTGTCCATCACCTTCTGTGGATGGACACCGCTCAGCGGTGTTTGGAATGACACAGACCGCTGGACAGCACCGATCTCTGCAAATGGTCTTCCAGCCATCATGGTCTGCCCATGGTCTTCTATGGTCTTCTTCTATGGTCTTCCATGGTCTTCTATGGTGTTCCATGGTCTTCCTATGGTCTTCCATGGTCTTCCTATGGTCTTCCATGGTCTTCCTATGGTCTTCCATGGTCTTCCAATGGTCTTCCATGGCCATCATGGTCTCTCTGCCTGGCCTCCTTATGAGCTGTCCATCACCTTCTGTGGATGGACACCGCTCAGCGGTGTTTGGAATGACACAGACCGCTGGACAGCACCGATCTCTGCAAATGGTCTTCCAGCCATCATGGTCTGCCTATGGTCTTCTATGGTCTTCTTCTATGGTCTTCCATGGTCTTCTGTGGTCTTCCTATGGTCTTCTGTGGTCTTCCATGGTCTTCTGTGGTCTTCCTATGGTCTTCTGTGGTCTTCCATGGTCTTCCATGGTCTTCCAATGGTCTTCCATGGCCATCATGGTCTCTCTGCCTGGCCTCCTTATGAGCTGTCCATCACCTTCTGTGGATGGACACCGCTCAGCAGTGTTTGGAATGACACAGACCGCTGGACAGCACCGGTCTCTGCAGATGCCAGGTCTTCCAGCCATCATGCACTGGGTGCCAGTACGGTTCGGGAGTTGTGACCTGGGCTTGGCGGCACGGCGTGGCGGGACACGGAGGCCGCTGGGCATCCTTGAGTAGCACACCTCGCTGGTGAGATCTGGGCAGGCAGTAGTCCGTGTGAAAGGAGCCTAGGTGTCTTGGGTGGGCCGCAGGCTAAACGTGAGCCAGCAGTGTGGTGCAGCGGCTAAAACAGCTAATGCAATCCTCGGCTTGCATCCGCAGAGGCACAGCCTCCAGAGCATGATAAATCACCCAGCCGCTCTGTTCTGTGCTGGCCAGACTGCGTGTCCGGTCCTGGGCACTCCGCGTTTTAAGGTGGACCGAGCAGAACGGGTTCCGAAGAGGGCAGCCGGGTTGGTGAAGGGTCTGTAAACAATGAGGAGCGGCTGGAGGAGCTTGGGTCTGTTTTGCTTGAAGCAGAGGAGGAGGAGAAGGGGAGCTAGGAGACCACACGAGAGCCCTCTATGGCCCACCTTGGATCCCCAGGGCTCATCTCTAGCTCTGGAAGTTGACCCACAGAAGCATGGGGTCTGGTTTCTGAAGCAGGACACGGCATTTGGAAATCCAGGACTCCTCCTCCTCCTCCTCCTCCTCAGAACAGAAGATCAGCCCTGCTGGATCAGGCCCAAGGAAGCCCACCTGGTCCAGTGTCCTGTTTCCCACAGTGGCCCACCAGATGCCCACAGGCAACGAGGTCTGTGCATGCAACTAGTATTGAGAGGTATCTTGCCTCTGAGGCTGGAGGTGGCCTGTATCCACCAGAGGAGCCGATATGCACAGACCTGTCTTCCCTGAATTTGCCTAAGCCCCTTTTCAAGCTGGCCAAACCGGTGGCCATCACCGCATCCCATGGCCACCTTTGGTGGGAGAGTCCTCTCGTGGCCTATAACCTCGCCCTCCTCCGTGGCGCTGAGAGGGACTTGCACATGTGCTTACCGGGCTGCCCTTGGGGCATCATCGTTCCCACCAGCCCTGGCTGAGAGCTGCATGGAGACTCAGCCCCATCGCCCCATCGCCAATAGTCACCAATCATTAGGAAGTGGCCCCATCTAGGAACAAGAGGCATTTTTTGCTCCCTCCAGTCCTGCGGGCAAGAACCCACCGGTTCCAAGAGGCAGCTAGGCTCGTCAGTCTAGGTTTCAGCACCATGGAGAACTCCAGGTGGCCAACTTGATCCCACAAAGACCAGAGCCGGAGCAAGGCCTCCCATTTTTGTTTCGCCGGAAGGGTGGAGAGAGATGCAAGGGCAGCCCTCTGTCCTGTCTCACCTCTCCATTACGCCCCCTCCTGGCTTCTTGCTGATGTGAAATAAGCTGGTCCGTGGAGGGGCTCGGGTTTAGTGGGAACCGGCCCACTGAGGTTCAAGATGGTGCTGCAGTTTCCTGCACGGAGCAGAGGGTGGGACGACGCCTCCAGGCTCTCTCCCAACGCTACAGTTCCTTGATTCTACGTCCACCGTGACTTGGGGACAGAGAAGCATGCTTTGCCAAGGGAAACTGGGAACCAGTGCACCACGTTGTGCGAACAGAAGAGGGGCTTTCTCGAGCCGTGCCTTGGGTCAGTGCTTCCCAACCAGGGTTAGGAACATAGGAAACTGCCATATACTGAGTCAGACCATTGGTCTATCTAGCTCAGTATTGTCTTCACAGACTGGCAGCGGCTTCTCCAAGGTTGCAGGCAGGAGTCTCTCTCTCAGCCCTATCTCATTGGAGATGCTGCCAGGGAGGGAACTTGGAACCTAGATGCTCTTCCCAGAGTGGCGGCTCCATCCCCTTAAGGGGGAATCTCTTCCAGTGCTCACACTTCTAGTCTCCCTTTCATATGCAACCAGGGCGGACCCTGCTTAGCTAAGGGGGTAAGTCGTGCTTGCGACCACAAGAACAACTCTCCTGTTCTAAACAGCCTGTTGCTCCGGCACAGATGCCTGAGCCTGCTGCGTGCTCCTCTTTAAAATACCTACTCGGCTTCTCTCAAAGGAGCCTTTATCTCTCCACCCCACAGGAGTGGGGTTCCCCCCACCCACCCCCGTCCCTGAGACAATCTGACATGGATTTGCAGATGGGTTTCCATGTAATTGAGACGTCTTCTCCGCCCCCTGCTTCCCTCTCCTGCAGCTGAGTTCTTAAAAATATTTGCCGAGACGTGATTATCTTCGGAGAACTCCTCATTTGCGGGTGTTCCCGGTAAAACCTGAACCGGTTTGCTTTGATCTGCGTTTACGGAACGGATGTTCTCTTCCTGGAACATGAATGCGGGCCAGGCGCTTCAGACCTGATGTGGGGAGAGAGTTTCCCCCTGCGCTCTTGGAGAGCTGGCCTTGCCTTTGAATGCCTGTCCCGGAAAATCACCTCGGGGTGTTTCCAAGCTTCTGGTGGGCCCTTTTTGTGCAGTCGCCGGAGCGATACGGGAGGTTGGTGTGTCGAGTCGGACTTTGGTGGGTGCTCCCCGGGCTGTGCCGAACCTCCAGGCAGGAGGCAATGCGCCGGGCTCATGTGAGGAAGCACGAGCTCTTCCATCCGTGCGGTGGGTTCCTGGCCATCTGTTCAAAGGGTCAGGGGCGTACCTAGGGTGGGGCAGGCAGGGCACATGCCCCAGGCACCACTTGAAGGGGGCGCCATTTCTTAAAATTATTATTATTTTTTTTAAAAGCCTGCCAAAAACAAAATGGCCACCGTGCATGCTCAAATGGCCTCTGTGAGGCCCTAGGCCATGCCAGGCCTCACAGAGGCCACTTGAGCATGCATGGTGGCCATTTTGTTTTCAGCTGCCATTTTTTTTGAATGGCCACTGCACATGCTCAAATGGTCCCTGTGAGGCCCTAGAGGCCAGAAGGGCCGAGGGGGACCTTTGCAGACCCCCAGCCACGGCCTTTAGGAAGCCCCCCCGAAGGGGCTAAAGTTAATTTTTTTTAAAAAAAAAAAATTAATATAATGTAAGTCACTGTACACGTATTCAGATATGAGACTTGTATGTGACCTTCAGACTTTTATTTTTCAGCTGATATTATGGTAAAGTTATCTGAAAGATGGGTGTCTGATGTTTGGACAGGGGGCGCAATTTCAATGCTTGCCCTAGGTGCTATTTTCCCTAGATACGCCTCTGCAAAGGTCTTCTAAGCAAAAAGTCCACGTAGACTTGAAGAGGGGCAGGCCCTTGGAAGACTTCTGGCCCTGCTCCCTGCAGGAAATTTTTCTGCAGCGTCTTGGATGGATGGCCAGCATCCACTGATCCTGCCTCACTCCCCACCTCCAGAATATGATGTGTTAAATGCCACGTCTCAACAAAAATTCCCCGAGCAGTTTACATAGACATAAATAAAATAAAATAAATGGCTCCCTGTCCCCAAGGGGCTCACAATTAGAAAGAAACAGCCAGCATAGCAGAGTGGTTATAGAGTGTTGGACTAGGACCGGGGAGACCCGAGTTCGAATCCCCATTCAGCCATAGATTTATTATTATTATTATTATTATTATTATCATTATTATTATTATTATTATTATTAATTCGATTTCTATACCGCCCTTCCAAAAATGGCTCAGGGCGGTTTACAAAGAGAAATAAAGCAAATAAGATAGCAAAGAAGATGGTTAAATTTATATACCGTCTTTCATGAAAACAATCCCAAGGCGGTTTACAGCAAAATTTTTAAAAAACACGGTGGTAAAAAAGACACAATTAAAATATTAAGTGGAAGATATTAAACAAATCTGATTAAACATTTAAAACAGAAGCATAAAAGCAATGCAGAGTACAAAGAGCAGCAGCAGAGAATCGGATAAAAGCCTGGGCAAAAAGCCAAGATTTAACACGCTTCCTAAAAACTGTGATGGAGTCCGAGGAGCGAATGGCCACTGGGAGAGCATTCCAGAGTCTGGGGGCAGCAACCGAGAAGGCCCCGTCCCGAGCGCACGACAGCCGGGCCTCTCTCATTGTCGGCACCCGGAGCAGGGCCCCCTCGGATGACCTCGTCAAGTGGGCAGTATGAAACTCACTAGGGGACTCTGGGCCAGCCATTCCTCTCTCGGCCCCACCTACCTCGCAGGGTTGTTGTCCCATGCGAAGTGCTGGGACAGAAACCTTCTCATGTCGCTGGGCAGGTGTATTTGGCATGGGGAGGAGAGGCGACCTTTCCCAGGCCTCGAGCGACCTAGGAAGCTGCCATGTACCGAGTCAGACCCTTGGTCCATCTCGCTCAGTATTGTCTTCACAGACTGGAAGCGGCTTCTCCAAGGTTGCAGGCAGGAGTCTCTCTCCCAGCCCCCTCTCATTGGAGATGCTGCCAGGGAGGGAACTTCGAACTTAGATGCTCATCCCAGAGCGGCTCCATCCCCTGAGGGGGAATCTCTTCCAGTGCTCACACTTCTAGTCTCCCTTTCATATGCAACCAGGGCAGACCCTGCTTAGCTTAAGGGGACAAGTCATGCTGGCTACCACAAGATCAGCTTTCCTCTCCTAATAATATCTCAAGTACAGAGCCAGCAAAGATTTTAGGGAATATAGGAAGCTGCCATATACTGAGTCAGTCCCTTGGTCCACCTAGCTCAGTATTGTCTTCACAGACTGGCAGCAGCGGCTTCTCCAAGGTTGCAGGCAGGAGTCTCTCTCCCAGCCCTAACTCATTGGAGATGCTGCCAGGGAAAGAACTTTGAACCTAGATGCTCTTCCCAGAGCGGCTCCATTATCCCCTGAGGGGGAATCTCTTCCAGTGCTCACACTTCTAGTCTCCCATTCATAGGCAACCATGGTGGACCCTGCTTATCTAAGGGGACGGGTCATGCTTGCTACCACAAGACCAGCTCTCCTCTCTCTCCTACTCTACTCTCTGAGCCACGACTAACTTCCATTCAGCTGGCAGAGACCAGGTACTGGGGCTTTTATGAGTTGGAGCTAAGCCTGTGGAACTCATTGCCCCAGGGTCTCTGACAGGTCCCCACTCCGTCTGGTTTTAAGCGGACCTTTCCGACCTCTGTGTTCTGGCTGGCTTTAAATTCTTGGCTCGCTTGTTACCTCAGCCCATTTCAAATCCTGGTTTTAGCTTGCTGCTTATCTTTTTCTTTTATCGATGGATTTCTTGTTTTTATGTTTTAGCTCCTGAAAATTGCTTTGGGTTTTGTTTTGGTTTGGTTTGGGTTTTTTTAGCGAGATGGAATCATTTTAAAAACAACAATACCCCTATGATGGCTGAGGAAACGATAGCCGAGGTCACTTTATGTGCAAATTAACATACGATGAACGACTATGGGCTGCCTTAAGTAATATGCTAAATTTGTTTTTGTGGTTTTCATCTGTAAATGGCTTTGATAATTAGAATTAAAAGGCGGGAGGGAGAAATGAATTAAAGAAAAGGAGGTGGTGGCAGATTAGCGGCCGGTTCTTATCCTTTGGAATCTGAATGATATGTTTGAAGATACAAGATGAGAAGTCCTGAACGTTGGAGAAGAATGGTTTGGACAGCTAAGCAGGCAGTTTTTGATTCACGACTTGAGGGCTGGAAATAAAACGAAAGCCCATATTTTGGGGGAACTGACATTTGGAATGGTTTTACTGCACTTGGTTGCAGTGAGGTATTAACTCTAAAGAAGTGGAACCCCCCCTTGTGAATGATGATGATAATAATAATAATGATAATAATAATAATAATAATAATAATAATAATAATAATAATAATAATAATAACATTTCTATCCCGCTCTTCCTCCAAGGAGCCCAGAGCGGTGTACTACATCCTTGAGTTTCTCTTTCACAACAACCCTGTGAAGTAGGCTAGGCTGAGAGAGAAGTGACTGGCCCCGAGTCACCCAGCTAGTTTCATGGCTGAAGGGGGATTTGAACTCGGGTCTCCCCGGTCCGAGTCCAGCACTCTAACCACTACACCACACTGGCTCTCAATTCAGTCTCAGCAGGTCCAAAATGCAACCATTGTCTCATAGTTTTCACGGAAGATCAATCATTTGTTCCACTGCCCTCTTGCAGGCAGGTAAAACTGTGCCCAGATGATCTCTCCTCTCTCTTCCCCCCCCCACCCGGATTATGTGTCCATTTATCTCTCATATTGGGCAGCAGCAAGGTAAAATAGTTGCTGAGATTACAGAACACCTCCTGGAGTGGAAGACCGAAGGGGGAGAGTTATTATCGAATCAATGGCATGATTACAGCCCAAGGTTAGGTGTCTTATTTTGGTACTCTCCTCTCTTGACCGTCAAAGCGGTGCTTTGATTGTCCCTCCTTTGCAGACTGCTGAGCCTTTCAGTTCCTCTGCCTGCCATGCAGAGTGAGAGAAAGATCAGAAGCAGAAATTCAGGCCTGAAAGGGACCTCAACAGGTCTCCTGTCACAGGTCCCCGCTTTGAAGCAGCATCTGATGCCGCTTCGTCTCGCAATCGCTGAAGCCAGGCCTCCAATAACTACACGGGAAGATTGCAACCACGGAGACGCTGGAAAGCAAAGCATTCGGGCAAGAGAGATGCCTGTATCGGGGCGATACAGTACGATACGGTGATCACTGAAGAGAGGAGGAGTTAGTCTTACCTGTTTAAGTCAGAGATTGATTGATTGATTAAGTGCCATCAAGTGGGTGTCGGTTCTTAGTAACCACATAGATAGATTCTTTCCAGGACGCTGGAAAGCAAAGCATTCGGGCAAGAGAGATGCCTGTATCGGGGCGATACAGTACGATACGGTGATCACTGAAGAGAGGAGGAGTTAGTCTTACCTGTTTAAGTCAGAGATTGATTGATTGATTAAGTGCCATCAAGTGGGTGTCGGTTCTTAGTAACCACATAGATAGATTCTTTCCAGGACGCTGGAAAGCAAAGCATTCGGGCAAGAGAGATGCCTGTATCGGGGCGATACAGTACGATACGGTGATCACTGAAGAGAGGAGGAGTTAGTCTTACCTGTTTAAGTCAGAGATTGATTGATTGATTGATTAAGTGCCATCAAGTGAGTGTCGATTCTTAGTAACCACATAGATAGATTCTTTCCAGGACGCTGGAAAGCAAAGCATTCGGGCAAGAGAGATGCCTGTATCGGGGCGATACAGTACGATACGGTGATCACTGAAGAGAGGAGGAGTTAGTCTTACCTGTTTAAGTCAGAGATTGATTGATTGATTGATTAAGTGCCATCAAGTGGGTGTCGATTCTTAGTAACCACATAGATAGATTCTTTCCAGGACGCTGGAAAGCAAAGCATTCGGGCAAGAGAGATGCCTGTATCGGGGCGATACAGTACGATACGGTGATCACTGAAGAGAGGAGGAGTTAGTCTTACCTGTTTAAGTCAGAGATTGATTGATTGATTGATTAAGTGCCATCAAGTGGGTGTCGATTCTTAGTAACCACATAGATAGATTCTTTCCAGGACGCTGGAAAGCAAAGCATTCGGGCAAGAGAGATGCCTGTATCGGGGCGATACAGTACGATACGGTGATCACTGAAGAGAGGAGGAGTTAGTCTTACCTGTTTAAGTCAGAGATTGATTGATTGATTGATTAAGTGCCATCAAGTGGGTGTCGATTCTTAGTAACCACATAGATAGATTCTTTCCAGGACGCTGGAAAGCAAAGCATTCGGGCAAGAGAGATGCCTGTATCGGGGCGATACAGTACGATACGGTGATCACTGAAGAGAGGAGGAGTTAGTCTTACCTGTTTAAGTCAGAGATTGATTGATTGATTAAGTGCCATCAAGTGGGTGTCGGTTCTTAGTAACCACATAGATAGATTCTTTCCAGGACGCTGGAAAGCAAAGCATTCGGGCAAGAGAGATGCCTGTATCGGGGCGATACAGTACGATACGGTGATCACTGAAGAGAGGAGGAGTTAGTCTTACCTGTTTAAGTCAGAGATTGATTGATTGATTGATTAAGTGCCATCAAGTGAGTGTCGATTCTTAGTAACCACATAGATAGATTCTTTCCAGGACGCTGGAAAGCAAAGCATTCGGGCAAGAGAGATGCCTGTATCGGGGCGATACAGTACGATACGGTGATCACTGAAGAGAGGAGGAGTTAGTCTTACCTGTTTAAGTCAGAGATTGATTGATTGATTGATTAAGTGCCATCAAGTGGGTGTCGATTCTTAGTAACCACATAGATAGATTCTTTCCAGGACGCTGGAAAGCAAAGCATTCGGGCAAGAGAGATGCCTGTATCGGGGCGATACAGTACGATACGGTGATCACTGAAGAGAGGAGGAGTTAGTCTTACCTGTTTAAGTCAGAGATTGATTGATTGATTGATTAAGTGCCATCAAGTGGGTGTCGATTCTTAGTAACCACATAGATAGATTCTTTCCAGGACGCTGGAAAGCAAAGCATTCGGGCAAGAGAGATGCCTGTATCGGGGCGATACAGTACGATACGGTGATCACTGAAGAGAGGAGGAGTTAGTCTTACCTGTTTAAGTCAGAGATTGATTGATTGATTGATTAAGTGCCATCAAGTGGGTGTCGATTCTTAGTAACCACATAGATAGATTCTTTCCAGGACGCTGGAAAGCAAAGCATTCGGGCAAGAGAGATGCCTGTATCGGGGCGATACAGTACGATACGGTGATCACTGAAGAGAGGAGGAGTTAGTCTTACCTGTTTAAGTCAGAGATTGATTGATTGATTAAGTGCCATCAAGTGGGTGTCGGTTCTTAGTAACCACATAGATAGATTCTTTCCAGGACGCTGGAAAGCAAAGCATTCGGGCAAGAGAGATGCCTGTATCGGGGCGATACAGTACGATACGGTGATCACTGAAGAGAGGAGGAGTTAGTCTTACCTGTTTAAGTCAGAGATTGATTGATTGATTGATTAAGTGCCATCAAGTGGGTGTCGGTTCTTAGTAACCACATAGATAGATTCTTTCCAGGACGCTGGAAAGCAAAGCATTCGGGCAAGAGAGATGCCTGTATCGGGGCGATACAGTACGATACGGTGATCACTGAAGAGAGGAGGAGTTAGTCTTACCTGTTTAAGTCAGAGATTGATTGATTGATTGATTAAGTGCCATCAAGTGGGTGTCGATTCTTAGTAACCACATAGATAGATTCTTTCCAGGACGCTGGAAAGCAAAGCATTCGGGCAAGAGAGATGCCTGTATCGGGGCGATACAGTACGATACGGTGATCACTGAAGAGAGGAGGAGTTAGTCTTACCTGTTTAAGTCAGAGATTGATTGATTGATTAAGTGCCATCAAGTGGGTGTCGGTTCTTAGTAACCACATAGATAGATTCTTTCCAGGACGCTGGAAAGCAAAGCATTCGGGCAAGAGAGATGCCTGTATCGGGGCGATACAGTACGATACGGTGATCACTGAAGAGAGGAGGAGTTAGTCTTACCTGTTTAAGTCAGAGATTGATTGATTGATTGATTAAGTGCCATCAAGTGGGTGTCGGTTCTTAGTAACCACATAGATAGATTCTTTCCAGGACGCTGGAAAGCAAAGCATTCGGGCAAGAGAGATGCCTGTATCGGGGCGATACAGTACGATACGGTGATCACTGAAGAGAGGAGGAGTTAGTCTTACCTGTTTAAGTCAGAGATTGATTGATTGATTGATTAAGTGCCATCAAGTGGGTGTCGATTCTTAGTAACCACATAGATAGATTCTTTCCAGGACGCTGGAAAGCAAAGCATTCGGGCAAGAGAGATGCCTGTATCGGGGCGATACAGTACGATACGGTGATCACTGAAGAGAGGAGGAGTTAGTCTTACCTGTTTAAGTCAGAGATTGATTGATTGATTAAGTGCCATCAAGTGGGTGTCGGTTCTTAGTAACCACATAGATAGATTCTTTCCAGGACGCTGGAAAGCAAAGCATTCGGGCAAGAGAGATGCCTGTATCGGGGCGATACAGTACGATACGGTGATCACTGAAGAGAGGAGGAGTTAGTCTTACCTGTTTAAGTCAGAGATTGATTGATTGATTGATTAAGTGCCATCAAGTGGGTGTCGGTTCTTAGTAACCACATAGATAGATTCTTTCCAGGACGCTGGAAAGCAAAGCATTCGGGCAAGAGAGATGCCTGTATCGGGGCGATACAGTACGATACGGTGATCACTGAAGAGAGGAGGAGTTAGTCTTACCTGTTTAAGTCAGAGATTGATTGATTGATTGATTAAGTGCCATCAAGTGGGTGTCGATTCTTAGTAACCACATAGATAGATTCTTTCCAGGACGCTGGAAAGCAAAGCATTCGGGCAAGAGAGATGCCTGTATCGGGGCGATACAGTACGATACGGTGATCACTGAAGAGAGGAGGAGTTAGTCTTACCTGTTTAAGTCAGAGATTGATTGATTGATTAAGTGCCATCAAGTGGGTGTCGATTCTTAGTAACCACATAGATAGATTCTTTCCAGGACGCTGGAAAGCAAAGCATTCGGGCAAGAGGGATGCCTGTATCGGGGCGATACAGTACAATACGGTGATCACTGAAGAGAGGAGGAGTTAGTCTTACCTGTTTAAGTCAGAGATTGATTGATTGATTGATTAAGTGCCATCAAGTGGGTGTCGATTCTTAGTAACCACATAGATAGATTCTTTCCAGGATGATCTGTCTTCAACTTGGCCTTGAAGGTCTCCCAGAGGTGCATTCGTTGTTGTCGTCATCGAGTCCATCCACCTGGCTACTGGTCATCCTCTTCTTCTCTTGCCTTCCACTTTCCCCAGCATTATGGACTCCTCAAGGGAGCTGGGTAGTCAGAAGTTAGTCTTACCTATTTAAAGCATTATCCAGGCAGGTCCTCTGAGTTTTATACTTTGTTTTCACTTTCAGACCAAGACGTAAACATCTCAAATAATGTTGCCAGGTTCTGCTCCGTGGCTCAGAGCATACGAAAACCATTCATTAGCAAGGATAATTAAAAGGGATCAGGATACTTAGAAGGATGGTTTTCTGAATGGAATTACTGTTTTGCACAATAGATGTTTGATTATTCTTGTTGTTCGGGAGCATGGGCTTTTCTTTTTCTCGCATTTCTTGCATTCTCCCTGCATTCCCTTGTACTAAAAGTTATGCTGTCCATGTCGTGCGAGCTGATCTGTTGATGCTTTGGTTGTGACTGGTCATAGACCGTAACAAACACTGATTGCTTGAATGTCATTAAAAGGTGCCTTGGAATATTTTTAATTGCAAGATGGGGGTACAGATTCCTTGGCTGAAACGAAACGAAACGAAACACATACATCTCTGCAGAAATTCTGCTGGAGCCGAAGCCTCTTGAGCAGTTGGCTGATGGGAGCAGCTCCTGGAAGACTCCTCCCATCCCGCCAGCTGACATGCGCCCAAGGCGCATTGCCGTTGGAAGCAAGGCCTCCATTGCCGCTGGAAGACGGGCCAAGCTTTCCTGGATGCACCCCCGTGCGTCCTCCTGGCCCAGCCTGCTTGCCGCTTTTGTGAACTCATTTGAAATTTTATTAGGCGCAACGCATCATTTATCACGCCGTCAAACAGAGAACGTACATTATCACGATAAGTGGTGGGCCTACTTTAGCACAAATCAGCCATTGGATGGGTTTCCTGGTGGGAGGAAGCGCTCGCTTGTCCCCCCCGCTGGGGGGTCTTTCATCCATCAGCTGTGCACAGCTAGCACTCTTTAGAAAGCCATGTTGGCTAGTGGACCAACAAAATTTATCTTTATCTGCGGTCGTTGTGGAGAATGGAACCCCCCGCAAATACTGGGTTCTCCTCTACTTAATGGCAGCTGAGATCACGGTCAGGCGGAGGGAGTTTGGGCCTGATATTGGTGCTCTGCAGCACCACCCACAGATGATGGCAAGAGCGGGTATTGCAGCTCGTCAGACCAGGTGACCCAGAGAGCCAATAGGAGCCTGCCTGGCCCTATATTAATTGCTACTCTAGGTTGGGTGCCATGAGTAGCCAAAGGAAATAGGCGGGACTTCATTTATTTCAGTGGCCAGCCCCTGAAATGTCAGCCAGTGTTGGGGTTACAGCCACACTTCTATGGCATTGCTCTGCTAATTTTTAATTGGGTGCTTTGTCCATTGTTTTCTGGATGGGTTCCAGTGTCTTGTTGTACGCCATCTTGAGGAAACAAACTGTTTGCAAAGGCAGTCAATGACATAAATAAATACAAGCCAGAGGATGGGTCACGAGGCCTCACAGTTTATTTGGTGTTGCTTCTGGCATCGTGCCGTGAATTTATATAATTAGGCTTGCCAGATTTAATGAGGACCCACACCAGACCTGAGTGGTTTCTGAAAAGCTGGCTTAAATCTCCAAGGCTAGCTTCACGTGGACCAAAGTCTCCATATTTTAATTAATAACGATGGACAAGATCCACCAGGATTTTCTCATTCATATGACTCCTGGAAATGAATTCGCCTCTGTTCGACGGATCTCTTGTCGAGGGATTTCCCGGTGGATTGTGCTCTTAGGAATAATCTTTATCCCTAATTAGTGTGTTTGACAAAATGGATATTGGCTGCCGTGTAGTCATAACCTTGATTCTACCGAGACTCGTTAGACATCGTTATTATGCATACTTCTACTAATTCTCATTTTTCTGCAAGTTGGGCCTATAGGGTCCTCTAACAGTTCTCCCAGGCACCATTTGTCTCCCGTACTCCGTTGCCAGGCCTGTTTTTGGAGGCTCCTTTGGCAGGTCCGTTCCCGGCGTCCCCGTCGACTAGCAGCCAGTTTTGCAGGGAACGGGTCCAACCGATGAGCCGACATCCCCCCTCCCGGCTTTTGTTTCATTTTTAAAACATCCCTATCAACCCGTTGGAATGTGGGCCTGTGAGTATCGCGGGGAGTAATCTAATTAGTAGGAAGTCAATTCGCTCGCTCCTTTTGTGCCTCGTGATTAAATAAGTGGGGAAATGGCTGGGAAATTAGGTGGCAGAACGACCCAATTACATTTCAGTCGCTTTTTGTATTCAATTTCATAAACAATTTTGCTCTTCACTGGTTAATCAGTGGGAGCCTCTTTTTTTTTCCCCCTCCGGTTTGGAAAGCGCTTTTGAAATGATAACGCAACGAAATGGCGCGCGGATGTTCTGGCGGAGCGAAAGTGAGCACTCCGGGATGGGCAGGCCGCCATGTTGCACCTTGACTCTGGCTCGGCAGCGTCTCTGCGTCCTCCATAATCCCGGCCATCCTGGGCACCTGCGCGGCGTGGCTGCTTGCTGTCCCCAAACGCCACGTTCAGGGCTCCGCCTCTCTCGCACCCTTTTATTGCAACGCCGGGTTTGCGTGACTGGCTTCCGTAGCCGAGCGAGCGTCGTCTTGCACTGACCGGCAGCAGGTCTCCAAGGCTGGAGGCCAAGGAGGATCCTACCGAGCCCTACCTGGAGATGCTGCCAGGGGTTGAACCTGGGACCTTCCTTCTTCAGGCAAAGGAGGGCTGTGACCACGAAGCTATGCCGGATGCTTCTGCTGGACACATGGAGTTGCCTTCTGCCAAGTCTGGCAGCTCATGGTCGTCAGCACTAGGGACATAGGAAACTGCCATATACCGAGTCAGACCCTTGGTCTATCTAGCTCAGTATCGTCTTCACAGACTGGCAGCGGCTTCTCCAAGGTTGCAGGCAGGAATCTCTCCCAGCCCTCTCTTGGAGATGCTGCCAGGAAGGGAACTGGGAACCTTCAGCTCTTGAGGGGAATCTCTTCCAGTGCTCACACATCAAGTCTCCCATTCAGATGCAACCAGGGCAGACCCTGCTTAGCTATGGGGACAAGTCCTGCTGGCGACCACCAGACCAGCTCTCCTCTCCAGCACTGACCGGCAGCAGCTCTCCCGGGTTCCTGGGAGGGGTCTTTCCCAGCCGTGCCTGGAGATGCTGCCAGGGACGGAACCGGGGACCTTCTTCTGCCTGCAAAGCGGAGACTCTGCCACTGAGCGGCTGCAGCCCTCGTAGGGTTGGGGTGGCCGCTGTCGTGTGGAGCTGTCCTCGCTTTCCTCTCTGGGCCCTCCCCATCTGCCCAAGACCCCTGCCCTGCCGGACCTGGTACCCTGCTGCTCCCCGGGGGGCATTCGGGGACTTTAGCCCCCACCCCTCCCCCCCTTTTGCCCGTTGCCATAATTTGCATCCGGGAGCAAAGGTGCAAAAGTGCCGTTGTGGCTAAAGGCGAAGAAGGGGGTGGCAGGAATAAAGAGCCACCGGCTAATAGGACGGGGCGTCCTTGGCTCTGGACTCTCACCTTCCCTAAGCGATCATTACCGGACTAATCAAGACCCCCTGGAAGAGGCCGCTGCCGCTTAATTGAGACGTAGGAGCCTGTTGGGTGTGTGCCGTGCCTCCATCTTTCACGAGGCGGGCTCTGTCACCCCCACCGGGGCCTTGCGAGGAGCGGGAGGCGGCTTGAACGAGCCGCGGTGCGTCGGGTCCGCCTCGGACCGGTTCGGCAGCTACGCAGCTACTCAGGCAGCTAGGCAGGCGGTCCTGCAGGGAGCTGACTGCAGCTTCCCAGGCCAAGCGGGGAAGAGACCTGGGGCTGTGCTGGTTGCTTCAGCCGTTCTCTCTCTCTCTCTGGCACTTTCCTTTTTCTCTCTCGTGGGGAGGAAACGTCCAGGCTGCGTGGCCAGTCTAGGGAGCCTTTGCAATGGGGCCACGTCATGCTTGCGGCATCCCCAGGAGACCGACTCTTCGTTGCAATCTCTAAGGCCTGTGAGTGGGGGAGAGGCTGTCCTTGTGGTAGCCAGCATGGACGGTCCCCTTGGCTAAGCAGGGTCTGCCCTGGTTGCATAGGAATGGGAGACTAGAAGTGTGAGCACTGCAAGATATTCCCCTCTGAGGATGAAGCCGCTCTGGGAAGAGCTGAAGGTTCCCAGTTCCCTCCCTGGCAGCATCTCCAACAAGATAGGGCTGGGAGAGAGACTCCTGCCTGCAACCTTGGAGTAGCCGCTGCCAGTCTGTGAAGACAAGACTGAGCTAGGTGGACCAAGGGTCTGACTCAGTATATGGCAGCTTCCTATATTCCCTAAGATCTTTCCTGGCTCTGTATTTGAGATCTTTTTAGGAGAGGAAAGCTGGTCTTGTGGTCGCAAGCATGACTTGTCCCCATAGCTAAGCAGGGTCCACCCTGGTTGCATAGGAAAGGGAGACTAGAAGTGTGAGCACTGGAAGAGATTCCCCCTCAGGGGATGGAGCTGCTCTGGGAAGAGCTGAAGGTTCCCAGTTCCCTCCCTGGCAGCATCTCCAACAAGATAGGGCTGGGAGAGAGAGACTCCTGCCTGCAACCTTGGAGTAGCCGCTGCCAGTCTGTGAAGACAAGACTGAGCTAGGTGGACCAAGGGTCTGACTCGGTATGTGGCAGCTGACGATGTCCCTGAGACAGGCAAATGACTAGAATTGTCTGAGTTTGGGGTTTTTTTTAAGAAAGAAAAACCACACACTGTCCCAAGACTTGACTTGAGGGACAGATTTCTGCCGGAATCAAATGGGGAGGTTAAAACAGCAGCGTCGATCCATCACGAGGTGGTTTCTTCTCCCGACAGCCCTGAATAGAGAGAGTATTCAGCAATGCAACCTGTTTCCATGGGGGTGGTCCCCCCCCCCCGACCTCCCGGATAGAGAGTCCAGCTCTCTTCCTTTTGGATCTGCTGCCCTACAACCTTCATTTGGCGGGGCTGGGGTGGGGGGAAGTGAGCGGCTTTTCTCCCCCAGGCCCCCACCTCGTAGCTGAGAAACAGGCTGGGTTAAGACCCTGCTGAGCTACCAAACACCAGCCCTGTGGCTGGATCAAGCGCAGGCATTTATCGCAGGCTCCCCACTCCCGTCAGACGCTTTCCCCCCTCCAAATGTAACATAATCTAATGGGCTTACGGTTGTTCTGAGCAAATCTCTGTAGCAAATGAAAGGGCTTAGGAGAAGCATGAAATGGCCTTGATTGTTCTAAAGGGGGACACTCCAAAGCCCTGGGATAAAGTGTAAATCATCCATCCTTGGGTTGCTGAAAGTCCTGCTTTGGAGCCGCATTTCCTTCTCTGCAAGGAGGGAAATCGCTTCCTCGGCCTTCCCCGTGCATCGCGGTAGAAGGAGGGCTGTGTTCCATCGCCCTGGGCGTCGCTGGGGGCCTGAAGATGCCAAGATGGGCAGGCGGGCAGGCTGGAAGGACGGGTTAGGGATACGGCACGAGAGCTGCGTCCTGGGTCTCCGAGGGGAGCCCTTGCGGCCCCCCCCCCCACCTGTGTTGCTGCTTTATTTTCCGACCCCTGTGACTTCAACAACTGCGCTTCAACCGCTCCCTGCGGGCTTCCTTTGCACTGAAATGTACGGACAGGGAAAGCGTCACCGGTTGAATGCCTGCCTTGCAAGCCGCTGCCAGAGCTATCAGTGCCCGACCAGGAAACAGGCCCTGTGTTTACACAGTATAAAAAGCATGCCTGGCATGATTGTGCAGCGGCTTCAGAGGGCGAGGTGAGTTTGCGAAACCCCTTTCAAGGGCTGGGCTGGGACCAGCTGCCGCCTGGGCAAGGCAAGATCGCAAAGCCCCCCGAGAAGTATCGGACGCGGGAGCTCAGGGCGAGGGTCTCCTGTAGCATTCCCAGCAGACGGCCGCCCCGCCTCCATTTGGAAACCTCCCGCAAAGAAGAGCCCACCATGGCATAAGGCAGCCTGATCCGCCGATGAACAACTCTTACAGGGAGGACATTCTTACAGAGAGTCCAGCCCGAATCTGCTTCCTTGGACTTCCCTGTTTCCATTTATATCCCGCTCTTCCTCCGAGGAACTCAGAGCGGTGTGTGCATGGTTATCTTTATCCTCACAACAACCCTGTGAGGTAGGTTAGGCGGAGAGAGAGAGATATACATGACTGGCCCAGAGTCACCCAGTGAGTTCTATGGTTGAATGGGGATTTGAACTCAGGTCCAGCGCTCTAGCCACTATGCTATGCTGGCTCTCCCAGCTGGCCACTGGGTTTCTCCTCTCAGAATTGCCTCCACACTCAACCATGCCACTTGGCTGTGTGTGAGGGAGAGGTGAGACAGCCAGCCCACCCACCCACCCACCCCCAGATCCTGGCTACAGCCCAATGCCTTCGGGGTCTTCTTCAACTAGAACTGTCTTCTGCTGTCCTGCAACTTCTCAGCTTCTGTTTGAAATATAGGAAGCTGCCATCTACTGACTGAGTCAGACCCTTGCTTAATCTAACTCAGGATTGTCTACCCAGATTGGCAGCGGCTTCTCCAAGGTGGCAGGCAGGAGTCTCTCTCCCAGCCCTATCTCGTTGGAGATGCTGCCAGGGAGGGAACTGGGAACCTTCAGCTCTTCCCAGAGCGGCTCCATTATCCCCTAAGGGGAAGGTCTCAGGGGTGCTCACACTTGTAGTCTCCCATTCAAAGGCAAAGCAGGGCAGACCCTGCTTAGCACAGGGGACCGTTCATGCCAGCTTTTCCTTCCTTTAATCGGCATGGCTTTCTCCAAACCCTTCCTCTCAGACGTCTGTGTTTTTGGACGTAAGAGCAGCCCTGCTGGATCAGGCCCAAGAAAGACTATCTAGTCCAGCATCCTGCTTCACACAGTGGCCCAACAGAAGCCTCAGGGGAGCCCACAGGCAAGAGAGGAGGGCAGGCCCTCTCGCCTGTTGTTTGTTTGATGGATTAAGTGCCGTCCAGTTGGTGTCGACTCTTAGCGGCCACAGAGATAGATTCTCCCCAGGATGATCCGTCTTCCACTTGGCCTTGAAGGTCTCTCGGTGGTGCCTTCATGGCTGTCGTCATCAAGTCCATCCACCTTGCTGCTGGTCGTCCTCTTCTTCTCTTGCCTTCTACTTTTCCCCGGCATGATGGACTTCTTGAGGGAGCTGGGTCTTCGCATCATGTTGTGTCCAAAGTAGGATAGTATTGTGCCTCGAGTGAGAATTCTGGATTGATTTGTTCTAGGATCCGTTGTTTTCTTTTCCTGGCTGGCCATGGTCTCCTCAAAAGTCTTCTCCAGCACCCAAGTTCAAAAGCAATAGCAATAGCACTTACATTTATATACCGCTCAATAGCCGGAGCTCTCTAAGCGGTTTACAATGATTTAGCATATTGCCCCCCCAACATTCTGGGTACTCATTTGACCGACCTCGGAAGGATGGAAGGCTGAGTCAACCTTGAACCCCTGGTCAGGATCGAACTTGTAACTTGCATCAATGCTTTTTCCCTATCTTGGTTCTTCAAAGTCCAACTTCCGCATCCATAGAGTGTCATGGGGAGAACCATGGTCCGAAGGATTCTAGTCTTGGTCGGTGTGGACACGTCACGGCATCTCAATCTCCTTTCCAAGGCCTTGAATTGCAACCCTCCCAAGTGCTCGCCTCCCTCCCTGGCCGCATCTCCAAGACAGGGCTGAGAGAGACCCGTGCGCCTGCTGTGACTCTCCTGCAACTGGGATTCAGAGGCATCCTGCCTGTGAGGCTGGAGGTGAACATAGGAACAGAGGAAGCTGCCATCTACTGAGTCAGACCCTTGGTCTGTCTAGCTCAGTATTGTCTTCACAGACTGGCGGCAGCAGCTTCTCCAAGGTGGCAGGCAGGAATCTCTCTCAGCACCATCTTGGAGATGCTTCCAGGGAGGGAATGTGGAACCTTCAGCTCTTCATCCTCAGAGGAGAATATCTTGCAATGCTCACACATCAAGTCTCCCATTCAGATGCAACCAGGGCAGACCCTGCTTAGCTAAGGGGACAAGGCATGCTTGCCACCACAAGACCAGCTTTCCTCTCCTAGAAAGATCTCAAGTACAGAGCCAGGAAAGATCTTAGGGAATACAGGCAGCTGCCATATACTGAGTCAGGCCCTTGGTCTATCTAGCTCAGTATTGTCTTCACAGCCTGGCAGCGGCTTCTCCAAAGTTGCAGGCAGGAGTCTCCCAGCCCTATCTCGTTGGAGATGCTGCCAGGGAGGGAACTGGGAACCTTCAGCTCTTCCCAGAGCGGCTTCATCCTTGGGTGGGGGGGGGGGAGATCTTGCAGTGCTCACACATCAAGTCTCCCATTCAGATGCAACCGGGGCAGACCCTGCTTAGCTATGGGGACAAGTCATGCTTGCGACCCCAAGACCAGCTCTCCTCACCTCGGTGGCCTCTAGCCCTCAGACTAGTAGCCCTTGAGCGGCGTCTCCTGATTTCTGTTTTGTTCCTGGCAGACCCCGGTTTGGAACCTCTGAAGAGTTTTTGGAACCTCTTAATGCAATGCGTGTTGGCCAGTGAGACTGAAGCCTGAATTGGATGTCGTCGTCCCCCCATTCAGTGACTGGGTTTCAGAAGCCAGGTTGCAATAGTCCCAAATCATTAGGAAGTGATTCCTTCTCTCCGAGGAGACCTCCTTTCCAGCCCAGACACACACCCCATTTCGTGTCACTGCCGTCCAGGGTTTGTCAACCTGTCGTTGAGCCACTAAACAAAAAAAAACAGACCCCCAAAAAACTGCAACCGCCATCCAATCCAATCCAATCGAAATCCTAGCCGGGGTGCCTCCTTGCTTAGCCGCGAATAGAATTAGGCCTCATGAATAAAACCTGCTGTCAGCCCCGCATCGCCTTGAAAACACTGGAGCATATGGTCTGTGATGATCAGCCTTGTCAAATGCAATGAAGTGGATTGGGCTAGGATAAGAAAAAATGTGATATTTGGGGAATTTGGTAATAAGCGGGGGAAGAGCGGATGGCGGCGATTCTCCTTTTTGCTTTCTCTTTCTCCCCTTCCACTGATTAGAGGAAGAACAAGCCGAGATCTCAAATGGGAGTGTGATCCTGGCTCGATGTCCTGGATTCTTGTTGGGGTCCAGCTCCTTGGACCCCGCTGGGCTGCCTCTCTCTGCCAAAGAGCCAACAGGTAGAGACCCTTAGTGGGTCCAGGGAAGTGGGGTCTGCACCGGCTGGCAGCAGCCCTCCAAGGTCTCAGGCAGGGGGCCTACCCAGCCCTACCCGGAGATGCTGCCGGGATTCGAACCCGGGACCTCCTGCCTGCAAAGCAGATGCTCTTCCACTGAGCTTCAGCTCCTCCCAAGGACGAGCGCCGATGAAGATTGGGCCCGCATCTTGCCAGCCAAAGCTTCTCCCTCGTGCGTTCTGCTGGGGTGGTTTCAACAGAACTGGATCTGGGCAAACTCCACACCGTTCCCGAAACTGGCCCTGCTCATGCTTATTGGAACCTCCATTATTTGAAATAGGAAACGTCTTGGAATTCCCTGGTCCCATTGAGTGCACAGAGACACACCTGTGCAGAAAGGAAGAAAAAAGAGGCGGGGGCGACTCCGAGGGGTAGTGGGTGCTGCCCGCAAAATATTTCCGGCCCCCACATCCACCTGACATGGGAGGAGAGCTGGTCTTGTGGTTGCAAGCATGATTTGTCCCCATAGCTAAGCAGGGTCTGCCCTGGTTGCATCTGAATGGGAGACTTGATGTGTGAGCACTGGAAGAGATTCCCCTCAGGGGATGAAGCCGCTCTGGGAAGAGCTGAAGGTCCCAAGTTCCCTCCCTGGCACCATCTCCAAGAAAGGGCTGAGCAAGATTCCTGCCTGCAACCTTGGAGAAGCCTCTGCCAGTCTGTGAAGCCAATACTGAGCTAGGTGGACCAAGGGTCTGGCTCAGTATATGGCAGCTTCCTATATTCCCTAAGATCTTTCCTGGCTCTGTACTTGAGATCTTTTTAGGAGAGGAAAGCTGGTCTTGTGGTAGCAAGCATGACTTAGCTAAGCAGGGTCCACCCTGGTTTGCATTTGGATGGGAGACTAGAAGTGTCAGCACTGGAAGATCATATTCCCCTCAGGGGTTGGAGCCGCTCTGGGAAGAGCTGAAGGTTCCCAGTTCCCTCCCTGGCAGCATCTCCAACGAGATAGGGCTGAGAGAGAGACTCCTGCCCGCAACTTGGGAGAAGGCACTGCCAGTCTGTGAAGACAATACTGAGCTAGAGGGACCGATAGTCTGACTCAGTATATGGCAGCTCCCTATGTTCCTATGCTTTACAGCAACGTGTCAGATAATACAGGCCTGGTATATCACGGTCCTGCGAGTTTGCATGCAGGCATGTATAGAGGATGCAAAATGTTTATCCTCCGCCCCTCCAGGACACAGCTGCTCGGGGTGGCTCACGACATTTATATAATTATGCACGGTTCTAAAAGGTCTCCGTTGTTGAAGGAAGCCTCGGTCTTGTGTTTATTTTCCCGTGTCAACCGCTTTGGGAACTTGGGGTTGAAGAGCGGCCTATAAATCTTTGTCATAGTACACCGCCCAGAGCCTTTGGATTATCAGTGAAATAAATAAATGAAATAGTAGGCACAAGCAGCAGAAGCTGGTGCAGCCCCGTAGGGAAAATACCTCCCTAACCCCAAAGTATTTTCCAAGAGCAATCGGTCCCATTTTCCGAATAAGTTTGCAAAATGTCAGGCAAGCTTCATTGATCGGGTAACTAAGCTGACACCATTTAAGAACATCAGAACAGCCCTGCTGGATCAGGCCCAAGGAAGCCCATCTAGTCCAGCATCCTGCTTCACACAGTGGCCCACCAGATGCTGCTGGAAGCCACAGGCAGGAGTTGAAAGGGGCAGGTCCTCTCTCCTGATGTCACTCCCCTGCACCTGGTACCCAGAGGTATCCTACTCCTGCCCATCTAATGATGGCAGCTCTCAAATGTATATCAAAAACCCCGCTCCCCGAATGATGTTCCTAGCCACGCCTTTGCCTCTCCCAAACAAGTTGAGTCTCCCCTGACCAGAAAAGGAGGTGGTAAGGATTTCAAACTTTCCTTCCACTTTCTCCTTCCGTGCCACTGCCGGAGGATCTGACTGTCTCAGCTCTTTCTGTTAATTAACAGCATGGCCACACCAGCCTTTCTGCTTTGCTGTGCTTCCTCTGATCTGTGCGGCCTGATCTAACCGGTTCCTCGGTCTGGGGTTCGAAATGCCGATCGAATAAAACTTTAATGAAGATTTGTTGCCATGAAAAATTCATCGGGGGGAGGCGAGATGCTGCCTGCATTAGGCACAGCTTGGAATATCTTCCTTAAACTGAACCAAGCGCTCGGAATCTGCCGCGGCTGAAACGGCTCCAACCTGTCCGGCAAATGCAAAGATCTCAAGTCTTGGGTGTGTGTTTTCCCCCCTCTTTTCGCACGGGAATCCGTTTTACATGTTAAAGGGGCACGCTTTCGGACAAGCGCTTCTGATTTCTCTCTAGAGCTGCATTGTAATGGCACATCAGTAATTGTGACTGCAACCGCTAGCTTGTGATTGCAATCACTGGGCAGAGAGAAGTGGTGATGTACAAACAGTCAGTGTGAAGTACAGCACCTAATCAGAATTCAGAGCTTCAGCGCCGAGGTTGGCAGCGGTATCCCAGGCCCGCTGGAATTCTTAATCTTAGCTAAGATAAGGATGAGAAGTCACAGCCTGTCTCAACGGCGGTGCAAACTTGCATCAGGTGGGCGCGAGCTTAACTGACTTGGCTTCCCCCCAAAGGCTCCTGGGAATTGCAGTTTTTTGACATGCGCACGATTGAGTTATTCTCGGATAGCAAATCTGGGTCTCTTTCGCAGACCCCAGGCCCTTTTGGGGAAAGGGAACGCCTTAAGGCAGAGGCGTATCTAGGGAAAATAGCACCTAGGGCAAGCATTGAAATTGCGCCCCCTGTCCAAACATCTGACACCTATCTTTCCAATAACTTTACCATAATATCAGCTCAAATATACAAGTCAAGCTCGTTTTTCTTTTAATATTTTAAATCTTTTAAATCTTTTAATATTTCAAAAACTATTTAGCAGTGGATGTAGCCAGACCAAAAAATGCTGTAAAACTACAAATTTCAGGATGCTGGGGTTCATGAAATACCCAAATACTATGTGGAGGTGTACTTGGAAAACTAAACAGAAGTACCTGTCTAATTCTTTACTGTGCATTGTAGCATCACTATTACATAGGTTTTAGAAATAAATGGAGAATTTGACTTTTCCCAGATACTAGGGCCTTGCAGAGGCCATTTGAGCATGTGAAGTGGCCATTTTGTTTTCAGTAGCCATTTTTAAAGAAAAACTTCATTTAAAAAAAATTGTGCCCCCCTTCAAGTGGCGCCCAGGGCACGTGCCCTGCCTGCCCTACCCTAGATACACCTCTGCCTTAAGGTCTCAAACCTTTGCTTAACCTCTGCAAAAGGTTAAGCATAGAAGAACAGCTGGCCGAAAGGCAGAAGGGTCCCATCTAGTCCAGCACCTGGGGGAGACATTTTCAGTGGGCCATCCCAAAATGGGGTCTTTTTAAGGCAAGGGTTCTCCAATGTGGGTCCCTTGATGTTGCTGGACTACAGTTCCCATTCTCTCCCACAAAAGCCATTGTGGCAGGGGACGATGGACGTTGTAGTCCCTCAACATCCGGTGACCCACGTTTGAGAACCGTTACTGCAAGGGGTCCTTTCTCACTTCCTTAATAGGATGCCCAGGAGCGCCCTTGGCGGCTGATCTCTTGCATGTGTCTTGTTAAATGTGCAGCCTTTCAAACAGCACGTTTGTCGGGTCGCTATGGGCCACCTCCAGCCTCAGAGGCACGATCCTGCTCAATACCAGTTGCAAGGGAGCAACCGCGGGAGAGAGGGCCCTGCCTTCATCTCTGGCCCGTGGGCTCCCCAGCGGCATCCGGTGGGCCACGGTGCGAAACAGGGTGCTGGACTGCATGGGCCTCCTTGGGCCTGATCCAGCGGGGCTGTCCTGATGCACTGGTGCACGGCCCTGTGTGCTTTTTGTGAGATCTCTTAGGAGAGTGAATTCTTCTCTGGGGCCCAGGCGGAAGCGATGGCTTTCAGCTGAGAAAAGAGCTTGGGCCGGGAGTTTTTCGGTTCCTCGCTTTGGACACCTGTGTGTGAAGGTGGCCTCTAGCCGGTCCCGAGCCAGGCCTCAGTCTGGGGAGCTGGCTGAGCGGTCCTCAGCTCCCCCTCCCTCCCCAGCCAGCCCTCTTGACGCCTTCGAATGCGCTCTCTCGCAAATGCCACCTAGGAGAGGGGAGGGGGACGGATCCGTCCTCTTCAGAGCCAGGACCAGAGACGACGACGGCGCTCTCGCCCTCTCCTCCAGCTGCGCCGGTAACCTCGGCTGCTCGGATCCCCCGCTGTGTTTGGATTGAAATGCTAGCACCTTTTTTGTGGCGTTCTCTCGCTTGAAGGCACTTGTCTGCCGAGACCGCCGTTCCGAGAGAGAGCTTGCTCCTGCCAGGCCCTGCATTTGCACATTTTCGCGCGGCAGCCTTACCTGTGTCTGCCGTGAGAAACAGCCTCCTCCGTTCTCTCCTAACATGTCGTCCCCCCCGCCCCCTCGCAGACACCCCTCCATGCCGCTCACCGAAAAGCATCGTCTTCTCCCTTGACAATGTCATTCACAGACCCGCGGCTGGAGAGCTTTGGAATGAAATGAGGTTGGTCTTTTCTGGCGTTGGCCAAGGCTGTGTGTGTGTGTGTGTGACAGCCAGAGTTGTGATTGTTCACAGTAGGAAGCTGCCCATCAGATGCAACTGTTGTTCTTCTGTAAGCAGGATCCGGCGTGCATCTGCGAATGTACGCCCCGCCCCCCACCACACACACACACACACACACACACACACACACACAATGGCAATAAATAGCTGGTCCGACAGAGCTCTCCGTCAGCTGTCTCTTGCATGTCAGAGGCTGCTCCCGCCGCTGCGGTTAATTTATTGTTTTCCTTGTCTCTCGCACTCGCAGCCCACAGGGCCGGCCTGTCCACTCGGCGGGTCGAGGCAGTTGCCTCGGGCGTTGATTCTGGGCAGGGCGCTCTCCATCCCTCCTTTTCTCGACCTCAGATTCATGCTTGCTCCCCCGAGACCAGCTTTCTTCCTTGGGATGCCTTCGTAAGAGGAGGCCAGCTGGTCTCGGGGTAGCCGGCCTGAACGCTCCCCTTTGCTAAGCAGGGCCCACCCTGATTTGCATTTGAATGGGAGACTACTATACTATTTGAATGGGAGACTTGCATTTGAATGGTATTTGAGGGACCGCCTGCTCCCATGGGTTGCTGCCCGCCTGACGAGGACATCTGAGGGGGCCCTGCTCCGGGTGCCGACAATGAGAGAGGCCCGGCTGTCGTGCACTCGGGACAGGGCCTTCTCTGTGGCTGCCCCCAGACTCTGGAATGCTCTCCCGGTGGCCATTCGTTCCTCGGATTCCATCACGGCCTTTAGAAAGCTGGTAAAGACTTGGCTTTTTACCCAGGCTTTTACATAATCGTCTTTACTGCTGCTTCAGGGTGTTTTTATCTGTTGTCTTGTTTTATCCCTGTTTTTATATGTTTTTATACTTTGAGCATGATGTGTTTATTGTGTTTTTATTGTATGTTTTTAACTTTTGTAAACCGCCCTGGGGCTATTTTTTAACGAACGGCTGTGTAAAAATGCAAAAATAAATAAATAAAATAAATAAAATACAATTGTGAGCACTGTAAGATAGATATCCCCCTGAGGAGATAATGGGGCCGCTCTGGGAAGAGCACCTGTCTTCTTGCATGCAGAAGGTCCCCAGTTCCCTCCCTGGCAGCATCTCCAAGACTAGGGCTGAGAGAGACTCCTGCCTGCCGCCTTGGAGAAACTCTCCCTTCCGCCAGCTCTCCGGTCACTTCAGCGTCGTCGGGGAACTGTTCCTTTCTCGTGCACCTGCTTGCCTGTTTACTCAGCTAGCTTTGACAGCTGGCGGCTGTAAACGGGAATAAAATGCCTTTTTTGCGACGGGGGGGGGATGAAGAAATGTGACTCGACATGCTGGGCCTCATAACATTAAAGCCGGCGTCAATTAAATTTTTCCCTTCCTTGATAAACGAGCCCCCGGCCCACCCGTTAATAATGAGGGAAGCCACGAGAAAAGTTGACACTCTTTTAATTTGTTTTCTCAACTTGCCCGGTCCTATTCCTCCTCGCCGCAAAGCTCTGCCGGGAATTGCAGCCGGTTCGGCGCAGTCGATGCATAGATTGGTGTGAATCAATATGGCTCTGCTTTGTTCACACGTTTCCCCCCTAATCAGGAGGGGAAACGTTCCTTAGTAAGCCATCTCACACCTGAGGCTGTCAAGGCGCCGTGTAATAATTACGGGGGGGGGGGGGAGATGCCCACACATTGTGTGGGTTTGGGGAGGGAGGAACCGGGCGTCATAGAGGCTGCTCCCCAACCCGCTGTTTACACGCAAAGAAAACTAAATATGATTGTGGCCGGGTTGACACAAAGGCTGAACCGCAAGCCGGTTAAGATTCCAAATACAGGTAAAGGTAAAGTGTGCCGTCCAGTCGATTTCAACTCCTGGCGCCCACAGAGCCCTGTGGTTTTCTTTTGGTAGAAGAATACAGGAGGGGCTGACCATTGCCGCCTCCTGCGCAGCATGAGAGGATGCCTTTCAGCACCTTCCTATACCGCTGCTTCCCAATAGAGATACCAGCGGGGAATCGAATCGGCAACCTTCTGCTTGTTAGTCAAGCATGTCTCCACTGCGCCACTGAAGGTGTCTGCCAGGGTCCCAAAGGGCTCTTAATAAATGACCATCACCATCATGTATGGCACTTTAAAGTGTTCGAAGCACTTCGCTGTCTTGATATCCTGCCCTGCAAGGTCGGTTGATTAGCCCCATATTGCAGCTAAAGGGCTGAGATTTCAGGGCAGAGGTTAGATTTGAACCGGGGAAGTCCTGATCAGTAGCCCACGCTCTGGTTTTCACCCATCCCCGGGTGACTCTTGGAAGCAACCCAGGAGGTTTTGATGGCTTTGTTTAATGCAACATAATTATTATCTGGCAGAGGAGTCATAGGAAGCTGCCATATACCGAGTCAGCCCCTTGGTCCGTCTAGCTCAGTATTGTCTTCACAGACTGGCAGCGGCTTCTCCAAGGTTGCAGGCAGGAGTCTCTCTCCCAGCCCTCTCTCGTTGGAGATGCTGCCAGGGAGGGAACTTGGGACCTCAATGCTCTTCCCAGAGCGGCTCCATTATCCCCTGAGGGGGAGTTTCTTCCAGTGCTCACACTTCTGGTCTCCCTTTCATATGCAACCAGGGCAGACCCTCCCTGGCAGCATCTCCAGCGAGATAGGGCTGGGAGAGAGACTCCTGCCTGCAACCTTGGAGAAGCCGCTGCCAGTCTGTGAAGCCAATACTGAGCTAGGTGGACCAAGGGTTTGGCTCAGTATATGGCAGCTTCCTATATTCCCTAAGATCTTTCCTAGCTCTGTACTTGAGATCTTTTTAGGAGAGGAAAGCTGGTCTTGTGGTAGCAAGCATGACTTAGCTAAGCAGGGTCTGCCCTGGTTTGCATTTGGATGGGAGACTAGAAGTGTCAGCACTGGAAGGTCATATTCCCCTCAGGGGTTGGAGCCGCTCTGGGAAGAGCTGAAGGTTCCCAGTTCCCTCCCTGGCAGCATCTCCAACGAGATAGGGCTGGGAGAGAGACTCCTGCCCGCAACCTGGGAGAAGGCACTGCCAGTCTGTGAAGACAATACTGAGCTAGGTGGACCAAGGGCCTGACTCCGTATATGGCAGCTTCCTATGTTCCTATGTCCTCTTGCTCGGCTCCGACATGCTCCTGTGCAGTCTACAGCTGCCCCAGAGCCCCTGCCCCTTAGAATAGTGGGGCAGCTTCCCTCGAGATCTTGTACTCGCCTTTTCTGGAGTCTCTGTGTGTGCCTGCCCTTGTGCAGCTCCAATTCCTTGGTCCAGTCTGGAGGTTTTTCACAGCAGTGGTATCATCAGCGCTGTATTTCAGAATCCCCAATGCAGGGAACATGAAATATAGTCAACTCTGAGGGTGTGCGTGCACACACACACATACACACAGCCTGAACTCTGCATGCAGAAGCATAATTTTCCCGAGCAATTGGTGCTTGGCACCTCCGGCGTGCCTTGTTAACTTTATTTACGGCTCCCACCCATTCCTTTAAGAGTTTTAATCGTGTCTGCTTTCAGCCGCTGGCTCCAGAGAGGAGCTCTCTCAGTGGCAGGCTCCAGAGCTGACCAGCGAAGGATTCTTCCCGGCCGCTGGACAGTCCAGCGGCCCGTGGGCAGGGGTGGGGCAGAGGGCAGCTGGAGACCCCCTGAGAGGGGTGGGGTCAGGTGGGGAATACGGAGGGAGAAGCAAAAGGTTTGCAAGGGACACTGGGCAATTCAGCCTTGGAAGGAAGGACCTGTCCATGGATGGGCCTTGTATGTCGGGGCTCCATGGTGTGAGTGTTGCTCTCGTGGGAGAAGGTGCGTTTGGATGTTCAGAGGTGGGAGATCAAGAAGCAAGCCGTTGAGTTTCCACCATTGAGTTGAGTTGAGTTTCCACCATTGAGTTTCCACCGTTGAGTTCCCACCATTGAGTTGAGTTGAGTTTCCACTGTTGAGTTTCCACCATTGAGTTGAGTTGAGTTTCCAGCCGCTGAGTTTCCACCACCCCCACCCTGGGACAGGAGCAGGCTTCATCTGGCATGCCGAGGGGAAGGTGGCTTCATCGCCCCTTCTCTGTGGCGAAGCTTCACGAGGCTTTCCTTCGTGCATGATTTCTCCACTCTTGGCCAAAGCAATTCCTGCATACTTTGTCCTGTGTTTTCCCCAAGACCAAGCCACTAAAAACCTCCGGGTTGCTCCCAAGAGCCCTCTGGACGTTGGTGTGCATTTCTGGAGACTCCAAGCCTACCCTGCAGGGTTGGCAAGCCTGTCAACCTCAAAGGGTTGTTGTGCCGGAAGAACGAGAGGGAGAATCAGGCATGCCTCCCTGAGCTCACTGGTAGGGTTGCCAACTCGGGACTGAAGCCACTGCAGACGGTTTTCCCACCACCACTGATATTTTCTCTCTCCACTGTTTCCCATAAGATCAAACCATTAAATTACTCCGAGGAGCTCAGAGCGGTGTACATGGTTATCTTTATCCTCACAACAACCCTTTGAGGAAGGTTAGGCTGAGAGGTACATGACTGGCCCAGGGTGTTTCATGGTTGAATGGGAATTTGAACTCTGGTCTTCCCGGTCCCAGTCCAACACTCTAACCACTACGCTATGCTGGCCAGTGGGTGGGTGATTCTGGAGCAGGGTCTTGGAACAGGTTGATGCTTCTGCATGTGTGATCCTTTGCGATCCTGTGGATCACAAAGCACCATAGAGTGTAGCTCCCAACTTCTCCAATGGGATCCCAGGTCCCTAGAGAAGTGAAGACACCACCTGAAGAAATCCTCCCCAATTTCTCCTGGTGGAGGACTCAACTCAACTTTTGGTGGGATTGTTTTTGGACCACCTGTTTCCAGAATGATGATGATTCCACCTTCATATTCATTCATTCATTCATTCATTCATTTATTACATTTATATCCCGCTCTTCCTCCAAGGAGCCCAGAGCGGTGTACTACATACTTGAGTTTCTCTTTCACAACAACCCTGTGAAGTAGGTTAGGCTGAGAGAGAAGCGACTGGCCCAGAGTCACCCAGCTAGTTTCATGGTTGAATGGGGATTTGAACTCGGGTCTCCCCGGTCCTTTCAGTTTCAGTTTCCTGATCGCACCTTCTCGCCTGCCCGTATCCTTCGGTGATCTCCCTTGGCTTAGATCGCCACATTTTGGGGGTTCTTTTGCCTTCATCCTCGAATTCCACCCTCTCCCTTTCTTCTTGGTTTTTCTCCCCTTTTATTTTTCTTTCAAAGGGGATTATTCAAATGCCTGCGCAGTTTTTCTTCATTTGAATTAAGGGAAAGGGGGAGTTTGACTCTGTTAAACGCTTATCTCTTAAATGGAGCTTGTTAGCTTCCAATAATAGCTTCATTCAGGAGGATGCCGTATAATTTCATTTTTAAAATGGGCGCTCCTTGACAACCGGCTTCCTATTTATGTCACCATTTCAAGCAGCCTCCTTTGTTTTCTGTTAATCTTCCTCGTACACTTTTCGGCGCAGCCGGGCGGGGTAGGGTGTTGTTGTTGACTCTTTTGTACCACTCATAAGAAACAATTGTCTGTTTAATCCTGAAAGGTTTCTAAGGCTTAAGGTAATTTAAAAATGAGTGTGTATTCATTACCCTGACTAATGGGGCATGGAGAAAGGAATATTGGTTTTTGTTTTGGGGGAGGGGGTCCCTCTCCTCCCCCGATTTGCTTTTGCATGCATTGAATCTGTATTTTTTAAGAAGCTGGACAGATATTTTTCTGTTGCTGAAGCACAGCACAGGACCAGAAGGGTCCTTCCAGATGAAACAGTCTCTTTAGAGTTCCAGGCTTTGAAAGCATGATGCGTCTAGCAACATCTGGCATGTGGTAGAGCCTCCATGTTCAGTAGCACTGAAGGGGGAAATGGCCATTCTCAGTGCATTCTGCTTTTGAAGCTTCCAGAGGTTCCAGACTGGGCAGTGTTGGAAATGGGATGATGATGATGATGATGATTACATTTATATCCCACTCTTCCTCCAAGGAGTCCAGAGCGGTATACTACCTACTTGAGTTTCTCTTTCACAACAACCCTGTGAAGTAGGCTAGGCTGAGAGAGAAGTGACTGGCCCAGAGCCACCCAGCAAGTCTCATGGCTGAAGGGGGATTTGAACTCGGGTCTCCCCGGTCCTCGTCCAGCACTCTAACCACTACACCACGCTGGCTCTCGGTTCTTCTATCCCAGGGCTGCCCCTCAGCTGTTCTTGGACAAAAACTCTAATCTTCCTCAGCTGAATCCGCCAGTAGTCAGGGATGATGGGAGTTGTAGTCCCGCATCTGCAGGAGTGCCAAAGTTGTGCAGCCCATCGAGGAGAATGCTTGCGTTTCTGTTTTGCCCAGTACCTGCGGGTCGCGTGCTGGACAGACAGTGCCTGCCTGTGTACAGGACTGCTAAATATTATGGGAATCTGATGGCCGGACCCGTCTCTCTTTCCCATGGTCTGCTTGGCTTCCCAAATTCTGGTTTGTGTGTCTCTCCTTGCTCGTCCCTTGCCATGGAGGAGGAAGGCTTCTGCCTTCCGTTTCCCTGGAGGGCTGGCCACAAACAGAAACCCCGAGAAATCCGGGTACCTCCGTGAAGACTCTCTTGTGTGCCGCATTTTGCTCCTCGAGACAGATGGTTGGGTGAGACGGCTGTCTAAGCGAAGCGAGGTGTGCCTGCTGTGCAGCCTGCAATCAGTTAACTTGGAGGAGTTAAGATGCCAGCGTCTCTCCCCTCCCAACGGCTGGCTTGTGCTTGGAACCCTGTCGAGGAGATCAAGGGCCGCCCCCCGCTTCTTGCCGAAGCAGCGGCCAAGACGCCGTTGGGAACGGTGCAGATCTTTACACGGAGCGGCTCCTGTTCTCTCTGCACAGAGCAAGACCTCCTCGGGCCTGAGAGGACCGGCTCCGGCCGCTCTGAAAGTTGGGAAGAGCTAAGCTTGCGGCTGGCCTTCTGGCGCCGTTGTGCACGGCTGCCCCTCGTCTCCGAGCAAGACCCCCTTCCGCCCGCTTTGAGTGGCTGCGGGAGGCTGGCAGGTGGTGGTGGTGGGTCGAAAAGCTGCCTTCTTTGCTAATGAGTTCCTAACGATGGAGACGTTTCTGGTAATCAAGCCATTAACGACTTGCCGAACTGGACTCTCCGAGGGCCGGGCCAAGTGTGGGCCCCTCGGTCTAGAAAGGTCACGTTCAGCCAGCCAGATTGCGGGATTCCAGCGGGGAATGGGCCACCAGGGAGGGGGGCAAAGGGACGGTGCGGCCGAGGGAGTGGAAGGAGGCCGTGCCCTCCAGCATGTCCCTACGGTCAGGCCCAAGGCCTTTCCAGGACAACCGCCTCACTCACACAGAGGCCCGCCCGATGCCCCTGGGAAGCCCACAGGCAAGCGGTGAGGGCAGGCCCTCTCATCCTGCCTCTGAGGCTGGAGCTGGCCCACAGCCACCAGGCTAGTAGCCACTGTTAGACCTCCACCTCCTCCTCCTCCGTGAATTTGTCCAAGCTACCTGTATAGCCATCTAAGCTGGTGGCCATCACCACGTCCCGTGGCAGAGGGTGGGGCATCGATTAATGGTATGCCGTGTGGGGGAAGCCGTCACTCTTGCCGGCCCTAAATTTTCCTGGCAGTCCGTTTCATGGGCTGACCTCTGCTGCTTCCAGTGCTGGGAGAGAGGCAGGGAAATGTCTCTCTTTCTCTCTCTCTTTCTTTCCTCCGTGCATGGTATTGCCATGGAATCAGGGGCACGCTTGTGGCAACCCAGTTTGCCGGTCAAAGGCTCCTGCTCATCTCCACTCTTTTCGGCGTTTTCTGCCAGCCAGCCAGTCCTCTTTCTTTCTTTAGCCACAAACCAGCACAGGAGATAACTTTGTGCGCACACCCCACTTTCCCCGGAGAAGCCGCCAGGGACACTCAGCTAGATGGTCTCAAGCATCTCTGGCTTGGGGTGTGGCCGCTTCCCCGGTTCATTGACAGGGGTCCCTAGCAGAGCTTCGGCTTGGCTCGCGGAAGGTTCCCGGCTCTGTCGCTGCTCTCTGTCTCCATGTGGAGCTGGGGAAGATCTCTGGCCTTGAGCCCCTGGGGATATGCGATGCCTGGTCGCCCCAATTCTGCAGAAGGCTCCCAGACCAGATGTGTCCCCCCTCCACTCTGGGGAGGGAGCTAGATCATGGCGACTGAGGACTGTGATTCATCAAGGGTTTGCCCTCCAAACAAGTCGTCTTTGTTCTGAGGGGGAGAAGCTGCTGCTGCCGCCTCCACCTAGTTGCCACAGAACTGGCACCAGGCAACCTTTGTGTTGGGAGTTGTAACCAGGCAGATAGGTGTGAGAAGAGTGTCTGTGAGAAGAGGGGGCCGCTGTCTCGGCAGCTGGTGTCCCGCCATGGATGCTTGCATTCTCAGAAAGCCTCCAGTGGCATCTGGAGGGCATTTCTCAGAGGTGGGGTGTTGGAGTGCCCCCGCTCAGGCGGCGCCCTCCTTGAGCTTCGTGAGGGTGGGGTCTGAAGGGGTGGGCAGGCAGGCTGGCAGATGTGGACCTTTAGATGCAGAGGGAGGTTTCTGGGTGCTCATCGCAGCATCAGACTGGGCGGAGCGAACCACGAAGTCAGGAATCCGAACCCGGACCTTGCAGTTGGTTGCAAAGAGTGGCCCTTTTCTTGGAGCTGACAAAGTCCTTCCTCCTCCCCACGTAAACCAAGAGCACCGAGTTGCAAAGGGGTGGCTCGTTCCCTGCCTTGCCCCAGAACCTCCCTCTGCAGCCTTTTGCCTGCTATTGACTTGTCTCACGTGCCACGGCCTTGAGTGTGCAGCCTGGCTTTCTGTGGCTCCTTCCGCCAGCCACAGTCGTCACAAGGAGCGAGGCATTTGTGTCTGCCGTGTGTGTTGAATTTCTCTCCCTGTCCCCGGCTGCCAAGTCTCTCTCTCTCTCTTTCTCTCTGTGCTATTTTGGGAGCCGGGTTCTGTGCTATAGGTTCACTTGGGGAAGCTGTCACTTGACTTTAATGGGTTTCTATATTTATGCTTTCATTGAGCGAGTGCCAGAAATGTGACGGTGGATTTTTCCTCTTCCCCTCCCCTCCAAGGAGATGCGTGGGAGCCTTTATGCAGAGTGGGAGATGCTGCCAAGTTATCTTCGGCTGGGCTGTGCCTGGGGTAGTGAGGACCTGGGAGGGTCAACACAGCCCAGGGCAGGCAGGCAGGCAGTGGGCATCTGGCGACCTTAAAGTGGCCCAAATCGGAAGCCCGAATCGGAAGCCGCGTTTGAAGCAGAGTGATCAGAGGAGAGGCTGGCCGCGTCCCTAGCCGAGTTCCTCCAAGGCCCGAGGATATCCTGATGAGGTATTAGAGGAAGTCATTCAGGAAGAAAAGACGCAGAGCCCCGCCTCTGGATCTTGGCTGACCCATCCAGTCGAACCACTGCGGCGGGTGGGAAGCATAGCCGGGGAACGTGCAGAGATCCAAGCAGCGCTTATTATCCCGGTGCTTTCCGGGGGCAGCAAAACATCCGTGTAAACAGCAGACTGACTGCAGTGGGCGCAGATGTTCCTGGTTTTTCTCAAAGGAGAGGAGAGCTGGTCTTGTGGTAGCAAGCATGACTTGACCCCTTAGCTAAGCAGGGTCTGCCCTGGTTGCATCTGAATGGGAGACTTGATGTGTGAGCACTGCAAGATCTTCCCCTCAGGGGATGGAGCCGCTCTGGGAAGAGCTGAAGGTTCCCAGTTCCCTCCCTGGCAGCATCTCCAAGATCGGGCTGAGAGAGATTCCTGCCTGCAACCTGGGAGAAGCCGCTGCCAGTCTGTGAAGACAATACTGAGCTAGATAGACCAATGGTCTGACTCAGTATATGGCAGTTTCCTATGTTTCCAAATAGGCACGATCAGAGCTTCTGCAGTGTGTTTGCGGAACCATTGAGACGTTTGCCCTCTCAATGGCAGTGCACGAGTCATGGTTATCCCTTCTGAGCTGGCCCTTTTGTATCCACCCCCTTGCTGCCGAAAGAGACACCCATAATGGGGAAAGTCCCATGGGGTTTCACCATACCCAAAGTCAGGAGGGCTTCATAGGCCAGGCAGAGAGGCTAGGAGCAGAGATGGAGATCCTTTTTAATTTCATGTTTGATGTCTCCTGGTCTAGGAAAGTAACTCTCTGTATTCATGTATAAGAAGCGTGTGGAGGACCAAAATGCAGACACCATCTTTTCTCCACTACTGTACTGCAATCCGCTTGTTGATTTGATCTATATTAATCTTAAAGAGTTTTTCCTAAAAAAAGGTTGACCAAAAAAGCACGTTGATTGGTGAATGCATATGTGCCCAGGGATATCCAAGGCGCCTGACAGTTATTTCTTTTGGAGGGATCCCCAAAGAAGGCCCAACATCTTTTGCAGAAATTCACGTGTTCTCTTTCTCTTTCATTTCAAAACAGGGTTTGGCTTTGTAACTTTTGAGAACGAGGACGTGGTGGAAAAAGTCTGCGAAATCCATTTTCATGAAATCAATAATAAAATGGTAAGTCTTCTCAGCATGTGCCTCAGTTTTTTGTGGAAGACGTGGCGGGGTTTCTCTTTATTGTCCTTGAGGGGGTGGTTGGGACATGATTCATGAAATCAATGGTGGCTCAGTCTAAACATGGTTTAAACTGGTTGAACGTCTTTGCCAGCTTTTAAAAGAGCTCTTAAGGCACATTTGTTTTCAGCCAGGCTTTTTAGTAATCTCTGAATGTTTTAAATTTTTAAATGGCTGCTTTTTAACAGTTGGTTTTGTTTTCTTTTTCTTGGGTTTATTTTTGTGAACCAGCTAGAGCCTTTGGAGTCAAGCGGTATACAAATTAAACAAACAAACAAACATAGGAAGCTGCCATATACAAAATATTTCGCACATGGAGGAGAGCTGGTCTCTGGGAGGAGAGCTGGTCTTGTGGTCGCAAGCATGACCTGTCCCCGTAGCTAAGCAGGGTCCACCCTGGCTGCATATGAAAGGGAGACTAGAAGTGTGAGCACTGCAAGAGATTCCCCCTCAGGGGATAATGGAGCCGCTCTGGGAAGAGCATCTAGGTTCCAAGTTCCCTCCCTGGCAGCGTCTCCAAGATGGGGCTGAGAGAGATTCCTGCCTGCAACCTTGGAGAAGCCGCTGCCAGTCTGTGAAGACAATCCTGAGCTAGATGGACCAAGGGTCAGACTCAGTATATGGCAGCTTCCTGTGTTCCTGTGTACTGGTGTTGGGTTGTCTGCGATGGATGGAGATCAGTGTCTCTTGGCCAGTGAAGGTTAGGCAAGGAGGCGGTCAAGGCAGAGTTCCACTTACCTTCAGAAACATCACTTGAAGTTTGCTTTGCATCCCGGAAACACCCCTAAATTACCCCTGCTAACTGAGCAGAGAGGCACCTTTCAAAGTGGTGGTTCTCTTCTCTTTCGCAGGGGGAGAGCAATTGGCCCTATCCGACCCCAGCACAGCATCCCTCCAGTGGCTGTTGTTAGGGTCCACCTTGTATTTCCTTTTAGGTTGTGGGCCCCTTTGCGTTCAGGATCCATGCTTATTAATTGTTTCCCCCCCTATGTAAACTGCTTTGAGAACTTTTGCCCAAAAGCGGCATATAAATATTCATAGCAGTAGTAGTCATTGTTGTTGTAAATGTTGCAGGGACCTGGGTTCGATTCCTCATTGGCCACAACGTTTGCTGGACGACCTTGCTCCAGTCGTCGTCTGCCAGCCTAGCCTACCTTACAGGGTTGCTGTGAGGATGATAGGAGCGGACAGAATGGAAATCAGTATAAGAATTCCCCACCCTGGTACCAAGAATTCGCTTGGTACCCCATAAATTGTCCTCTTTCTGCAAAGTTTCTGTCTCTCCTGTCTCTCTTCCTTCGTCCTGAGAGTGGATTTTTTCACCGTAGACTCAGATTATAATTGGGGGCGCGGAGGGGTGGGGCAGATGCAGAAAACCTGTTGATATTTCCATCTCACATATTCTGCCCCTCCTTTCGTCACCACCTCTTCTGCTGCTCCAACTTGCATTCAGATCGGCTTTATATATTGGTCTGAAATGTGTTCACAGACTTTAAATTCAATAATGGGGCTTTTAGGCGGGATAAGATCAAAGCAATCTCCTTAGCATAGGCTGGAGGCTGATTCAATATTTGACTTGCTAATTTTCCCCAGGGCTCTGGAATAATATCCCTTGCATTGTTCCCCTCTGCACAATATGCATCTGGAGTGAAAATAGCAAGTCCTCCCTGAATGCCGCTGCGTGTTGAGATGTCAGGGCCGGACTCCAAAGGGCAGCCGCTCAAAGGAAGTGGTTCTTGGACGCCGTTTCCACCAGCGTTCACGTGTGGAGCCCTTCGCGGCTGTTCCTGGATGGCGGCAAACCGTATTTTCCCCTGCAGGAAGAGAGCACGGGTTGCATTATAACAACATAAATAAAATCACACCCTCCTTGACTAAATTTGCAGGCTGCAGCAGAGGCCCTGCTTGAAAGTAAGGTTCGGGGTTTGGCCGCAAGGATGCCCGTACTCTTTGATCTGGCACATGCAGTAGCCACGAGGAAACCCTTCCTGTGGGTGTGCCCGGAGAAGCCCTTCTTGGAAGATATGACTGCCACACGAAGGGGATGGGCAGGCAGCATAACCAGCTTGTGTGCCCACCTAGGATCTGCGTAGGGACAAATGGAGGCAGCGAGGACAAGCATCCCTCGGCCTCTGGGGTCCGGGGAAGCCGCTGAGGGCAGCCCCTTGTCCCCTTCGACACCCAGCTAGCGCAGAGGCGTATCTAAGGAAAATAGCGCCTAGGGCAAGCCTTGAAATTGCACCCCCTGTCCAGACATCTGACACCCATCTTTCAGATAACTTTACCATAATATCAGCGGAAAAATACAAGTCTGAAGGTCACATATCTGAATATGTGTACAGTGACTTATATTATATTAATTTAAAAAATAAAAATTACCTGTAGCCCCTTTGGGGGGCTTCTAAAGGCTGGGGGGGTCTGCAAAGATTTCCCCTCCCCCCTGCTGGCCTCTAGGGCCTCACAGGGACCATTTAAGCATATGCGGTGGCCATTTTTTAAAATATTTTTTTTAAAAAATGGCAGCTGAAAACAAAATGGCCACCACACATGGTCAAATGGCCTCTGTGAGGCCTGGTATGGCCTAGGGCCTCAAAGAGGCCATTTGAGCGTGCGTGGTGGCCATTTTGTTTTCGGCAGCCTTTTAAAAAAACATTAATTTTAAGAAATGGCGCCCCCTTCAAGTGGTGCCTGGGGCACGTGCCCTGCCTGCCCCACCCTAGATACGCCCCTGAGCTAGCGGATGAAACACTTACTGGCCTAGGAAAACAAGGCCCCCTTCCCTGCCCAGCGCACCAGTTTCCAGTGGCATTGGGAGCCTTGTCACCCAGCCACTGGCAGCTGTCCTACACCCCCTGATTTGAACTTCTGCATTGAGGGGAAGAGACCACACAAGCTTCAGAGCTGGCCCGTCTCCAGGAACTGGCACGAGTCCCTGGGTGACTGTTGAAATGGGGAAGTGCCGGAGTTCAGGAGTCGAATGCTTGCTTTGCACCCCTGGCAGCGTCTCCAGGGGGGGCTGGGAGAGAGAGCCCTGCGTCACAGTTGCTGGGGGTCTGCTGCTAGTCAGTGCTGAGCTGGATGGACAGGGAGTCTGACTCGGGAGAAGGCTACTTCTTGTGTTCAGGAACAATCCTGGAGAGGTTAGGGGCTAGGTATTGTGAACAACCTTGGATAAAATATATTCGTGGTGGTGGTGGTGGTGGTGGTGTGTGTGTGTGTGTGTGTGTGTGTGAAATCTCCAGGAAAAACTTCCGCCAGAGTTGACAGCCCTCCCACCACTCCTCCAAGGAGCTCAGAGGAGCATGTACAGGCTTCCCCTTTCATTTTACCTGCACAACAACCCTGCAAGGGAGGCAGGGTGGACAGCCCTCCAGGATCGGCCAGGCGTCTCCAGGAATTGGCCTCCATCCCCAGGTCATGCTAGGAACATAGGAACATAGGAAACTGCCATATACTGAGTCAGACCATCGGTCTATCTAGCTCAGTATTGTCTTCACAGACTGGCAGTGGCTTCTCCAAGGTGGCAGGCAGGGGTCTCTCTCCCAGCCCTATCTTGTTGGAGATGCTGCCAGGGAGGGAACTGGGAACCTTCTGCTCTTCCCAGAGCGGCTTCATCCCCTGAGGGGAATATCTTGCGGTGCTCACACATCAAGTCTCCCATTCATATGCAACCAGGGCAGACCCTGCTTAACTATGGGGACAGGTCATGCTTGCGACCACAAGACCAGCTCTCCTCCCAGACCAGCTCTCCTCCCAGAGACCAGCCCTCCTCCATGTGCGAAATATTGGGGGGAAATATTGAGGGGGAAATATCCCGGAACAGGTCAGCGTTGGCGAACCTTCCAGCTCTTCCTCCCAGGAGCTCGGGGGAGCACGTCTAGTTCTCCCCTTTATTTGCTCTTCCCAACAACAACCCTGCAGAGTCGGCCGGGTTGCCGGTCCTGTGCAGGGTCGGGCTAGGGTCTCCGGGAACCCGTGTCCATTTCCAAGCCACCTCCGAGAGTTTCGTAGCTGGATGTGGTGAGCAGTCTTGCTCCCCCTTCCTCCTACGGAAAGCGGCTTTCTGTGGCTGCCGAGGTAGAGGCCGAGATGTGGCGTCACTCCAGCTTGGGACTGACTCATCCTCTCCGGAGAGCTGCCGGCAAGAGAAGCAGCACGTGGGGGTCAGGCCCCGATGGCCGCGCACCAGCACCGTCTCTGCCCCGGCCTGGAGAGCGCCGTGTGCGCCCGGCGGCAGGCAGGAGCCCACCCCCAGATGAACAACCCCCTTGTTCAGACTTCTGAGGAGAGGCCCCTCGTTCCGAAATCCCGCTCAATGTCTCCGCGCGTTATTTATTCCTCCCTGATGTGTGAGGAGAAGGTGGGAAAGCGGAGGCGGCCGTGGAGGGCGGGGGGGGGGGGGAGAGAGAAGCCGAACTCGGCTAACGGGTAGGTGGACCTATTTCCAGCCTCCTCCTCGCCGAGGAGCTAATTTTAGCGTCCCTGCACTGCTTCTGTCTCCATTTATAAACCTGGGAGTGTCAAATGGTGTATCAGGCAAGCGGCGAATGAGCCGAGCCCACCGTTTTGCGTGGGAGCCGAGAGGGATTCTCGGCGGGCAGGAGAGGAAGCCAAGCCGGTGCTCCGAAATAACCTTCCTCTGGGAACGGAGGCGTTTCGGGAACGGGGAGTACAGGGACGGACACACAGGCGCACAATCTTGGTGGTGGGGAGCCCAGAGCGAGGGTCTTGCAAATGGGGTCTTTGGGTCGTCGTCCCCCCCCCCGCCGCTTGCCGGTCATGCTCCTGCCCCCCTTCGGCACGTGCTGGGTCCCTGACGCACTTCTGCATGCCGGCTGAGATCACAGGGGTTGGGGCTGTGGTTTATTTGCCCAACTCGGCGTCTTTGGAGAAGACTCTTCCTCAAGGAGCCCGTAGGCTCTCGGGAGGGACCAGGGCTGTGAGCAGGAACTCTCTCGGCTCAGGGCTGCCGCTTGGGGCACCTTCGGAGGAGGCCGGGAGGTTTTCTCGGGGGTCTGGGCCAATTCTGTCCACCCAGGCTGGCTGACGGGGCCCCTCCCAGGCAGAGATCGATCCAGGCTATGCCGGCGGGCTCTCCAGGACTTGCCATGCAGCAGGCAGGGAGCGGTCCCTAGCATGGCCTCCCGCCGGCTGCATGGTGGTGTCTCCTTGCGAGTAACTGGGGTGCCCCGTAGCCATTCCTGGGGTGCGGCAAGTGGGGACCCCTTGTTTCCGCCAGGGAAATGTTGGAGGCCAAGCAGCACACCCTCTGGACGTGGGGGGCGGGGTGTGTGTGTGTGTCCCCATCAGCCTAGGGACATAGGCAGTAGCCCGCTACTAAGTCAGACCATTGGTCTGTCTAGCTCAGTATTGTCTACCCAGACTGGCAGCGGCTTCTCCAAGGTTGCAGGCAGGAGTCTCTCTCTCCCAGCCCTATCTTGTTGGAGATGCTGCCAGGGAGGGGACTGGGAACCTTCAGCTCTTCCCAGATCGGCTCCATCCCCTGAGGGGGAATCTCTTCCAGTGCTCACACTTCTAGTCTCCCATCCAAATGCAAACCAGGGCGGACCCTGCTTAGCTAAGGGGACAAGGCACGCTTGCTACCACAAGACCAGCTCTCCTCTCCTAAAAAGATCTCAAGTACAGAGCCAGGAAAGATCTTAGGGAATATAGGAAGCTGCCCTCTACTGAGTCAGACCCTTGGTCCACCTAGCTCAGTATTGGCTTCACAGACTGGCAGCGGCTTTTCCCAGGTTGCAGGCAGGAGTCTCTCTCCCAGCCCTATCTCGTCCTTGGAAATGCTGCCAGGGAGGGAACTTGGGAGCCTAGATGCTCTTCTCAGAGCAGCTCCATCCCCGGAGGGGAAGATCTGACAGTGCACACACATCAAGTCTCCCATTCGTATGCAACCGGGGTGGACCCTGCTTAGCAAAGCTCACCATCCCTGCTTGAACCTGGGAGCTTCTGCATGCAAAGCAGATGCCCGGCCCCAACATTCCTTGGAAAGAGAAGGCCAGTTGGGGGAGCTGCTTTTCCGTCCTGCCACCCACAAGTCCCTGCCCGCTTCGCTGCCTCCGCTCCACTAAAAGTGCCGCTCATGACGCACACCCTTGCCTTATTAAAGTGCTTTGGAATCTGTGAGGGGGGGGGAGTGTTGAATCACGTGCTCTTCTTAACATGTGATCCATCCAGGCTCGGACACGCTGAGAGAATCGCCGCCTCTGGCCAGCGCTCGGTTGCGGCCGTTATTTATTATTTAATTTAATTTATCCGGTTCATATACTGCCCTTCCAAAAATGGCTCGGGGTGGTTGACATCCGAGTCAAAACGTGCGGTGAGGAGGGTGCAGAAGGCGGCCCTCTCTTAAGGTGATTAGAGCATCCTGGTTTTTTAAAAACCCAAACCTAAAACTCTGAGCTCGCCCCTGTGACCGCACGCTCTGCAAAGATGCTCGACACGGCTTGCCTTTCGGATGCCAGCAGCAGGTCGAAAGAGGTGTATCGGATAACCCTGCCCCCTGCCAGCAGCAAGGAGGGTGCCACCTTGTGTCGCTCGGAGCTGAGCGTATCGTTCCCGTATGGTGTTCGTTCCCGTATCGTCCCCGTATCGTTCTCTTGTCGTATCGTTCCCGTATGGGGTTTGATGAAGGGAGATGGATTTGGATGGCTCCTAGGCAATACTCTGCTTTGAAACCATAAAAGGGAAAGGGATTTGGGGGTGGGCAGTTTGGTTTATGGGCTCCAGAGAGGACCCCAGTGGCTGGGAGTGCTTTTGCTCTGATGCTTTTTACTACAAACTACTAGTACTATGAATATTTATATGCCGCTTTTTTTTACCCAAGTTCACAAAATGGTTTACATAGAAAAATAAATTACCGAGAAAAATGGCCCCCCGCTAACCCCAAAGGTCTGACAGTCTAGAAAGAAACATAAGGCAGATACAGGCAACAGCCACCGAAGGGATGCTGTGCTGGGGATGGAGATGGCCAGTTGCTCCCCCACTGCTAAATGTAAGAGAATCACCACTTTAAAAATGCACCTCTTTGCTCAGTGAGCAGAGGTGTTCATTTATTTTATTTATATAGTCTTATTCATTTACACCCCACAGTTCTGCCAAGGGGCTCAAGGCTGCTTGCAGGATTTCCTTCTTTTTCACTTCTCAGTGGCCCTGTGCGAGTTGGGTTGGACTGAGAGGGTGAGCTACAGAGAGGATTTGAATCTGGGTCTCTTCAAGCCCAAGGTGCTTTGAGCCCTGCATCTCTGTGGCTGTCAAATCTTTCCTGCACGAACCCATCCCCCTGTCATGACGGGGGTCTGTCCCCGGCCATGAGAACTGGATGGAGCTTCCATGCTCAGAGGCAATCTATCTCCAAATACCAGTCACTGCAGGAGTCGAGTTGCCGCCGTTGACTGACATTTCTGGAAATCCAACCCCACCCCGCCCTCGATATCTGTGGCATGAAAATCTCCACAATTGCTTTCAAGAGTCACCTGGAAATAGATTGCTGATTCCTAGAGACTGCGTGATTAGAGGTGGCAACCTTAGAGGGGCACAGAGATCCTGGCCACAATATGCAGCCCTGAAAATCTCCAGGGGTGCTTTCAAGAGTCCGCTGGAGACGGGTGCCCATCTTTAGAGACGCCCAACCCCATCCTGAAGACTGCACAGATAAAGTTAACTTCTACTTTTATGTTCTGTTTGTTGTAAGTCGCCCAGAGAAGTGAGTTTGGGGCGGTATGCCAACATACAAAACAAATAAGTCGATGCATAAACAAACATTTATGCATCGACTTATTTGTTTTGTATGTTGGCATATCGCCCCAAACTCACTTCTCTGGGCGACTTACAACAAACAGAACATACAGGTGAAACTTGGAAAATTAGAATATTGTGCAAAAGTCCATTAATTTCAGTAATGCAACTTAAAGGTGAAACTGATCTATGAGACAGACGCATTACATGCAAAGCGAAATAAGTCAAGCCTTAATTTGTTATAATTGTGATGATCATGGCGTACAGCTCCTGAGAACCCCAAATCCACAATCCCAGAAAATTAGAATATGACATGGAACCAAGAAGACAAGGATTGTAGAATAGAACAATATCGGACCTCCGAAAAGTAGAAGCATGCATATGTATTCAGTCCTTGGTTGGGGCCCCTTTGGCAGCAATTCCTGCCTCCATGCGGCGTGGCATGGATGCTCTCAGCCTGTGGCACTGAGGAGGTGTTATGGAAGACCAGGATGCTTCATTAGCAGCCTTCAGCTCTTCTGCATTGTTTGGTCTCATGTCTCTCATCCTTCTCTCGGCAATGCCCCATAGATTCTCTATGGGGTCAGGTCAGGCGGGTTTGCTGGCCAGTCAAGCACAGTACACTGTATACTTTTCAGAGGTCCGGTATTGTTCTATTCGACAATCCTTGTCTTCTTGGTTCCATGGAATATTCTAATTTTCTGGGATTGTGGATTTGGGGTTTTCATGAGCTGTACGCCATGATCATCACAGTTATAGCAAATTAAGGCTGGACTTCTCTCGCTTTGCATGTAATGCGTCTGTCTCATAGATCAGTTTCACCTTTTAATTTGCATGACTGAAATTAATGTACTTTGGCATGATATTCTCATTTTCCGAGTTTCACCTGTAAGTGTCTCTGGAGGGTCTTTCCCCCCCAGTGGGTCAGAGATGGGGAGGCTCTTATTTCAGCAGGGAGGGCATCCCAGAGTCTCGGGGTGGGTGGGGGCGGCAACAGAGGAGGCCTGTCCCTGAGTAGCCACCAGATGGGCCGGTGGCAACTGCAGACGGGCATCTGTGGACGATCTCGATAGGCTCATAGCCAAGAAGGCGTTTTCGTAAATGCCCGAATCTCCGCTGGGAGGACACCGCTTTTAAAAACTGGGTTTGAGGAGTGGGGAGGCTCACCTCCTCTCCCCACCTTGCCATGGGACCCTCTGGCCCGGCAAACTCCCCCGTTCCCTCCAGGTTTGCCTCCTTTTTGCCCACTAGCATCAGCCTCACCGGCAGGTTTCGTCGACAAATCCTGGCCCTCTCAGAGCCGTTTCGTTCCGACACGCCCAGGCCGCTGGCGTATCGGTTTCTGAGAAGCCGGTGTTGTGACAAGTTTGCTGGCAGGATTGAAGCGTGCCGGCGCTGTGGAGTCCCGGGCGCGGAATAAATAAGAGATGCTGTGCAGTTTTTGCAGCATGCTCGGGGTGTGTGTGTGTGTCGGGGAGCGAGTGGGTGGTTTTGTTTAAAATACTCCCATTTACAGTCAGTTAACCTTTACGTTACCTAAATGAAAATTGTGCAAACCTGAAATTTTCGCTGATCAGGTTGCTTAGGAACAGGCGGTTGGTTTCCATAAGACAATGGGAGCGTGGTTACTGATCGGGCTATTAGAAATGGAGCCAGTTAGCGGCGTTACCTTGCGTTCCTGGCTCTGTCTCCCGTAATTGCCTGTTTCTGCACCTCTGGAGAACGCCCACCTTTCCCGGCTCGCTCCGGTGGCCGGATCCACACAAGCAGCCATTCCCGTGCGTGGAGCTCAAAGCATAACGGAGCCCTGGCCGTGGGGAGGGGGGACAGGCGGTGCCCTGCTTGGGGTCCCGTGGGGTTTGCCCAGGGCTGAGAACCACAAGAGTGTTTATTATCCAGGGACGGGAGCAGGTCCGGTGGTAACGGGCAGGAATTGGCCCCTTTGCCAAGCAGAGCCCACATCTGGGTGGGTGAATCCCTGTGAGGGCATATTCCCTTGAAGGGATGAGGCCATAGCTCAGTGGAAGAGCGTCGGCCTGCTTGTGTGCAGAAGGTTCCCAGTTCCCTCCCTGGCAGCATCTCCAACGAGAGAGGGCTGGGAGAGAGACTCCTGCCTGCAACCTGGGAGAAGCCGCTGCTGCCAGCCTGCGAAGTCAATACTGAGCGAGGTGGACCAAGGGTCTGACTCAGTAGATGGCAGCTTCCTATATTCCCTCAGATCTTTCCTGGCTCTGTACTTGAGATCTTTTTAGGAGAAGAGAGCAGGTCTTGTGGGAGCAAGCATGACTTGTCCCGTTAGCTAAGCAGGGTCTACCCTGGTTGCATTTGAAGGGGAGACTAGAAGTGTGAGCAGCACTGGAAGAGATTCCCCCTCAGGGGATAATGGGGCCGCTCTGGGAAGAGCATCTAGGTTCCCACTTCCCTCCCTGGCAGCATCTCCAAGAGAGGGCTGAGAGAGACTCCTGCCTGCAACCTGGGAGAAGCTGCTGCCAGTCTGGGAAGACAAGACTGAGCTAGGTGGACCAAGGGTCTGACTCAGTAGATGGCAGCTTCCTATATTCCCTAAGATCTTTCCTGGCTCTGTACTTGAGACCTTTTTAGGAGAGGAGAGCTGGTCTTGTGGTCGCAAGCATGACTTGTCCCCTTAGCTAAGCAGGGTCCGCCCTGGTTTGCATATGAAAGGGAGACTAGAAGTGTGAGCACTGGGAGAGATTCCCCCTCAGGGGATAATGGGGCTGCTCTGGGAAGAGCATCTAGGTTCCCACTTCCCTCCCTGGCAGCATCTCCAAGAGAGGGCTGAGAGAGACTCCTGCCTGCAACCTGGGAGAAGCTGCTGCCAGTCTGTGAAGACAATCCTGAGCTAGGTGGACCAAGGGTCTGACTCAGTAGATGGCAGCTTCCTATATTCCCTAAGATCTTTCCTGGCTCTGTACTTGAGATCTTTTAAGGAGAGGAAAGCTGGCCTTGTGGTCGCAAGCCGGACTTGTCCCCTGCTGCTGGAGAGGGCCAGATTTCTCTCCTCCTGCTAAATATAAAGAGAACTGCCACTTTGAAAGATGCCTCTTTGCTTCGTTAGCAGGGGTTCTATGTAAACTGCTTTGAGAACTTGGTTGAAAAGCGGTATATACATATCTGTAGCAGCAGCAGTCGTAGATATAATCATATGAAGAGCAGGGTTCTCCCATTTTTCCCCTCACCTGTGTGCAGAAGGAGTTTTGTTCAGGGCGGCGGCATCAAGGCAGTGTGTGGGCATGTGCAAACCTTCCTGATTAAAATCTGAGTGGGATCTAAAAATAACGGAGCGGACATTAAAAGGAAAACTTGTGCGCACGCGCATGTCTGCACACCTTAGAGGAAACACTGATAAGGAGTGCTGGAAAATTGCAGTCTCTATACAACAGAAGCGTGAGAGGAGAGCTGGCCTTGTGGTCGCAAGCATGACTTGTCCCCTTAGCTAAGCAGGGTCCGCCCTGGCTTGCATATGAAAGGGAGACTAGAAGTGTGAGCACTGGAAGAGATTCCCCCTTGAAGGGATGGAGCCGATCTTGTAGGAGCAACTAGGCTCCAAGCTCCTTCCTTGGCAGCATCTCCAACGAGATCGGGCTGGGAGAGAGACTCCTGCCTGCAACCTGGGAGAAGCCGCTGCCAGTCTGTGATGACAGTACTGAGCTTGATAGAACAAGCGTCTGACTCAGTATACGGCAGCTGCCTATGTTCCTATGAGGGTGGAAAGCGGCCTCAATGTGGCTAGACAGAAAAGCAATATCCGTACGTTCACTGCACAAAGGGAAACCATCTCTTGGAGATGCCCTAAACATCAGCGCTGTCTTCCCTATCAGTTATGGCCGGGGTTCTCAGACCAGGGCCCTCGGGTGGTGTCGGACTACAACTCCCATCATCCCCAGCCCTTGTGGCTGGGGACGCTGGGAGTTGTAGTCCACCACTACCTGGGGGGCGGCGCAGGTTTGAGTCCCCCCCCCCGAGTTATGGCGATGGTATCGTCTTCTTTCGTCCCGAGCTGGGTCACACGGTGCGCCATCCGAAGTCATGTTACACATATTTGCCCTCTGCAACCCACGTTCCGCAGCTGGCCTATTTTTAAAGTTCACATTTGAGAGCGCAGCCCAGCTAAAAATAATTCTGCTCTCCCACTCACCCCCCCCCCGCTGCACACACACCCCCACCTAACCAGATCAGTTCAGTGTTTGACATTTTGCATGAATTCATTTGCATCTCATTTGTCCATGTTTCTGCTTAATAGGTGGAGTGTAAGAAAGCACAGCCGAAAGAAGTGATGTTCCCGCCAGGGACGAGAGGAAGGGCTCGCGGATTGCCGTATACCATGGACGCTTTTATGCTAGGCATGGGGATGTTGGGTAAGTGTGAGCACAGCGGGGACATTGGCACGCAGGTCCTCTGGGTTTTTGTGTCCCTGTCCCAAGAGTTGGAGGCCAAGTTTGGGTGGCTTCAGACACTCATTTATCTGCTGAGCACATTTCTGGAGTGCTCCATACGCTGGGTTCTGGGCAGTTCACACTCTCAAAACGCAAGAACCACTGAACACAATTATTATTATTATGTTTATATTTACATCCCACTCTTCCTCCAAGGAGCCCAGAGCGGTGTCCTACATCCTTGAGTTTCTCTTTCACAACAACCCTGTGAAGTAGGTTAGGCTGAGAGAAGTGACTGGCCCAGGGTCACCCAGCTAGTTTCATGGCTGAATGGGGATTTGAACTCGGGTCTCCCCGGTCCTAGTCCAGCACTCTCACCACTACACGATCTAAAATATAGGGCGGGAGAGCTCTAAAACTTTTTAAAACCAAAAGCTATAAATTAAAAGCCCGATTAGACAGGTATGTTTTCAGGTCTTTCTTAAAAACTTCCAGAGAAGGGGAAGCTCGGATTTTGTTTGGGAGTGCGTTACAAAGTCCTGTGGCAATCCTAGAAAAGGCCCGGTTTTTAGTCACCACCCCAAACGAGCCGGTGGCAGCTGGACTACCCATGATTATCTTAATAGGTTCATGAAAAAGGCGGCGTTAACCCCTGCTAATAGACCAAAGTGGCCCTTCTTTTCTGTTTCACGGGGGGAGCAACTGGCCCTCTCCGTCCCCAGCACAGCATCCCTCCAGTGGCTATTGCTGGGGTCTCTCTTACGTTTCTTTTTTTAGATGGCGAGGCCCTTGGGGATAGGGAGCCATCTTTCTCTCTCTATTTATCTCTCTCTCTAAACCGCTTTGGAAATGTTGTTGAAAAGCGGTATATAAATAGTCGTCGTCGTCGTAGTTCTCTTAAAATGCCTTGGGCCCGAGCCATTCACATCACACAGAACCACGGTTTATTTTAATTAAGAGCAAATAGCTAACTGAGCACAGAGGCACCTTTTTAAAGCAGCGATTCTCTTATAAATATCAGGGGGAGAGCAACTGGCCCTATCTAACCCCAGCGGGGGAGAGCAACTGGCCCAAGTGGAGAGTAACTCTCCCAAGCGGGGGAGAGCAACTGGCCCTCTCCAACCCCAGCACACCCTCCTTCCAGTGGCTGTGACTGGGGTCTGTCTTCTGCTGCTTCTTTTAGGTTGTGAGCCCTTTGGGGACAGGGAACCATCTTGTTTATTTATTTTTCTTTTTCTATGTAAACTGCTTTGGGAACTTGATTGAAAGAGAGAGCTGGTCTGGTGGTAGCAAGCATGGCTTGTCCCCGTAGCTAAGCAGGGTCCGCCCTGGTTGCATTTGAATGCGAGGCTTGATGTGTGAGCACTGGAAGAGATTCTCCTTAGGAGATGGAGCTGCTCTGGGAAGAGCAACTAGGCTCCAAGTTCCCTCCCTAGCAGCATCTCCAACGAAATAGGGCTGGGAGAGTGACTCCTGCCTGCAAACTTGGAGAAGCCGCTGCCAGTCTGTGAAGCCAATACTGAGCGAGGTGGACCAAGGGCCTGACTCAGTAGATGGCAGCTTCCTATAGTCCCTAAGATCTTTCCTGGCTCTGTACTTGAGATCTTTTTAGGAGAGGAAAGCTGGTCTGGTGGTCGCAAGCAGGACTTGTCCCCTTAGCTAAGCAGGGTCCGCCCTGGTTGCATATGAAAAGGGAGACTAGAAGTGTGAGCACTGGAAGAGATCCCCCCTCAGGGGATAATGGGGCCACTCTGGGAAGAGCAGAAGGTTCCCATTTCCCTCCCTGGCAGCATCTCCAACAAGATAGGGCTGGGAGAGAGACTCCTGCCTGCCACCTTGGAGAAGCCGCTGCTGCCAGTCTGTGAAGACAATCCTGAGCTAGATAGACCGAGGGTCTGACTCAGTATACGGCAGCTGCCTCTGTTCCTATGAGTGCACCCTGTTCTTCAGGGCCCAGGGGTGCCTGGTGGAGCGAGGCAGCCCTCACGAGGGTCCCGTTGGCAAGTATGGGCCCACAATGACTCCCTTTCCGGCGCCCCACGGAGAATCCTTCCTCGATTGTCCCTGGAAGTTGATGAGCTAATCCAGATGTTGTTGGACTACAACTGCCATCATCCCCTGCTGCTCAAGGTTGGGAGTGCCTGACGTAAAGCAGTTCATGGCTCCCTCTTTGGGAAGGCAGCACAGAAGCAGGGCTTGGGTTGAAATGGTGGTGGCACTTGCCTGGCAGCTGCAGGGAGCCTACACTTGGGGCGTGATCCTTTCTGAGTTGAAAGGTGGACGCATGCCCGCTCACCCTTGGGAATACCCAAATTTGCATTTAAATGGATGTCCCCAATAAACAGTTGGGCTCACATTCACAGAAATAGGATTAGGGTTCAAAATGATCTTCTCCACCACCTCTTTCCTTCCCCGCTTTAAAAAAGAAAAAGAAAAAGAAAGAAAACAAAAGAAGAATTGAGTCGCACATTCTTAGAAGTCTCTTTGACAGTTCAGCATAGATAATTAAAAATCTCGTGGCTTTAAATGGCGCACCCGATAGAGACAGCCCGGGGAGATGCATAATCGCCTAGGTTGTAGCCATAATTAGGAGTTCCAAGGAGAGAGGACAGTATTGGACTCTGAGCCATTGTGCCCAGAGAGGCCTCATTAAAGGGGATAAATGGTGTTTAATGGCAAAATTCTATTTGCGTGGCAGGCCATTCTTGGTTATAATTGCCCCTCATTTGTTTCTGCTTAGTTGTTCTTCCTACCTATCATTTTACCTGTCAGCTGCTTCATTTTGCATAGATATTAAAAAAAATTCGGGGTCAGGCGGGTCGACGCAGAGACGGTAACTACGCGCGCACGCAGTGGTGTGCATAGTTTCCGTTGGTGCGTCCGCGCGCGCCACGCATGCGCAGAACACCGGCAAGAGACACGGATGCAGGTTTGCCTCAGGTGTAACGGGTTGCTACGCGGACCTACGAAGCAGAGACGGTAACTACGCATGCGCACAGTTGTGTGCGTAGTTTCCGTTGGTGCGTCCGCGCGCGCCACGCATGCGCAGAACACCAGCAAGTGAGACGGACGCAGGTACCTTAGGGTTTTATTATATAGGATGGGAAGGAAATGCCCACAGAGTGGCTTCCGGCCAGCACAGCATTGAACACAGGACACGGCTAGCCACGGAGGCCGCCATGCTGCCCCTCCACCGGAGGGTCTCTGAACGCCAAGGATTGTCATGGTCGGTCGCTGGGAGAGGACCAGATGGGGGCCCCATTCGCCTGCTCCGGGGAGGCATTCGGCAGTCTGCACCCCTGCCAAGCTGAGCCAAGAGGCACCTTTTCAATGGAGTGATGGTGCTCTTTACGTTTAGCAGGCGGGGAGCAACTGGCCCTATCCAGCCCCAGCACAGCATCCCTCCAGGGGCTGTGGCTGGTGTCCAATCTGGCCCAGAGTCACCCAGCGAGTCTCATGGCTGAATGGGGATTTGAACTCGGGTCTCCCCGGTCCTATTCCAGCATTCTAACCACTACACCACGCTGGCTTTCTTTTATTTATCAATATCTATGTCAACAGCTTTGGGAACTTTGGGTTGAAAAGTGGGGTATAAATATTTGCCGTATTCGTATTAATGCCACAACCACAAAGGGGCCGGCTGCCCCACAGGCCTCCACCAAAGCCTACCCCACTTGGTGGGTCTGCCCTTCTTCAGAGGGGTGTGTGGGGGGAGTGTAGAGTTATAAGGAACCCTTGTATCCTGAACAAGCCCTCCACGTGGTTGACCTAGCGAAAGGAATGAGAAGGTGGTTGCCTATCCCCAAAGGGGCTCGCCGTTTAGAAGGAGACACGGGGGGCCCATTTTGGCAACAGCCACTGAAGGGGCGCCTAGCTGGTCCGAAGTGGGGCCACTGCCCTCCCCCCGCTAAGAGTGAGAGAGCCGCCATTTTGAAAGGGGGCTCATGGCTGGCCCAGTTGGCAGGTGCGGCTTAACGAGGCCGCCCTTGAGCCCCCTTGCCTGCTTGGCTTTGCCCAGAGAAGAGGGGTCTCTGCCCCCAAGGGGGAGACCCCCGACGCCGGAGAGGGACCGTTGCTAAGGAAGCCCCCTCCCCTCAGCGGCTAAACGGAAGAGAGCCGCCATTTTGGAGAGGCGCCTCTTGGCCCAGTCAGCAGGGCTGCTTCCCACACAGTGGGGGACTGGAGGTGGTTGCCTGCCCCAAAGGGGCTCCCAGTCTAAAAAAAAACCCCACTGCAGGGAGGTCATGCTGGGGCTGGAGAGGGTCGCTTGCTCTCCCCCTGCTTAAATATATGCAGCTTTGCAAGCAGAAGTTCTTGAAGCAGTTTATGTGGAGAAGTGAAGAAGGTGGATCTGTGCCCTTCTGGGAACGGGGAGTCTAAAAAGCGGCACAAGGGAGACCCCAGACACCCACCCACCCCCAGAGGTCCTCTGGGCTGGGCCGATGAGGGACTGCTGCCCCCTCCCCCCTGCTGAGAGTGAGGGAGCCGCCATTTTGAGAGGGGGCTCATGGCTGGCCTAGTAGGCAGGTGCCGCTTAACCAAGGCGGCCCTTGGCCCGAGGGGGCTGCTCCTCCGTTGTGTGGCTGGAGCCCCTGCCTGCTTGGCTTTGCCCGGAGAAGAGGGGTCTCTGCCCCCAAAGGGCCCCCGGTGCAAAGGGAGACCCCAGGGAGACCCCAGACGCCGGAGAGGGACCGTTGCTAAGGAAGCCCCCTCCCCTCAGCGGCTAAACGGAAGAGAGCCGCCATTTTGGAGAGGCGCCTCTTGGCCCAGTCAGCAGGGCTGGTCCCCACACCGTGGGGGGCCTGGAGGCGGTTCCCTGCCCCCAAAGGGGGCTCACAACCTAAAAAGAAAATGGCCGCTGGAGGCGACGGCAGGTCGCTGCCAAAGATGCTGCTGTGCTGGGGCGCATAAGGAACCGTCGCTCTCCTCCCGCTCCGGGCAAGAGAGGGACCCGTGACCCTGCCGTGAACTAGAGCGTTGCGGCTTCCGTCCTGGGCACGCTGACCAGGGAGTAAGCCCCTTCCGGGTCTGTGGGACTCCCCGCGCACTCAACCCTGCCTAGGACAACCAGCGGTCAAGGTCCTTGCCTGGCCGCCGAGGTGAGAGGCCAGCTCACTCTGGGTGACGTTTGAGAGAGTCTTGACACGTCAGGGCTTCCGGGGCTGGGTCTCCAAACCGACGCTGGCCAACCGCGTCCGAGGGGGTGCTGTGCTGGTCAGAAGGAAGACGGCTCCTCTCCCCTTCCCACGGTTTTGAAAGTGTCCCCTGCCCACTGAGCCGTGAGGCACCTTTTCGCCCTGAGTTGGCTACCACAAGACCAGCTCCTGCAACCAGAGCCAGAGCCAGAGAAGAACTCCCGACTGGTTCTCTGAGCGGCCCCATCCTCTCCCGAATGCCTCACAACACCATTCACGGCAGGCCGGCCCATAAATGCACCCCACAGCGTAGCCAGTAAGGCTTACTCCCAAGTAAGCAAGGATTGGAGGCGGGGAGCAAGCGTGACTGGCCCCCTTAGCTAAGCAGGGTCCCCCCTGGTTGCATATGAAAGGGAGACTTGATGTGTGAGCACTGGAAGAGATTCCCCCTCAGGGGATCATGGAGCCGATCTGGGAATAGCAGAAGGTTCCCAGTTCCCTCCCTGGCAGCATCTCCAATGAGATAGGGCTGGCAGAGAGACTCCTGCCTGCAACCTTGGAGAAGCCGCTGCCAGTCTGTGAAGACAATACTGAGCTAGGTGGACCAAGGGTCTGACTTAGTATATGGCAGCTTCCTATATTCCCTAAGATCTTTCCTGGCTCTGTACTTGAGATCTTTTTAGGAGAGGAAAGCTGGTCTTGTGGTCACAGGCATGACTGGTCCCCTTAGCTAAGCAGGGTCCACCCTGGCTTGCATATGAAAGGGAGACTAGAAGTGTGAGCACGGGAAGAGATACCCCTTCTCCGGGGATGGAGCCGCTCTGGGAAGAGCGGAAGGTTTCCACTTCCCTCCCTGGCAGCATCTCCGAGAGAGGGCTGAGAGGAGAAATTCCTGCCCGCCACCTTGAAGAAGCCGCTGCTGCCAGTCTGTGAAGACAATCCTGAGCTAGATAGGCCAATGGTCTGACTCAGTATATGGCAGTTCCCTATGTTCCAGGCTATTCCCCGCAAGGAAGGACGAAGGGTTTCCCCCGGAGGCAGCCCACGACTCCGTTGGGCTTGGATTCGCTCCTGGATAAAAGATGGGCTCAGACCTTAAAACTGAGCTCATGACGACTCCCAGGAAGGGTCTGTCCCATCTCCTTGGCCTCTGCAGGTGCCCTCTAGCGCATGCTGCAGGCGCACAGGCTCTTTCAGAGATCCCAGTGGGTTCCCTTCTTCCCCTGGTCTCCTCAGGGTGACTCCTGGTGGGATCTTACGAGCCTCCCCGAATGAGTGACGGATTCGCCATGAAGTCCAGATGCCTAATTATCCGCCCCGCCTCTCCTCTGCCGCCCCCCCCCCCCCGCCGCGCCCCACTGCATCCCGAGTTTCCTCTCCAGCAATTGGCCCCAGTCACGTCACGGCAGATGCGCCCGAGCCTGCCTGCTGCCTGCGTCCCGCGTTGCTTCTCACAAGCCCTCTTCAAGGTCAAGGCTGTCAGCAGCTTCTCAGCAGGCAATCAAAACCTTCCCTTCCGAACCCGTCAGCGGCACAGCGGCGGAATCCCACCCACGAGCGGGAGAAGGGTGTAATTAACTCATCAAGCCAAATTACCATCGGGAGGCTGGGAGGTGGCCTGCTATTTCGCCCGGGTCCCCGAGACCTCTAGCAGAACGCCGCACGCGTCTGTTCCTGGTTCTTCTAAGATGGGGAATGGGGGGGGGGAAGGGTGGATATCCTTGAAAGCGCACCGAGGAGAAGGCACAGACATGCCGCTGAGTGGATACGGGAAGCTGCCATCGACTGAGTCAGACCCTCGGTCTATCTAGCTCAGGATTGTCTACCCAGGCTGGCAGCGGCTTCTCCCAGGTTGCAGGCAGGAATCTCTCTCCCAGCCCGATCTCGTTGGAGATGCTGCCAGGGAGGGAACTTGGAGCCTAGTTGCTCTTCCCAGAGCGTCCCTATTATCCCCTGAGGGGGAATCTCTTCCAGTGCTCAGACTTCTAGTCTCCCTTTCATATGCAAGCCAGGGCAGACCCTGCTTAGCTAAGGGGACAAGGCATGCTTGCGACCACAAGACCAGCTTTCCTCTCCTAAGAAGATCTCAAGTACAGAGCCAGGAAAGATCTTAGGTTATATAGGAAGCTGCCATATACTGAGTCAGACCCTTGGTCCACCTCGCTCAGTAGTGTCTTCACAGACTGGCAGCGGCTTCTCCAAGGTGGCAGGCAGGAATCTCACCTCGGTCTCCATCTTTGAGGCTCTCCTTTGGACGGACAGCAGAGGGCAGCCCAAATGAGCAAAAGGAGCAGGAGCGACCCCCTTGTGAGGACGGACTGCAGCCATTGGACATTTTTTCATTGAGAAAGGAGGGGGACGTGATGGAGGTGGATCACGTGGATGGAGAGATGTTTTTTCCCCTCTCATGTAAATCTTAGAACCCGGGGTCATCCGGATTGAAGCTAAATGCCGGGAGATTCAGGACAGACTAAAGGACGTACTCCTTGACACAAGGTCTAGTTAACGTTTGGGACCTCCTGCTGCTTGGTGTGGTGATGGCCACCAGTCTAGACGGGTTTGAAAGGAAAATCCTGGAGACCTGGACTATCAAAGGCTACTTTCCTGGATAGCTCCACCAGGATCAGATTTAGGACCGACCAAAGGAAGTACTTTTTCCACACCGCGTATGGAAAAAGAGGCCTGTGGAACTCTCTGCCACAAGTTGTGATGACAGCCGACAGCCTGGATGGCTTTAAGAGGGGTTCAGTAGCCCCCCTGGAGGACAGGCGGCTAGTGGTCTGAGGGCTACGGCCACCTCCAGCCTCAGAGGCAAGATGCTTCTCAATACCAGTTGCGGGGGAGTAGCGGTAGGAGAGAGGGCATGCCCTCTCGCCTTTGGGCTCCCCAGAGGTCATCTGGTCGGTCCCTGTGTGAAGCAGGATGCTGGACTCGATGGGCTTCTTTGGGCCCGATCCAGCAGGGCTGTTCTGATGTTCTCCTAAGCCTTCTACGCTTCCCTCCGGCTCACCCCAGCCCCGAGGCGGCGGTCTGAGCCGTGAGCCTCTTCTTCCCAAAGCCCGGAGCTTTGACACGCCTCGGTTCCCTTCCCCTCCCGGGCGGCAGGATGCTCAGCCGGTCAGATTTATCTCCCCGGCCCCCTGAAATACTACCTGGCGCGCCGACGTCTCATTCCAGGAAGTCGCGGGCCGGCTTTTTAATATGGCCAGGGGAAGCAGCGCTCGTTCAATCTAGGCGGACGGCGCTCATGCATAAAAGCGGCTCCTGCCCTTCAGAGAAAGTCATTCTCTCTCGAGGAGCTGCTGCTGCTGCTGCTCCTCTAAATGACGGGGAGGAGAAGCTGGACCCGTCGTGTGTGTGTGTCTGTACATCACCCATATGAAGCCGCTTCCAGTCTGTGAAGACAATACTGAGCTCAGTAGACCAAGGGTCTGACTCAGTCTATGGCAGCTGCCGATGTTCTTAAGATAGGAAGCCGCGTTCTCCAGGCAGGGTGTTGCTTCCTGCATCAAGTGTGTGTGTTTGTCTGTACATCACCCATATGAAGCCGCTGCCAGTCTGTGAAGACAATACTGAGCTCGGTAGACCAAGGGTCTGACTCAGTATATGGCAGCTTCCTATATTCCCTAAGATCTTTCCTGGCTCTGTACTTGAGATCTTTTTAGGAGAGGAGAGCTGGCCTTGTGGTCGCAAGCATGACTTGTCCCCTTAGCTAAGCAGGGTCCGCCCTGGTTGCATATGAAAGGGAGACTAGAAGTGTGAGCACTAGAAGAGATTCCCCCTCAAGGGATGGAGCCGCTCAGGGAAGAGCAACTAGGCTCCAAGTTCCCTCCCTGGCAGCATCTCCAATGAGATAGGGCTGGGAGAGAGACTCCTGCCTGCAACCTGGGAGAAGCCGCTGCCAGTCTGTGAAGACAATACTGAGCTCAGTAGACCAATGGTCTGACTCAGTCTATGGCAGTTGCCGATGTTCTTAAGATAGGAAGCCTCCTTCTACTGAGTCAGACCCTTGGTCCATCTAGCTCAGGATGGTCTACACTGACTGGCAGCGGTTCTCCAGGGTTTCAGGCAGGAGTCTTTCCCAGCCCTACCGGGAGGGTTGAAGCTGGGACCATCTGCATATACCGAGCAACGGCCCCTGTGCCCAAAGTATCCCGTTCCCCACAATGGCCATATAGATGCCTCTGAGCAGATACTGCCTTGGGACTTGGAGGCCCTAACTAGCCACTATGGCTAATAGCCCTGTGCTCCTCCAGGGAACTCCTTTTAATGCCAGGGTCTACCGCCACACCTTGTGGTGTGGAGTTCCACAAGTTCATGATGTGTTCAGTCAGTTTCACTGGAATGCTCTGAGCTCTTGTTTCTTGGGAGAGGGAGGAGAACTCCACTTTGCCGGCCTTGTCAGTGAATGACAGGCTGGTCAGTTGAAGACCAGCTACCAACGTGAAAAACAATCTGAGTGCTTGGAAGGTTGCTGGTGGCACCTCAAGGCCAATGGGTCTTCGCTATAGTGGCCGTAGGTCCTCTTTTCTGTCTCTCTCTTGTGCAAGAAGCGAGACCCTGGGAGACTGCCACGTGCATTCTGCACGTGCACTGGAGATAACCTCAGTGTGCACCTAACCCTGTTAAGTGTGTGTGTGTGTCCGACGGTTTTGATTTCTTGTATAAAGATTTGTTTTCTTTTAATTTGCAAACGAATATGCATACCTGCAGGCAGGCAGCCCCTCTGAGTAAGCAGAAACCACGGCCTTTTTTGTTTTTTGGAGTGGCCTCATTTTGCCGCCCAACCATTCGGCCCAGGACCACCCCCCAAGTTTGACATTGGGAGGAAGAGGAGTTTATTATTATTATTATTAGTAGTAGTAGTAGTAGTAGTATTACATTTATATCCTGCTCTTCCTCCAAGGAGCCCAGAGTGGTGTACGACATACTTGAGTTTCTCTTTCACAACAACCCTGTGAAGTAGGCTAGGCTGAGAGAGAAGTGACTGGCCCAGAGTCACCCAGCTAGTATTATGGCTGAATGGGGATTTGAACTCGGGTCTCCCCGGTCCTAGTCCAGCACTCTCACCACTACACCACGCTGGCTTATAGGGACCTCATTCAGAAGAAGAGGAGTGTCCACCTTGAAGCTCAAATCCCGACGGCCATTTGACTGTCTACCTTCAATGGGGCAAGACGCCAGTTGTGTTGTACACACAGGGACTCGTGGTCTTTAGGTTAGCATTCTGGCTACAGTCCTGTGCACGCTTCCCAGTAAGCCCAGTAAGCTTCCCAGTAAGCTCCCCAGTAAGTTAGTCGGGTTAGGGTTAGGTCCCTCGCTCCAGGATCTGGCTTTGCAGCGAACCGAAAGGTGAACGAACTGAAGTTTTAGAGAGTCTGAACACGTCCGGCTTCCGATCCTTGATTTCAGAATCGATACTGGCAAATTACCGTGTTTCCCCGAAAATAAGACAGTGTCTTATATTAATTTTAGCCCCCCAAAATGCACTAGGGCAATTAGCGGTACATCAGAAATTGCTGCTAGGTCTTACTTTCGGGGTAGGTCTTACTTTCGGGGAAACAGGGTATTCTTTCCTTGACAAAACTGAGCTAGTGCCTGGGAGTTTAGCAGCATTATCATCGGGGCGGGAAACACACAGCCCGTTGGATAACAGCGACAAAGAACTGGGCACTGCCAAGGGATCTCTGATGGCTATTGCAGCCGAGGTCCTAACACGTTTTTCTCCACCCACAGGGACTCAGGAAGCTGCCATATACTGAGTCAGACCCTCGGCCCACCTCGCTCAGGATTGTCTACCCAGACTGGCAGCGGCTTCTCCAAGGTGGCAGGCAGGCGTCTCTCTCCCAGCCCCATCTTGGAGATGCTGCCAGGGAGGGAACTTGGAGCCTTCTGCCTGCAAGCATAGAGATGCTCTTCCCCAGACCGGCTCCATCCCCTAATGGGAAGATCTTCTAATGCTCACATATGTGGTCTCCCATTCAAATGCAAACCAGGACAGACCCTGCTTAGCAAAGGGGACAGTCCATTCTTCCCACCACAAGACCCAGCTCTCCTCCTCAGTCCCGGGAACTGCTGCTTGCTGAATCTGTGTCCTGCCCGTTTAACTTGACGCAATAACATTTTCCCACTCGCTGCTAATTCTTGGTGAGAGCCATCTCGTAAAGGTTTCTCCTCCAGAGAGAAACGGTCCCACCTCTGTTTTCATAGGAAGCTGCCATTTACTGAGTCAGACCCTTGGTCTATCTTGCTCAGTATTGTCTTCACAGACTGGCAGCGGCTTCTCCAAGTTTGCAGGCAGGAATCTCTCTCAGCCCTGTCTTGGAGATGCTTCCAAGGGAGGGAACTTGGGACCTCAGTTGCTCTTCCCAGAGCGGCGGCTCCATCCCCTTAAGGGGGAATCTCTTCCAGTGCTGACACTTCTAGTCTCCCTTTCATATGCAACCAGGGTGGACCCTGCTTAGCAAAGAGGGCAAGTCATGCTTGCGACCATGAGACCAGCTCTCCCACACGTAGTCCAGCACTCCGGGAACACAATTCTCCTTCCCTGGACTTGGGAGCATTTCTCCAAATTGTCTGAGAGCTGGTCTTGTGGTAGCAAGCATGACTTGTCCCCTTCGCTATGCAGGTTCCACCCTGGTTTGCATTTGGATGGGAGACTCCATGTGTGAGCACTGGAGGGGTGATGGGGCTGCTCTGGGAAGAGCGCCTGCATATTTGCCTGCAGAAGGTTCCCAGTTCCCTTCCTGGCGGCACCTCCAAGATAGGGCTGAGAGAGACGCCTGCCTGCCACCTTGGAGAAGCTGCTGCCAGTCTGTGTAGACAACACTGAGCTAGACGGACCAAGGGCCTGACTCGGTATATGGCAGCTTCCTATGTTCTGGGGTCTGCTCGGCGGGGCTGTTCTTCAGCCCCTGCCTCGGATGTTGTGTGGTCATCGGAGAGCAGTCTTTCTGTCGTGAACTGGCGGCTCGTGTTGCTTCTGGGTGCGGGACTTCAAGCAGCAGAAAGAGCGTTCTGGACTGGATAGCGAAAGCATACTGAGTCTCAAGATTTGGACATGATCTGGGGGAGGCGTCGTGTCGGTGTCGGTGTCGTGTCGGCGTCATGTCGGCGTCGTGTCGGTGTCCTGTCTGCTTTGGTGGTCAGTGCTGTGTTCGGCAGCCCGGCCCGGCAGATTGCCAACTCCCCAACCGACCCTGGGCGCCTTGCATCCTCGTGTCGGCGCCGTGTCGGTGTCCCATCTGCTTTGGTGGTCAGCGCTGGGTTCAGCAGCCCCCAAATCTCAGAGGGAGAACCTGATGCATCTCTGTCTGGCCTGCCCGGCGGATTGCCAACTCCCCGGCCGACCCCGGATGCCTTGCTGGGAGTCCGGGGTCGGCTGGAGAACGGAGCTGCCTCCTGTCTCCCGCGCGCGCGGGAGGAAGGGTGCGGAAGCCGTTGTGTTGTGGAGAGCATGTGTGATTGTTGATTTAGCTCTGCACTTCTGTGGCTCGGGAAGTTCTGTCTTCCAGGGAGGCAATCGAGGCAAAGTCTTGATTTCTGAGTTTAGTGACAAGAGATAATTACTGCAAGATTGATCATCCTCCAGAAGTACTGAAGCAAATAAATTGCTCAGGACCCACCGCAAGGCGAAAATGGCGGCTAAATGGGAGACGGCGAATAGGCCAGCCTGCCCATAATTTGGCTTGATGAAGCATCCACATGGGCATGGTGTTAATGTGCTATTGATATTCAGCCTGCCAATTTCCCCCCGTGCCGATCAGGCGCCGACTCGTTAGAGCAGAGCTGGGCACCGCAGCGGCAAATGAAGAGGAAAATTGAAGTAATGTTGTATTATAAATTTATGATTTCATCTGCCTGACCTCAAGAAATGTTCTGTGATGGGATATGTGGATGAGAAGCGCTCACAAGTCGGCGGTATATTCCGCCTCTGTTCTTGGAAGTGAGGTGGGGAGTGAGGAATTGGTGACGGGGCGGGGGGAACAGGGGCAAGGACACAGGGTGGGGGGGTCCTCATGCCGCTGTCTGGTCGCGGCTGATGGGCTTCAGGGCTTGTTCTTGCTCTTGCTTTTAAATGGAAGGGAGTTTTTCAGAGTGAGGGTTCTGGCCAGAATGGTCCTCGTGCCAGTGACCAGAGGTGTAGCTAGGGAAAATAGCGCCTAGGGCAAGCACTGAAAAATTAGTTTTTAAAAATGGTGTGCGCCCCTTCAAGTGGCGCCCGGGGCAAGTGCCCTGCCGGCCCCACGCTAGATACGCCCCTGCCAGTGACCTCTCTGCCTGGTGGCTCTCGACAGATGACACGTGGCCAGTCTCTTTTGCAAGTGGAAAGTGAAGTTCAGGGCTGGTTCACACGGGGCGGGCGGTGCACCTGGGTCCCCAGGAAGCGTGGTGTGAGCCTCGCACTAGACCTGGGTGTGCATTCTGTTGATCAGGCTCTTCCCAAGCAAAGCGGCTTCTGGAAGGGGGTTTTGGGGTCGGAAAACCAGCTGTACGTGCCTGTGAGAGAGAGAGAGAGAGAGTGATTAATATTATCACTACTGCTCATTTCTCCTTGTCCTTGGCAACTTCTCCCTGCCGGGTTCGGAATGTGTGTTGATGATGAGAAACGCAGAGGTCCCTCCGAGCAGCCCAGCCAGATTAGACCCAAGGTCAAGTCTTCCAAGGACAGCTTCTCACAGTAGCCAGACAGACGTTGCTGGGAAGCCTACAACCAAGGCATGAATGCATTAGCCCTCCTCTCAGTCTTTGCTGCCCGGCAGCTAGTAGTTCAGGGTAATTGCCTCAGAACATGGAGGTTCTACATGGCCGTCATGACTAATAGCTGTTGATGGATCCGTAGGAGATATCTGGTGGGGGGGAGTTGGTTTTGTGGCCGCAGGCATGACTTGTCTCCTTTGCTAAGGAGGGTCCCGCCCTGGTTTGCATTTCAGTGGGAGACTACATGTGTGAGCACTGTAAGATATTGCTCTTAGGGGATGGGGCCGCTCTGGGAAGAACGTCTGCTTGCTCGCCTGCAGAAGGTTCCAAGTTCCCTCCCTGGAAGCATCTCCCAAGATTAGGACTGAGAGAGAGACTCCTGCCTGCAACCTTGGAGAAGCCGCTGCCAGTCTGGGTAGACAATACTAAGCTAGATGGACCAAGGGTCTGACTCGGTATACGGCAGCTTCCTATTTTTTCTATGTTTCCTCCCTGAAATGCTCTAATCTAATTCCCTCTTAGAGCCATCTACACTTGTGGCCACAGCCACATTTCGTAGTGGCAAATTCCATAAATTATGTGTCGTATGAAGAACTCATTTCTTTTGCCTGTCTCGATCCCTAGAATTTGTCTCGATCTCTAGAATTTGCAGATTAGGGAACATAGGAACATAGGAAACTGCCATATACTGAGTCAGACCCTTGGTCCACCTAGCTCAGGATTGTCTTCACAGACTGGCAGCGGCTTCTCCAAGGTTGCAGGCAGGAGTCTCTCTCCCAGCCCTATCCCGTCCTTGGAGATGCTGCCAGGGAGGGGACTTGGAACCTAGATGCTCTTCCTAGAGCGGCTCCTTCCCCGGAGGGGAATCTCTTCCAGTGCTCATACATCAAGTCTCCCATTCAAATGCAACCAGGGCAGACCCTGCTTAGCTATGGGGACAAGTCATGCTTGCTACCACCAGACCAGCTCTCCTCTCTCTCTCTCTCTCTCTCTCTTCAATTGCAGGAGAGTAAAAGTTGCTCTCTCTCTCTCCTCAGTTTTAGGGGAGCAACAGCAGGAGAGAGGGCTTGCCTTCACCTCTTGCCTGTGGGCTTCCCAGAGGCATCTGGTGGGCCACTGTGGGAAACAGGATGCTGGACTAGATGGGCTTCTTTGGGCCCGATCCAGCAGGGCTGTTCTTACCTTCTTATGTGATGCTGCAAACCTCTATAACATCTCATATGTGATATCATTGTCTCCTTTATTTGAAGCTTTAAAAAACCCCAATGCTTTATGATTTCCTTCTCATAGGGCTCCAGTGCCTGGACCCTGGAGGCGCCCTTTTCGGCACCTTTTGCAGCAGTTCACGGCTATGTCTGAGGGTCTCTTCCATGCCCCTCTGGATGAGCAAGACGGTATCGTGCTCCATGGCCTTCAGACCTGCCCATCACATCCTCAGTCCTGCCCACATTGTGGACAGGTTGCCAAGACGCATCTAGCCCACTGATCATGACGTAGCCTCCACATCAGAGGGAGTGGATATGAAGGGAGGAGAGCTGGTCTTGTGGTCGCAAGCATGACTTGTCCCCGTAGCTAAGCAGGGTCTGTCCTGGTTTGCATTTGGATGGGAGACTTGATGTGTGAGCACTGCAAGATATTCCCCCTCAGGGGATAATGGAGCCGCTCTGGGAATAGCAGAAGGTTCCCAGTTCCCTCCCTGGCAGCATCTCCAATGAGATAGGGCTGGGAGAGAGACTCCTGCCTGCCACCTTCGAGAAGCCGCTGCCAGTCTGTGAAGACAATCCTGAGCTAGGTGGACCAAGGGTCTGACTCAGTAGATGGCAGCTTCCTATATTCCCTAAGATCTTTCCTGGCTCTGTACTTGAGATCTTTTTAGGAGAGGAAAGCTGGTCTTGTGGTCGCAAGCATGCCTTGTCCCCGTAGCTAAGCAGGGTCCGCCCTGGTTGCATATGAAAGGGAGACTTGATGTGTGAGCACTGGAAGAGATTCCCCCTCAGGGGATAATGGAGCCGCTCTGGGAATAGCAGAAGGTTCCCAGTTCCCTCCCTGGCAGCATCTCCAACGAGATAGGGCTGGGAGAGACTCCTGCCTGCCACCTTGGAGAAGCCGCTGCCAGTCTGTGAAGACAATACTGAGCTAGGTGGACCAAGGGTCTGACTCAGTAGATGGCAGCTTCCTATATCCCCTAAGATCTTTCCTGGCTCTGTACTTGAGATCTTTTTAGGAGAGGAAAGCTGGTCTTGTGGTCGCAAGCAGGACTTGTCCCTTTAGCTAAGCAGGGTCCGCCCTGGTTGCATATGAAAGGGAGACTTGATGTGTGAGCACTGCAAGATATTCCCCTCAGGGGATGGAGCCGCTCTGGGAAGAGCTGAAGGTTCCCAGTTCCCTCCCTGGCAGCATCTCCAACGAGATAGGGCTGGGAGAGAGACTCCTGCCTGCCACCTTGGAGAAGCCGCTGCCAGCCTGTGCAGACAATACTGAGCTAGATAGACCAATGGTCTGACTCAGTATATGGCAGCTTCCTATGTTCCTATGTTCCTAACCATTCACAGGACCAGTTCAACCTATCCGTAACCTGCATTGACTGGAAAGGTGAAGAAGAAGAGAAAACGGACGTAGACTGTCGGCCCTGAATGCATCTTGCCTATCTTGCCTGCTGGTACTTTCAGCATCTAGTGGTTGAGATCTTGGCAAAAGAGCCCTGCTGGATCGGGCCCAAAGGCCTATCTAGTAGTCCAGCCAACTATGTCCCACCGGATGCCTCTGGGAAGCCCATAGGCAAGAGTTGAACGGGGCATGCCCTCTCTCCTGCTGTTACTCCCCTGCAACTCTGATTCAAAGGCATCCTGTCTCTGAGCATGGAAGAGAGCTGGTCTTGTGGTAACAAGCATGACTTATCCCCATAGCTAAGCAGGGTCTGCCCTGGTTGCATTTGAATGGGAGACTCGGATGTGTGAGCACTGGAAGAGATTCCCCTTCGGGGATGGGGCCGCTTTGGGAAGAGCCTCAGAAGGTTCCCAGTTCCCTCCCTGGCAGCATCTCCAAGAGAGGGCTGGGAGAGAGACTCCTGCCTGCAACCTTGGAGAAGCCGCTGCCAGTCTGTGAAGACAATACTGAGTGAGATGGACCAAGGGTCTGACTCAGTATATGGCAGCTTCCTGTGTTCCATCAAGACTAGTAGCCATTGATGGACCTGTCCCCATGAATTTGACTAAACCCCTTTTTGAAGCCATCCAAGCTGGTGTCCACCACCACATCCCGGGGCAGATAATTCCATAGATTAATTATGTGCTGTGTGGGGAAAAAATACTTCCTTTGGTTAGTCCTAAATTTCCTGGCCAGCAGTTACATGGGATGACCCTTGGTTTGAGTGCTATGTGAGAGGGAGAAGAATTTCTCTCTCTCCACACCATGCATGATGTTATGTCTAACATGTCTCCCCTTGGTCATTTTTCTTCCAAACTAAAAAGCCCCAGGTGTTGTAGCCTTGCTCTATTATTATTATTATTATTATTATTATTATTATTATTATTACATTTATATCCTGCTCTTCCTCCAAGGAGCCCAGAGCAGTGTACTACATCCTTGAGTTTCTCTTTCACAACAACCCTGTGAAGTAGGCTAGGCGGAGAGAGAAGTGATTGGCCCCGAGTCACCCAGCGAGTCTCATGGCTGAATGGGGGATTTGAACTCGGGTCTCCCCGGTCCTAGTCCAGCACTCTCACCACTACACCACGCTGGATGACCAGGGGCCTAGATGGGTTGCCCTCTTCTGCACCTTTTCCATCATCTGAAATAGAACGGCAATCAGACATGTGCATTTGATATACTCACACATTAGGTTTGGACATATGACCCAGCCTGGGATTGTTCTCGAAGCCTGCCTCTCTGCCCTTCTTCCCCTTGACTTTGGGAATGCTCGTTAATCAGCCCAGCCGTTAATTGGTAGTAGATCTTTCCACCCTGGAAAGACGCTGCCTAGAGTGGAAATGCCGTTATTGAGTTTTCTCGTTTTAAGGGGGACAGTTTGCAGAACGTCCCTCGGATGAATTTCTGGCAGGGCTGCGTGGTTGTGAAATGCACATTCCGGAGACCGGTGGTGCGTCTGCATGCGCGCTTGCCCGCCACCATTTTCTTCCCATCCCTCCCTTCCTAATTAGTCATCAAAATCCAACCAAGCGTTTAATGTTCCCCCTCTAAATGATGATTAATAAATAACAAAGAATAGGGACGTCTAAATCTCATCTGGGATGGCGGGCGTGTTGCCTGGTGAATTCACAAGAGCCTTGTGAATGGCATGGGGTGGGACGACGACTGTGGGAGGTCTGGGCCTCCCCATAGCTGGGACAAGGTCTCCGAAAAAGGTGCGGCCGCCAGGAGTCTACACCGACTTGATAGCACGTAATCGGTCAATCAGAAGGTGGGAAGTATTTTCACCTTAAACTATGGGGACAGATGTTGGCTACCTTTAAGCAGCCAGAGATCTTTGGGGTCCACCCCCTTGCACTCCAGTCACCGTCAGACGTGACTGATGTCCACTGAGATCGGGGTCTTTCCAGGAGTGGCGCCGGACCTGTGGAACTCCCTTCCTCAGGAAGCGTATCACGCCACCCCCTCCCACACTGCACCACCTCTTGTTTGTTGCTTAATATTTTCTGCCCCCTAACCCAGACAGCTGTAGGCAGTTCACCTAAATAAGAACAAAATAAATGACCCATTAAAGCCATTGGAAGTTAAAAACCATTTAATCATCACTAAAAGAAGTGTCTTTAGGGCTCTTTCAAAGGCTGGGACGCACTCCACTGGTTGTGAGTTGCCATCAAGCACATAACCAAAACCTGGCTCTTTCCAAGAAGGAAATGGGACCATCGGGCAGTGGTGGATCATCAGCTTTGCAGGCAGAAAGTCCCAAGTTCCCTCCCTGGCAGCATCTCCATCGAGATAGGGCTGGGAGAGAGACTCCTGACTGCAGCCTTGGAGAAGCCGCTGCCAGTCTGTGAAGGCAATACTGAGCGAGGTGGACCAAGGGTCTGACTCAGTATATGGCAGCTTCCTATATTCCCTAAGATCTTTCCTGGCTCTGTACTTGAGATCTTTTTAGGAGAGGAGAGCTGGTCTTGTGGTCGCAAGCATGACTTGTCCCCATAGCTAAGCAGGGTCCGCCCTGGTTGCATAGGAAAGGGAGACTAGAAGTGTGAGCACTGGAAGAGATTCCCCCTCAGGGGATAATGGAGCCGCTCTGGGAAGAGCTGAATTTTCCCAGTTCCCTCCCTGGAAGCATCTCCAAGAGAGGGCTGGGAGAGAGATTCCTGCCTGCAGCCTTGGAGAAGCCACTGCCGGTCTGGGAAGACAATACTGAGCGAGGTGGACCAAGGGTCTGACTCAGTATATGGCAGCTTCCTATATTCCCTAAGATCTTTCCTGGCTCTGCACTTGAGATCTTTTTATGAGAGGAAAGCTGGTCTTGTGGTAGCCAGCATGACTTGTCTCCTCAGCTAAGCAGGGTCTGCCCTGGTTTGCATTTGGATGGGAGACTAGAACTGTGAGCACTGGAAGAGATTCCCCTCTTAGGGGATGGAGCCGATCTGGGAAGAGATGAAGGTTCCCAGTCCCCTCCCTGGCAGCATCTCCAACAAGATAGGGCTGGGAGAGAGACTCCTGCCTGCAGCCTTGGAGAAGTCGCTGCCAGTCTGTGAAGACAATACTGAGCTAGGTGGACCAAGGGTCTGACTCGGGATAAGGCAGCCTCCTCTGATTCCAAAAAGCTGTTCAGCTGATTTGAGGTGGTTGATCGTAATTGGTTTCCTGCCTAGGGTTGCAGACTGACTACATCTATTCATGGAGATCTCTCCTCCCTATATTTCCCCCCAATATTTTGCACTATATCAAGCCATGGGAATCTCTAGAGTTGCTTCCAAGAGGTACTACTACTGATCCTATTCCTATCTCTAGCTTTAGATTTTTATTCTTACCTCCAGCTTTTTGTTTTCTGGCTGCGTTTTGAACTTTGGTCAGTTTTATTGGCTGCTGTTTTCCCCGCTGGGTTAATGTTGCTGTTGGATTAGATTGCGATTGATTTGTGTTTAATTGCCCTTTGTTGTATATTAGTTATTGTGTGTGTTTTGATTTGGCTGTTCGCCACCCTGATGTTGCATTTGATTCGCTGATTTGTGTATGAAGGGAGGGTATGTGCTGCTTTGGAAAAATAAAGACATGAGCAATGCATACATGCTTTTAATCTGAAAAAGGCTAATTTACACCAAGCTAGAAATTCCTTGGGGCACGATCGACCCTAGAACTCAGGTGAGATTGTGAGCTTACCCATGCAGGAGGTTTCCTGCTATGTCTCTGAATGACTCGCTGATCTAGGAACATAGGAAGCTGCCATATACTGAGTCAGACCCAATCTAGCTCAGTATTGTCTTCACAGACTGGCAGCGGCTTCTCCAGGGTTGCAGGCAGGAATCTCTCTCAGCCCTGTCTTGGAGATGCTGACAGGGAGCGAACTGGGAACCTAGATGCTCTTCCCAGAGCGGTGGCTCCATCCCCTTAAGGGGGAATCTCTTCCAGTGCTCACACTTCTAGTCTCCCTTCCATATGCAACCAGGGTGGACCCTGCTTAGCCATGGAGACAAGTCCTGCTTGCGACCACAAGACCAGCTTTCCTCTCCTAAAAAGATCTCAAGTACAGAGCCAGGAAAGATCTTAGGGAATATAGGAAGCTGCCATATACTGAGTCAGACCCTTGGTCCACCTAGCTCAGTACTGTCTTCACAGACTGGCAGCGGCTTCTGCAAGGTTGCAGACGGGAGTCTCTCTCCCAGCCCTATCTCGTTGGAGATGCTGCCAGGGAGGGAACTGGGAACCTTTAGCTCTTCCCAGAGTGGCTCCATCCCCTAAGGGGAATCTCTTCCAGTGCTCACACTTCTAGTCTCCCTTTCATATGCAACCAGGGTGGACCCTGCTTAGCTAAGGGGACCAGTCATGCTTGTGACCACAAGACCAGCTCTCCTCTCCTAAAAAGATCTCAAGTACAGAGCCAGGAAAGATCTTAGGGAATATAGGAAGCTGCCATATACTGAGTCAGACCCTTGGTCCACCTAGCTCAGTACTGTCTTCACAGATTGGCAGCGGCTTCTTCAAGGCTGCAGGCAGGAGTCTCTCTCCCAGCCCTCTCTCGTTGGAGATGCTGCTGCCAGGGAGGGAACTGGGAACCTTCAGCTCTTCCCAGAGCGGCTCCATCCCCTGAGGGGGAATCTCTTCCAGTGCTCACACTTCTAGTCTCCCCTTCAAATGCAACCAGGGCAGACCCTGCTTAGCTAAGGGGACAAGTCATGCTGGCTACCACAAGACCAGCTTTCCTCTCCTAAAAAGATCTCAAGTACAGAGCCAGGAAAGATCTTAGGGAATATAGGAAGCTGCCATATACTGAGTCAGACCCTTGGTCCACCTAGCTCAGGATTGTCTTCACAGACTGGCAGCAGCGGCTTCTCCCAGGTTGCAGGCAGGAGTCTCTCTCCCAGCCCTATCTCGTTGGAGATGCTGCTGCCAGGGAGGGAACTGGGAACCTTCAGCTCTTCCCAGAGCAGCCCCATTATCCCCTGAGGGGGAATCTCTTCCAGTGCTCACACTTCTGGTCTCCCTTTCATATGCAACCAGGGCGGACCCTGCTTAGCTAAGGGGACAAGGCATGCTTGCGACCACCAGACCAGCTCTCCTCTCCATCTAGCCTGGCCCCTTTCCAGTCAGCCAAGTTGGGTAACTCTGCGAGTCGGCTCTGCATGGGTTGTCTCTGGAGTATCCAAGTCTTTCTGTAACAAGGACACAACAGAATTGCTGCCCTCCGAGGTGGTCTGCCTGCTGCGTTCCGGCTCGGAGTTGGCCCCCTTCCTTCTGAAGGAGCAGCCTTCCTAGGGACTCTTCACGGAAATGCCGGGGGTGGTGGTTTTGATCCTTGTGCCTCTAGAGTAAATGTGGAGGGGCTGCTATGGCCCTCACCTGCCAGGTGATATTGATTCCTGCAATGTCAAGGAGACGGGAAGCGGGGTGTCCTCCTTCCTCTCCGTGGCCTCGCGTTCCTCCCTTCGGAAACGCTGAGAGATGGTTCCTGGGGGGCTTCTGCTTGTGCTGTGTGCAACTAATTGGGTAGCTTTGTTGCATCTCCGCCTCCTGCAAAATTAAAACCTTCTCCGTCTCCCTAGCTCCTTGATCTCGCTGCCTCTGACTCCTGGCTGCGTGAATCGTTTGTCCTCCACCCTCGGGATGAAACATTACTAGTACCTTAATCTCCAACTGTCAATAGTTCCGAGGCTAAGTACATTTGTCGTAAGCTCTCCAAATGTCAGAGCAAACCGGTGTTGTGTGCTTAGCCGGAGCGTTGGCATTTACTCTTCCCAGCTGGAAAAAGAAGAGGAAAAAAAGGGGACGGGAAGAGCGCTCGGACTTGAGTCGCTTGGAGTGCATTTTAATTACGAGCAACAGCTCTCGGATGTGGGGAGAAATGGCAAAGGCCGCCCCCCCCGTCTCAGGGCATGCGGCTTTCCTCTTCAGGCTGCTAATGAGACCTTGGCCGTGGAAACGGCCAACTGGGACCCAGGACGTGTCCGGTCGGAAGCCTGCCTCTGTGACATGCCCCCTAAGTGGCCCTAGAGCAGGGGTTCTCAACGTGTGGGTCCCCAGATGTTGCTGAACTACAACTCCCAGCATCCCTAGCCCCATTGGCCTTTTGGTTAGGGATGCTGGGAGTTGTAGTTCAGCAACATCTGGGGACCCACACGTTGAGAACCCCTGCCCTAGAGAATCTCCCCGCGTTTCTGTCAGCAGCGGCCTCCCACCTGCAAAATGGCGGATGTGGCATTGAGCCTTTGGCTCACAGGGATGGTTCAGCTCCAACTGAACTGCAAAAAGCGAGGAAATTTAGTGGCTGAAGTCTGATATAGTTTGAGCCTGGTCCTTTGTGCCTCGAGTGGAAATTCTGGATTGATTTGCTCTAGGATCCGTTGGTTTGTTTTCCTGGCTGTCCATGGGATCCTCAAAAGTCTTCTCCAGCACCAAAGTTCAAATGCATCGATACTTTCCCCCCCCCCAAAAAATCAATTTTTATTAATTTTAACAACCGTAATATTATCATTCATTACAAATACGTACAAAAAAGGTGGACTTCCCGTTCACATTTCTTCGTGAATCATCAACTATAAAATTTACCCTTGCTATAATAATAATTCAAAACATAAATTCAAACCCTTACAAACACAATTAATCTAACCAACCTGCGATTTTTACTAAATTTCAAACCCTGCTGTCAAGTCCATAGTAGGAAAGTAATTCTTTAGATACAACAAGAATGGTTTCCAATCTTCTTTAAAACATTCCAAGTTTTGACCTCTTAATAGTGCTGTGAGTTTTGCCATCTCCGCATATTCCAAAATTTTTATCAGCCAGTCTTCTTTTGAAGGCAGTTCACTAGACTTCCATTTCTGTGCATATATAATTCTGGACGCCGTAGAAGCATACATGAAAAATGTTAAATTAGTTGTAGAAATTGCACCTTGTGTTATCCCTGGCAGGAAGGATTCTGGCTTCTTAGGAAATGTCATTTTAAATATTTTCTTTAATTCATTATATATCATATCCCAATAGGCTTTAGCCTTCCCACAGGTCCACCACATATGAAAAAAGGTGCCTTCAAAGTGTCCACACAAATGCATCGATACTTTTATTATCTTCCTTCTTCAGAGTCCAACTTTCGCATCCATAGAGTGTCACTGGAAGAGCCATGGTCCGAACGATTCTAATCTTTGTAGGTGTAGACAGGTGACGGCATCTAAATTTCCTTCCCAAGGCCTTCATGGCAACCCTATCCCGAGAAGAGTGATTTCTTCATATGTTTAAGAAAGTTTATTTAAGGGAATTTTAAGAGAAAATGTATGGAAGAGAAGTTAAATAAATGTGTTTAATTCACAACATGTTCACTCCAGCAGACCCACAAAAGACCCTCCTACGGAAAGAAGCCTATCGGGCAATTTTCAAAAAACAACCTGAAAACCATCTTTTCACCCAAGCTTTCTCAACTTCCTAAATTTTGAGGGTTTCAATATCTGGTTTATTTTAACATTCAAAACCACGATTTTGGGGTTTTTAATCACTGTCATTGTTTAATTGTTGTTTTAAAATGTTTTTAAGTTGTTCATTGTTATGTTGTTTTTTAATTTGTCTTAGCTCTTGACTGTTTTAGTGGTTTGTTTTAGTTGTAAACCGCCCTGAGTTTTGGAAGGGCGGTATACAAATCAAATCAAATCAATAAATAAATATTGAAAGTGACCTTTCCCAAATAAATGGAAGTCCACCTGGGCTTTGCTGTTAGGTAGCAAATCTCCAGCTAAGAGAGGGGAAAGACCCACCCTTGTGTGGAGGTTTCGTGCCTGCTTTTCAGCTTCTGCTCTTCATAACTTAGCCATTTCCCCACAGAATCCGTTAAACAAAAAGCGGACACAGTGTCCAGCAGGTGATTCTGTGCTTTAAAATGCCTGCTCTGGCACCCACAGTGCAAAAGGAAATCTTTGAGAAACCACGGGAGGTTGCAGGGGGGAGGTTGGGTGCAATAACATGATAGTATGCGGTTTTAGCTCTCCACCCTTAATATGCAGGCAGCTGGCTTCCTGTAACAGAGATTTCCAGGTGGTGCTGACTACAACTCCCATAACCCCCTGCCAAAGGCCCTTGCCGCTGGGGATGATGGGAGTTGTAGTCAACAACATCTGGGCATCGCTGCTGCAGGGCAAATTGGCAGGAAGGGAACTTGGAGCCTTCTGCTCTTCCCCGAGCGGCCCCATCATCCCCTGCGGGGAATCTCTTCCAGTGCTCACACTTCTAGCCTCCCATTCAAATGCAAACCAGGGTGGACCCTGCTTAGCTAAGGGGACAAGTCATGCTTACTGCCACAAGGCCAGCTCTCCACTGTGCCTGTGTATGCCAGCCTACCTTAAAAGGTTGGCGTAAGGGGTTTCTGAGAGTTTAGAGTCCTTTATGATTGGTTTTAGAGTCCTATAATAATATTACTCGTTGTGTGCAGAAAGAGCAAGGCCTCCTATGCTGTCGAATGTGGTAGGAAGGACTCTACCACTTGGGGTTGCCACTTTTGCATTCTCCCCCCCACCACCACCACCTGCCCCCAGTGTGGACATGAATCTTTGCATGTCTCCAAGTTGAGTTCGTCCTTTGGCTTTCTTTGGTATAATGCTGTGCTTTAAGAGCTGACATCTCAACATAATTTCGCTCTCTCTCTCTCTCTCTCTTTCTACCCATCTCTATTCAAGGTTACCCAAATTTCGTGGCCACCTACGGCAGAGGATATCCCGGATTTGCTCCTGGCTACAGTTATCAGTTTCCAGGTACGTGAGACTTTCCGTCCGTGCATAGAACACGGCCAAGCCAAAAAAAAAAGAGAGAGAGAGAAAGGAAAAGGAAAGTGTTTAAAATCCTTTTCCTAACGGAGGCCGAAAGGTCTCTCAGCGGCAGATCTTCTGCGGTGACAAATTCCATCGGTCCTCAGGTAACGCACAACCGTTTGGTCTTCTTAATCATACAATGCCAGCCAGCAAACAGAACCTGGATTCCCTTTGGGTGTTAATTGGTACTGGTTATTTGAAAAGAGCATTCCCGGAGAAGCAAAACAGCATAGGTCTTGTCTCTTTCTGTCTGTGTAGAATCTGCCCTTGGCGTTTTTCTGCCTCTTCCCCTCCCGTCCCGAAGCTGCCGCGTCCTGTTTGTGGTGTTTTGCAGAAGGCAGTCTTCTTCGTCTAGGCCGGCTTTGCCGTAATGCTTTCCTCTCGTTAGGCTCCTCCGTCCCTCCCTTCCTTTCTGCGCCGCTCTCAGACCGGCTGCATTTAGAGATCTCCGTTCACTCTGAGTGTGTAAGACGGCTGGTCCTCACTTCTGAGAAACTCCTGAGGTTTTGAAATGCTCGGCTTCCGGGCTTTTAAGCATCCCCTCCTGCCGGTAACGAGCCACCCCCTCCGTTTCATCTTCACCGCAGTCCCCGAAACCAAAGGCCCTGGGTTTTGTCTTTCCGCAGCCAGCGCCGTGTTGAGCTTAAACAGGGAAGGCTGGCCGAGCTTTCTCTCCTGCTCTCTGAGTGACGTGTGGCTTCAGGAGCCCTGGGGGTAACCTGCTTGCCCATCGCCCTGCCCCGCCTGGATGCTGCAGCCAAGAAACTCTGGGGCCGAGTGTCAGATGCATGGATGAGTGTCATGAAGGCGGGTGGCTCTTGTACATTTTGCCCTGCGTCCTGTCACTGCTGGACGGAAAAGGAAGGGGAACCACGGCCCGCCTTCCTGCGTACCCTTGGAGAGTGGATCAGGGCCAAGTCCTAGCCGAGTTGGAGCTGAAGAGGAGGGCGGGGACCTGTCGACATAGGAACATAGGAAGCTGCCATATACTGAGTCAGACCCTCGGTCCACCTAGCTCAGTATTGTCTTCACAGACTGGCAGCGGCTTCTCCAAGGTTGCAGGCAGGAATCTCTCTCCCAGCCCTATCTCGTTGGAGAGGCTGCCAGGGAGGGAACTTGGAACCTGCTGCTTTCCCCAGAGCGGCTCCATCCCCTAAGGGGAAGATCTCATCATGCTCACACTTCTAGTCTCCCATCCAAATGCAACCAGGGTAGACCCTGCTTGGGACAGGATTTCCGGCAGGCATCTTTCCCAGGCCTCTTTGGAGATGCTGCCAGAGATTGAACCTGGGACCTTCTGCATGGTAAGCATACTGGATGCTCCACCACTGAGCTACGGCCCTATCCCCTAAAGACATAGGAACATAGGAATCTGCCTTATACTGAGTCAGACCCTTGGTCCACCTAGCTCAGTATTGTCTTCACAGACTGGCAGCGGCTTCTCCAAGGTTGCAGGCGGGAATCTCTCTCAGCCCATCTTGGAGAAGCCAGGGAAGGAACTTGGAGCCTAGATGCTCTTCCCAGAGCGGCTCCATCCCCTGAGGGGGAGTTTCTTCCAGTGCTCACACATCAAGTCTCCCATTCATATGCAACCAGGGCAGACCCTGCTTAGCTACAGGGACAAGTCATGCTTGCTACCCCAAGACCAGCTCTCCCTGTCTCTGCCATGGCCAGAGATGTGGCCTTCCGGGCTGACCTCTCCCCACTGGGCAGTGTTCTGGCCGCCATATTGCTTTAAACTCCAAGAGGAGAAGGAGGTGGTGGTGGTGGTGGTGTGGCTCTTTTGGGTGGTGCCCAGAGCGACTCCATCTTCCCCTCCGTTCCCTGCGGTGCTTTGGGCCAATTCCAGCTTGCCTCTCGCCCGCCTGTTCTGTGAGCAGATTGTAGGAGGGAGGCAAACGGGGAGCCTTGAGACCCATTCCGGCCGGGATTGGGTCTGCCCGAGTCCTTATAGAAATAAATTGGTGTTGCGTGGAAAGAGCAATTGCCGAGAGGCCCCTTTTTATCTCTACCTCTGCGGCTTGGGCCGAGAAGGCCTTGGCTTTCTTAACCCTCATTACTATGTGTCAGAAAGTTCATTACAGCCCAGGCCGGATGTCAGTTCCTATTACAAGACCAATGTGTCACAGAACCTAAATATAGGATGGTTCTGATATCTGTGCTAAAATAAGGTGGTCGCACAACCGCCCGCTTGCCGCCCGGAAACCGGTCCCACATGCGTGATAAAATAATGAAACATCGGTGCCATTGTGCTGATAGTTTAATATCAGCAGCTTTGATTCCAGCTCCCATCTCTCTCCACTAAGGGGGCCGTTGGCTTTTCCTTTGTTCCTGCTCATTTCTAAGCAAACAAAATGCCAGTCGGCACAGCACGGGAACGTGATACTACCCCTCTCAAATGAAAAAGTGCCCTGATCAACCTGTCCCAGAATGCATGCTTGTTTTTATGATGGGCGGGTAGGGGGGCGGGAGGAAGATAAGCCTTTTATTTTTATTTTTTGGCTTCCTTTATATCATCTCCCTGCAGTGGCATGTGGGTGATACCGTTTGCAGACAAAACCGGACGCCTGGGCCAACGTGACCCCCGCTGGGATGATGGCGTTCGGTTCTGAGGTGGCTGTTCTCCCAGGCTCCCGGTCCCTGTTTCCGAGAATCTGCCCCCGTTTTTGTCTCCCGGGGCTGCCTTGCCCAATTTTTTTCCACGCCGGAATAGTGAGATTCCCATCCCCCAAGCTGCTAGAGCCCCCGTGGCGGCTTCCCCGTGTGGCCGCTCTGGCCAGGAACGCCCCCCCCCCCCGCCTCTCTTTGCTTGGTGTGCCAAGCTGTGACTTTCCTCCTGAGACATGGCGGCCTCGCCTCCCTTCTGTGGCCGCCTCTAGGCTGGGCTACGCTAGGGGTTCTCGGAGGACCGGGGTCCCCAGATGCCGTGAGACTTCAGCTCCCTAGTCAAGGGCCAATGTGGCTGGGGACGGGGGGAGTGGAAGTCCGACCTTGTGAGCCCAGAAGCCTGGGATGGGGGGAACAAGGTCTCCCGGGCTACTCCCCGCAGGAGGCCCATCGTGCAGAAGGTGGAGCCCAAACTCCGGAGGAGGAGGAGGAGGAGGGCTGGCCGCTGGGGCCATCTTTCGAGTGGACTGGCTTCCAGGATGCTGCTCTTAGCCTGCATGGTCAGAGCTCAGCTGCTCAGCTGAAGGGATACCAGCTCCCTGGTCCCCAGCTCTATTCACCTTGCTGGCACAGTGCTGGTGCGTGGCACCTCTGCATTTTGGAAGGGAGGTGGAATGTGCAGGTAGTCAACGCATCAGCCTTCCCCATGGGTGGAGATGAGGGGGAGGAACCTGCCGTGCATGCCTTTGCCGCTTGAGGTGTGGCGGATGATCGCTACTCAATCCATGCATGCCGTAGTGGTGAGGGCACAGTTAGGACTCTTCATGCCCGGGGAGCTTTGGGTGTCTGTGTCTGTCTGTCTGTCTCTCTCTCTCTCTCTCTCTCTCCTTTTTTCTCTGCCTTTAAAGGGTGGCCCAAATTGTCCCTTTTTCTTGCTGGAATCTTAAGGCTTCTGGCTTGTTAGAATCTCCGGCCTGAACGTCTTTACCATTTCAAGCGCAATGCATTTTCTTGCCAGTGTTTGGTTTTTTCCCTTCAAAACTCTGTTTTGTGGAATTGTTTTGTTGGGGTTTTTTCAAAACTCTGTTTTGTGGAATTGTTTTGTTTGGGGTTTTTTCAAAACTCTGTTTTGTGGAATTGTTTTGTTTGGGGTTTTTTCAAAACTCTGTTTTGTGGAATTGTTTTGTTTGGGGTTTTAGGAATGGAACTGCTTGCATTGCAAACCACTTCGAGAGCTTCTTCATTAGGAAGGCGCCTACAGATTGAAGTAACCAACAAGCCTTGTCTGTTGAAGAATTCACCCCAAACAGTGAATTCACCCACACTTTGGCCAAGAAGGCTCAAGTCCTGTGCATGCTTCCCTGGGAGTAAGCCCCCTTCCGCTCAATGGGACCTCCTTCCAAAGAGGCATGCTGAGGACCGGACCCCATTTCTAGCTTCTCTTGTCGAATTTTATCCCCTCTTTCCGCACAGGCTTTAAACGTTCGTTTTGCTTTCCCAAACCAATCACAATTGCTCCCTACCCTGCTTCACTTTTTACAAAATTTTATCTTTTAAGTTTAATCTATTAATTTCTGTTCTTATTTCACTTTGCAGACTATTTGCCGATTTCACAAGACATAATTTTTATCAACTAGTTCTTAAAGATGCGTAACAAATTAATCGCGGTTTGCTACAGTGCTAATGAGAGAAAGACAGAGAGAGCCCGGGTACTTTAATATCAGTATCCACTGAGAGAAAAAACATATGCTGCTCTTACTGACTTCTTTGGCTGGCTGGATTTTGATTTTTTTTTTCTTTTTTAAGAAAATCTCCATATCTTTTCCTGCTCTTGGTTTTGCTTTCTTATTTTTTGTTTCCTCTGCTTTGTATGAGTTTATTTTTCATGCCCACATGGACTGTAACTCTCACTGGGTGATGTGGGGGGCAGAAGGCTTTGCAATTTCTCACAAACTTTTAGGAGCAAACAGCAGCTCCTCGTCAGCTGACATTTTGGCCCTGCTCAGAAGTCCAGAGGGACGTTCGTCATGTACTCTGAGCAAGAGCGGGAATTCGCACTGCCGTTTGGGGTGGGGGTTATTAGGGCTGTTAGGCCAACGAAGAGGATAAGTCTAGTTTTTGAAGAGGTACGATATCCAGTTGCCGTGAAAATGAATCCATGTGGCCGGCCGCTACCTGGTGATGGGTGCTCCCTTGCCCGTCTGTCCTGCCCGGTGAGGGTTTGCACTTTGGGTTGGGTTTGTGGATAGATTTTTCAGTAGCCAGCATAGTTCCTCGTTAATCACAATGACGCTCCACACCTTCACAAAACTCTTAGATTCTGGTTCAAATAACGAACAGTCCAAACTGGGCCACCTCCTTAAACGGAGGCACCGTGAGCTGAGTTCACCCTGCCCATAAAGTATCAGAGTGTGGTGCTCCTCAGAAGGTTGAACGGTGCATTAAACTTCCGGAGGGGTTGCCTCCGGAAACTGGGGGCCCCCCAGGTCAAATTCTCACATAGGCATGGAGCCATCTTCCGTCAGGGGTGCACTCCCTCCTTATCACCGCTCCTCTGTAGGCTTCCATTTCCGTGGCGTGCATCCTCGTGCCCTGGGCAGTTAGTCTGTCTCACCCAGCAGAGACAGTTTTCTGGGCCGTGCAACCACAGTTCCCTCTAAGGCGTGTGCACATGCACACGCTCAGAAGTTTTTGTATGTCCATTCAGTTCATTTTACATCCTGCTCAGGTTGAATCAGGAAGGCCCCACTCTGAAAGCAGGTACAGGTGAAACTCGGAAAATTAGGATATGGTGCCAAAGTCCATTAATTTCAGTCATGCAAATTAAAAGGTGAAACTGATCTATGAGACAGACGCATGACATGCAACGCGAGAGAAGTCCAGCCTTAATTTGTTATAATTGTGATGATCATGGCGTACAGCTCATGAAAACCCCAAATCCACAATCCCAGAAAATTAGAATATTACATGGAACCAAGAAGACAAGGCTTGTAGAACAGAACAATATCGGACCTCCGAAAAGTAGAAGCATGCCTATGTATTCAGTACTTGGTTGGGGCCCCTTTGGCAGCAATGACTGCCTCAATGTGGCGTGGCATGGATGCTCTCAGCCTGTGGCACTGAGGAGGTGTTATGGAAGACCAGGATGCTTCATTAGCGGCCTTCAGCTCTTCTGCATTGTTTGGTCTCATGTCTCTCATCCTTCTCTCGGCAATGCCCCATAGATTCCCTACGGGGTCAGGTCAGGCGAGTTTGCTGGCCATTCAAGCACAGTACACTGTATACTTTTCAGAGGTCCGATATTGTTCTATTCTACAATCCTTGTCTTCTGGGTTCCATGTAATATTCTAATTTTCTGGGATTGTGGATTTGGGGTTTTCATGAGCTGTACGCCATGATCATCACAATCATAACAAATTAAGGCTTGACTTATCTGGCTTTGCATGTAATGCGTCTGTCTCATATATCAGTTTCACCTTTTAATTTGCATGACTGAAATTAATGGACTTTTGCACAATATTCTAATTTTCCAAGTTTCACCTGTAGGCACACATTACCTTGATACTGCCGCCCAGAACAAAACTCATGCTGCACAGAGATGGAAAAAAAAAAATTACTGCATGCAACAAGGCAGCAAAGCCCTGGATTTTAAAATGAACCAGTCCAAGGGTCCTTCCACCTACCTTCTAAGTTTGTGAGAAATTGTCTGCATGCGTGCAGTAGGACTGTGATGCATTTTTAAATGTTTGTTTAATTCACCTGTCTTAAAATGTCAACGTTTCTCCAGTCAGAGCTGGGCTGTTCATTTTGTTGATGATGCTTGATGTAATAAATGTTTAGCTTTATTTTATTTTATTTTATGTAAAAACAACAACCCCTTTTTCTGCAAGCTCTGGCTTTTAAAACCTGTATGGCTTTTTTTCATGGTGATGATTAATTTTTTTCTGTTGTTTTTTGCTATGATTTGCTTTGCATTTGTGACCTTGTCCTTGAGTGCATGATTTCGCGGACAGCCGTTGTATGAAGTCTCTCTCCCCACCCACTTTATTCTTTTCGTTTCTTTTTGTAAATAGCTCATCTTTACTCCCCCCACCCTTCTTTTTTTTCCATTTTGAAGAAGACATTTATTTCCTGTAAGCAACCCAGGTAGACAAAATGATAATAAATTCTTACAATAGACAAGCTGTGTTTCTGCTCTCTTAGCCCTTTCAGTTTGCTCGGATCAAATAACCAGTACCAATAACAGTCTAATGAAAGAATAAATGAGTCAAATGTAATAGAGCTCCCACCTTATGCTTGAATGTTCTGCTGGAGACAAAATGTTGCATTTTAGCTTGATGTTTTAATGTAAGTCTAAAAGGCGTGAATGCTGGAGCATTAGTGGAGAGGGCCCAGATCGGCTTCATTTTTGCAGCACAAAGCAAAAATGGATGGCTTTAGTCTCTTCGGAGAGGAAACTTCTGGCCCCCGTGGGCACAGACGTATTTTGGAGAACGGGCTGACCAAAAGCCCTCTGAGAGAGTAACAACATGGGAGAGAGTAACAAGCAGATCCACGGTTGGTGGTTTCCCAGTCGAAGCAACAAGGTTTTCTGGAAGACCCATTTCCACGTTTCGTTTCGTTTCGGACAGATACGGTCCATCCTGAAAAACACGTTTCGTCCACCCGTTGCAGTTTGGCACCGACTTCCTTAACAAAATACAGAGCTCTTAAATGATATGAACGTAACGGGAGGGGAATGTCGCTGGGAACTTGCTCTTTGTGGTTCATTTACTTTCTTGTTTTTCCGGTGCACAGAGATTATAATAGAGTTTAATTCCGTTCCGAAAGTGGGCAGGGATTTTTACCAATCCCGGCCAACCATAAAATTGTTAAGATGCGATTCTGCCCGCCCCCGCCCCCATGCCATGAAGTCCGCCCTTCAAATAATAATAATAAATTATTAGATATAATAATAATAATAAAAATTCTGGCATCCCAGGTCCTTGGGAAGGACTCCATGTCTGGATAAAACAAACCAGTCAATAACACCTGTCTGGCTGTGTAAACAAGAAATAATAAATGCAAAAACTGTATTCATTGGCCGCCCATAGTACATATCCTAAATATTGAGTAAATGGACAGCCAGGTAGCGGACAGCTAAAATTGCCTGTATCCAACCCTTGGTCAGTCCCAATTAATTCTACGCGGAATAGTGGTGGAGGTTGCAGATTTCATAGGGATCTGAGACGCTGAGATCAGGGGTCATGTCAGATCCGGTTCTCCCAAGCCGCCTGTCCACAACAGTTTCCACACCGCCTACTGTGGTCTGCCCAGGGACTTTTTCTTTGGGGCGGTATAGAAATGGAAGAAAGACATCATGGTGCGTCAACAGAATGGAGCGCCTCTGCGTCCTCCCACCTCTGGCCTCTCCTTCTACTGCCCCTTGGATTCGTCTTCAGCGGGTGTGGCTGGCTCACCTCTCCCCTCCCTTCGGGAGTTCTCTTTCTGTTTTAAGTTCTCGGCGGCTGTTTTAAGGGCCCTTGCCAACCGTGGAGTGACCCGTGGAAGGGGGCTTTCCGGCACAGATATTGGGGTCGGCTCCTCGAGCGCCAGAAACCCATCCGGGGCACCGACTTGGCCGTTCCCTTGCCCAAGCTGCATTTCAGTGGGCAGGAATGGTGCACGGCGTGCCAGGGACTCCCCCGGTCACAGAAACCGGCTGGATGTTTTGCAACGGTGGGAGGCAGAGGACGCCAGAATGGAGGAAGTATCGTGGCCGAGGGCGTCCCGTCCCCCCCGCCCTTGGATTCGTCTTCAGCGGGTGTGGCCGCAACGGAATTGCATCCCAACCTTGGTTGCGTCACGGCAGTGACCTGTACCACGATTTTCTCGCAGCAAGACATATTTTTTAATAGAGTCTGTGCAGGGGTAAGGGAGTGGTTGTTAACTCAGGCAAGCCGACAATTAGTTTAGGGACTTGCTTTGATGGGTGTGGGCATGGGGTTGTCAAACTTGGGTCCTCAGATGTCGTTGGACTACTACACCCATCATCCCCAACCACAGAGGCCTTTGCACATGTTTCTGGGGAGCCCACAAAAAGAGCACGGCATTCGCAACTGCTTGTCCCTAGCATTGTCCTGTTCAGAGGTAGGTTGCCTCTAAACATGGAGGATCCACATAGTTCTAAGAGGCACGAAGAGACCTAACAGCGATTAATCCGTTGAATGCCTTATTTCCTTGGAGAGGAGCTGGTCTTGTGGGAGCAAGCATGGCCTGTTCCTTTTGCTAAGCAGGGTCCACCCTGGTTTGCATTTGAATGGGAGACTAGAAGTGTGAGCACTGGAAGAGATTCCCCCTTAAGGGGATGGAGCCGCTCTGGGAAGAGCATCTAGGTTCCCAGTTCCCTCCCTGGCAACATCTCCAACGAGATAGGGCTGGGAGAGAGATTCCTGCTTGCCGCCTTAGAGAAGCCGCTGCCAGTCTGTGAAGACCGTACTGAGCTAGATAGACAAGAAGTCTGACTCAGTATATGGCAGCTTCCTATGTTCCAGCCAGTGAGCGTCCAACGCCAGGTCTTGCGACAGTGAACCCCCTCAGTCAGGGGTCCCATTTGGGTCCTCTGGGGAGGTTGTATACGTCCCCTGCTACAGCGCTTAATTTGAAGATTCAAAACCCTGTGCCAAAAACCAGAAAGGAAGCACAGGAGGATGAATCCACACACCTAGCTTTGGGCTCCCTCCGGCCTGTGTCTTGCACCCCTCCACGCAGAGAAAGAGCCGTACCCTTCCAACGGGTTGAATGTGTATATTTTCATTAGCGTATCCCGATTCCATGATGTCAGCAAAATGGCTCCCCAGAGCGAAGCGTGGAAAGAGGTCTCCATCATCCAGACTTGAGAATTAAAATTCACAAAACAAAACCAGTTGTGGTGGGAGGGGGCGCTTAGCCCCGAACACACATTTTCTTTTAAATGTCATTATTTTGGCAGACAGTGACCCCGCTTATATGTTTCCTTGAACTTTGGGAGAATGAGAGCCTTTCCAGATAATGGGAAAAAAGTAATGGTTTTTAGTGCTTTAATACCACTCGCAAGGACCCAGCACCTGTGACACAATTTTCCATCTCCTTGCCAGACTTTGTGGTGGGGGCGAGGATTAACCTGTTCGTGGCTGGGCTATATTTCCCCCCCGCAAACAGCTACATGTCTGTTTCTGCACTTGTGTGCTATATCAAGGCAGTACCTTGCCTTGGAAGATTTGTTAAAATCGAATAAAACTTTAAACATTGGCAAAATGCAAGGGAATGGGAGAAAGAAGTGCTCATAGCAGGAGCCTCATAGACACTATCTAATCGATGGCCCGTGGCATTATTTGGTCATGTAAAAATGAACCCTTGCAGGGTTCCCTCTCACAGGGATTCCCAGATGTTGTGGACTACAACCCCCATAATCCCCAAGCAAAAGCCATTGCAGCTGGGGGTTCTGGGAGTTGTAGTCCACAACCACTGGAAATCTCTGTTAGAGGGCGCACTAGTCCCTTTGTGTGCCATCTCCAAAAGGCATGGTTTTGCTGTGCATGTGACTGGTTTTTGGTTACACAGTGGTTGTTCTGATTAAACTTTACAGGTGAAACTTGGAAAATGAGAATATCGTGCAAAAGTCCATTAATTTCAGTCATGCAAATTAAAAGGTGAAACTGATCTATGAGGCAGACGCATTACATGCAAAGCGAGATCAGTCCAGCCTTAATTTGGTATCATTGTGATGATCATGGCGTACAGCTAGTGAAAACCCCAAATCCACAATCCCAGAAAATTAGAATATTACATGGAACCAAGAAGACAAGGATTGTAGAATAGAACAATATTGGACCTCCGAAAAGTATACAGTGTACTGTGCTTGATTGGCCAGCAAACTCGCCTGACCTGACCCCATAGAGAATCTATGGGGCATTGCCAAGAGAAGGATGAGAGACATGAGACCAAACAATGCAGAAGAGCTGAAGGCCGCTATTGCAGCATCCTGGTCTTCCATAACACCTCCTCAGTGCCACAGGCTGAGAGCATCCATGCCACGCCGCATGGAGGCAGGAATTGCTGCCAAAGGGGCCCAAACCAAGGACTGAATACATATGCATGCTTCTACTCTTCGGAGGTCCGATATTGTTCGATTCTACAATCCTTGTCTTCTTGGTTCCATGTAATATTCTAATAAGAGGTGGCAGTGGCCGCTAGCTGGCTCGGAACTTCATCGATTATAGGTCGCTCCGTGCCTAATTGGCCCTCATTATGATGTGGATCCTCCATGCTTAGAGGCAGTGTACCTCTGAATATGAGAATGCTGGGGACAAATAGTTGTGACCGTTGTGCATTTTCGTGGGCTTCCCAGAAGCATGCCTGCCATTGGATACGGGACATCAACCTGGTCGGATCCAGCAGGGTCCTTCTCTTATATGTGCCAGCGTTTCCCCAGTGATAAAAACTGTGTGTTTGCACTGCTGGTTTCCTCGCAAGAAAAGCCTTGACCCAGTCCTCCTTGTGCAATTCTTAAATGAACGGCATTAAATGAGCCAGCGTGGTGTAGTGGTTAGACTGCTGGACTAGGACCGGGGAGACCCAGGTTTGAATCCCTCTTCAGCCATGAAACTAGCTGGGTGACTCTGGGCCAGTCTCTTCTCTCTCATCCTAACCTACCTCACAGGGTTGTTGTGAAAGAGAAACTCAAGTATGTAGTACTGGGCTCCTTGGAGGAAGAGCGGGAGATAAATGTAATAATAATAATAATATACCAGGTGTGGGCAAACTGAGGACAGAACCAGGCAAGTAGATCAGAGTTGAGTCTAAACATTAAGGAAGCGTGGTGTAGTGGTGGACTAGGACCAGGGAGACCCGGGTTCGAATCCCCCTTCAGCCATGAGACTAGCTGGGTGGCTCTGGGCCAGTCACTTCTCTCTCAGCCTAGCCTACCTCACAGGGTTGTTGTGAAAGAGAAACTCAAGGATGTAGTACACCGCTCTGGGCTCCTTGGAGGAAGAGTGGGATATAAATGTAATAATAATAATAATAATAATTATTATTATTATTATTATTATTTTCCCAGTGATAAAGCGGTGTGTGTGTGTGTGTGTGTGTGTGTGTGTGTGTGTGTGTGTGTGTGTGTGTTTTCCTGCTGCATCATGCCATTTCAACAAGAGAACAGGCTTGGTCCCAGGCGAGCAGGGGGCCACCTCTTCTGTCCTTGAAGTTGCTCACTCCAGGAAGAATGGCCTTTCCCCCAGGGGTACAAAACTGTGTGTTTTGATCCCTGGTTTGCCATCTCCCTACAAGGGAGGCCCAGCCATGGGAACTGGTCTTTCAGCACAGTGCACGTAGGGTTATCCCTCGCGGCATGTCCATAAAAAGTCATTGGAGGATTATCTCGGTGCTTCCAGCGGGGCGGTAAAGGGAATCTCTCTTCCCCAAATTCCCAGTGCAACTCTTCATCTCCGTCTGCAGGGAAAGGTTAGCGGTGGCTTTTCTCCTGGCCCATGCACATTTTCTTCCGTCCCTCTTTCCCAGCCCGGCTGCTGACTGTTCAAATTCTGACCTCATCCTTCCGGCTCCTTACCCTCTTTGTTTACCTAAAAAGTCCTGACATCATCTGCAGGGCATAAAACCCTTTTCACTGCCCGCCCCCAGACTGAATTTAATTATCATTCGTCAGACCCCTTACATTTTAATTCCCATCAGCGTGAAATGCTGGGAAATGAAAGCCGTCCCCACCAACAACCTCCTCCTTCAATCCGTTCAAAACTTTGTTTCTCTTTGGCATGAGTTTGTGGGACCGATATGCTCAGATTGACGTCTGCCTCCCATGAGCGGAGGGGAAAATAGGCTGACAAAAGCAGATCCCGGGGCTGCCGTCGGCATCTAAGCCAGCGTGGTGTCGTTATTAGAGGGCCAGACTAGGACCGGGCAGACCCGAGTTCAAATCCCCATTCAGCCAGGATCCTTGCTGCGTGACTCTGGGCCAGTCACTTCTCTCTCAGCCTAGCCTACTTCACAGGGTTGTTGGGAGGAGAAACTTAACTACAGGTGAACCTCGGAAAATTAGAATATCGTGCCAAAGTCCATTAATTTCAGTCATGCAGATTAAAAGGTGAAACTGATCTATGAGACAAACGCATTACATGCAAAGCGAGATCAGTCCAGCCTTAATTTGTTATCATTGTGATGATCATGGCGTCCAGCTCATGAAAACCCCAAATCCACCATCCCAGAAAATGAGAAGATTACATGGAACCAAGAAGACAAGGATTGTAGAAAAGAACAATATCGGACCTCTGAAAAGTATAAGCATGCCTATGTATTCAGTCCTTGGTTGGGGCCCCTTTGGCAGCAATTCCTGCCTCCATGCGGCGTGGCATGGATGCTCTCAGCCTGTGGCACTGAGGAGGTGTTATGGAAGACCAGGATGCTTCCTTAGCGGCCTTCAGCTCTTCTGGTCTCATGTCTCTCATCCTTCTCTCGGCAATGCCCCATAGATTCTCTATGGGGTCAGGTCAGGCGGGTTTGCTGGCCAATCAAGCACAGTACACTGTATACTTTTCGGAGGTCCGATATTGTTCTATTCGACAATCCTTGTCTTCTTGGTTCCATGTAATATTCTAATTTTCTGGGATTGTGGATTTGGGGTTTTCATGAGCTGTACGCCATGATCATCACAATTATGACAAATTAAGGCTTGACTTATCTGGCTTTGCATGTAATGCGTCTGTCTCATATATCAGTTTCACCTTTTAATTTGCACGATATTCTAATTTTCCGAGTTTCACCTGTATGTACATCACTCTGGGCAACTTGGAGAAAAAGTGGGATAAAGGTAAAGGTAAAGTGTGCTGTCGAGTCGATTTCGACTCCTGGCACCCACAGAGCCCTGTGGTTTTTCGTTGGTAGAATACAGGAGGGGTTGACCATGGCCTCCTCCCTCGCAGTATGAGATGATGCCTCTCAGCATCTTCCTAGCTCGCTGCTGCCCAATAGAGTCGCCAATGGGGATTCGAACCCGCAACCTTCTGCTTGTTCGTCGGGCATTTCCCTGCTGCGCCACTTAAGGTGGTTAAGAGCAGGATAGGAATGTAAACAAATAAAAATAAACAATTTCACGCTAGGCAATCCACACCTAGCCTCTCATTCAGCTCACCTTTGTGGGGAAGAATTCACACCCGGGTTTTCATTTCTGCCCACAGCACCACGTCTTCCATAAGTTGGGCAATTCTTTGGCTTCTCTATGAGTTGTTTGGGAATGTGAGTGTCTCCCGAGTATTGTGATGGCAAGACTTCCCCACTCGACCATGTCATTCATGAAAAAACATAGAGGCTCTACAGAATAAACCTATTTTAATGTTTCCCTGACCCCCAGAGGGGGGAATGGAGAAGGAAAGGATATCATGGGAGAGATTATGAATTTTTGAGTTTGACAAATATTTATATACCGCTTTTCAACAAAGGTTTCCAAAGTGGCTTACTTATATACATACATACATACAATACAATAAAATTGCCCCCTGTCCCCAAAGGGCTCACACTCTAAAAAAGAAACATACGCTAGACCGCAGCAACAGCCACTGGAGGGATGCTGTAGTGGGGACGGAGAGGGCCAGTTGCTCTCCCCCTGTAAAACCGAAGAGAATCACCACTTTAAAAGGTGCCTCTTGGCTCAGTTAGCCGATGCATCTGGAAGCTCATAGCCAGGACATGGACCTATGTCCAGAAATATGACCCAGATATGGGTCGCCTGACTCCAGGCTGCCTGAAACCTCCTCAGTTTCCCCAAATGCTGGCATTAGTGCACCTGGTGGAACAGATGTCAGAACCAAGGATTTAGCTTGCTGAAAATGCACTGAAAAAATGCACTGAAAAAATGCACTGAAAATGCCCGAGAAAATTCCACTGCTGAAAATGTTGCTCTGGGGAAACATTTGGTTGCCACGTAAGTCGCCAGGGTCATATTCACGAGGGTGGGGACTCCGGTGGGGGGGGGAGCTAATCCCTCACCCCCTGGGATATTGTAGGCACCTTCTCTGCATTATTAACCCCTTTTTTAAAAAAAAAGCCAGGCTCTAACAGCCTGATCATAGAGCATAGTTAGACCCAAGACACTCTAAAAAAGAAACATAAGCTAGACCCCAGCAACAGCCACCGGAGGGATGTTGTGGTGGGGACAAAGAGGGCCAGTCACTCTCCCCCTGTAAAACAGAAGAGAATCACCACTTTAAAAGGACCCAGCAGGATCCTTGGAGAACAGGGTCGTACCTCAGTGAGAGGGCATCTGCTTTGCATGCAGAAAGACCCAGGTTCGGGTTTTGGAATTCAGGGGACAATTGTCGGTCAGTGGAGGAGCATCGGCACGGGCCGGGAGCCCTTGGTTCCCTTCAGCACATTCCCCATTGAGTCCTGTGGAGGAAGAGCAGCGCTCAGCACATGCACACTTCCCACTGCACCCTGCTCTCCGTCCTAGGAAGGAGGTTGCTCCTGTTCAGTGGCACCCCACTTCCGGTTCTCTCCCACCCCACACATCCCCCTGGTATTGCTGCCTGCAAACCAGAGCAGTGGAGCTGGAGGGCTGCGTATCGCGGGAGCAACAGACAAGGCACCGTTGATGCCAGAAGCCCTTTGGTTTGAAGCAGGAAAGTCCCGCCTCTCTCAATATTGCAGAATGCAATAGTGGAGTGAGTCCAAGAATGCCCTTCCGCTAAACAGGGGGTTCCTTCTCGCCAAGCTTTGACTGGGATGCTAAAAGAACTCGCCCGCCGTTTTCAAAGCCGGGCGGAGAGAACCCCCGGGCCGTTCTGAAAACCTACCTCCTTCCTTGGCCCCGGCTCGTCTTTCTGTGGCTTTCTTCAACTAACCATGTCAGCGCCTCTTTCGTTTCCCCTAAATGCTCTGCCTTGGTGGTCATCAGGGTTTTACAAGCGTTTTCTCCTCGGCTTTTACAGCCACCGGGCAGCGTGATCGGAAGCTTCCCGTAGCACTAAACTCAGCCTCATTAAATGCTCGTAAGATAAAGGGTGGTGGTGGGATAAAAGGCCGTCAAAAAAGAGCGGATTTGAGACTTCTGCACTCCGTCACGCGGTTGTGTGGCAGGGTTGTGTGTCACGCAGTTGTGTGGCAGGCACCTCTGCAGGGGTGCCTGGACGCTCTGCGTAAGAAGCACCAAACATCGGTGGGTGGGTGGGTGGCTGTCCTGGGTCAAGTATCTTGGGCTGGAATGAGACATGGCGGAAGAGATGCACACGTGCTTCTCCCCTCTCCTTGGCCAACGTCTAGGGTTGCTCAACTCCGGCCCTCCTGCAGATGTTGGCCTACAACTCTCATAATCCCTGGCCACTGTGGCTGGGGATTATGGGAGTTGTAGTCCAAAAACAGCTGGGGGGCCCAAGCTGAGCAGGCCTGGGGTGGTCAAACTAAGCATACGCTGTGAACTGGTCACGCAACAAGTGCCCTAGCATGCCTTCCTGGCCTGTCCCGTGCGATGAATCGGGAGACAAGATGGGGGGCGCTGGAGGGCTCCCCTGTGACCGGCACCATCCCCACCTAAAGGTAAAGTGTGCCGTCGAGTCGGTTGTCGAGTCGTGGCAACCACAGAGCCCTGTGGTTGTCTCCGGTAGAATACAGGAGGGGTTGACCATGGCCTCCTCCTGCGCAGTAGGAGATGGATGTCTTCCAGCACCTTCCTCTCTGCTGCCCGATAGAGGTGTGTCCCATAGCCTGGGGGGCGCATCAGCCCCTGATCTGGCTTGCTAGTCAAGTTGTTTCCCCGCTGCGCCATTAGCTGGCTTCAGCATCCCCACCTATGTAGACCAGCCTTGGCAGTCAGCCCCTGAGGAGTATCCTCCCGATCCACTTCCCAAAGCCAGAAACAGCCTGCCAATGGCCTAGTGTATTGATTTTTAAGAAGATGATGATGACGACGACGACGCAACCAAACGTTGTACTTCCTTGTTTGGAGATGTGAAAACTGGCAGCTCGTGATTCTTGCTCAAATGCCTGGAAGTTCTTCTCTAGCTCACGTTGAAACCCAAGCCTGGAAGTTCTTCTCTAGCTCACGTTGAAACCCGAGCCTGGAAGTTCTTCTCTAGCTCACGTTGAAACCCGAGCCTGGAAGTTCTTCTCTAGCTCACGTTGAAACCCGAGCCTGGAAGTTCTTCTCTAGCTCACGTTGAAACCCGAGCCTGGAAGTTCTTCTCTAGCTCACGTTGAAACCCGAGCCTGGAAGTTCTTCTCTAGCTCACGTTGAAACCCGAGCCTGGAAGTTCTTCTCTAGCTCACGTTGAAACCCGAGCCTGGAAGTTCTTCTCTAGCTCACGTTGAAACCCAAGCCAGAGAAGTGCAGCCTCCCGCCCACTCATGGGCCTTCCTTGCTACTCTGGAGGAAGAGGAGGGGGTCCCCAGGGGCACCATGCCTCTGAAGACCAGTTTGCAGGGGAGCAGCCGCAGCAGGAGATAGGCCATGCACACAGTGCACAAACCTCTTGCCTGAGTGGGCTCCCCAGCGGCAACTGGTGGGCCACTGTGGGGAACAGGAGGCTGGACTGGATGGGCTTTCTTGGGCCTGATCCAGCAGGGCTGTTCCTATGTCCCTATCAGGAACATAGGAGGCTGCCATATACTGAGTCAGACCATTGGTCTATCTAGCTCAGTACTGTCTACCCAGACTGGCAGCGGCTTCTCCAAGGTTGCAGGCAGGACGCTTCCACCGTCAAAGGTGCTGTGTTGCAAGAGAAGAGACCTTTTTTTAAAAAAAGGTAATGATACTGAGGGGGGCAGGATTGGGTCTGATGATCAAGAGGGGGGCTGTGGGTCGAGGACTTCTGGGAAATGTAGTTTCGCCCTGGCTACCGACAGACATCCACACCTCCTGCTGCTCCAGAGCTGAGCAGTCGTATGCACCAAGCGGATGCTCCGATGGAGACTCTGAGAGCTGTCTAGTGGGTAATTCTGGCTGTATAAATGTGGGAGGGCGAAAGAGAAGCTTCTAACGAGAAGCTTCTAACGAGTTGCCGGCCTCGCTCCAGGCAGTGGGGGGTATGGACCCTGAATGGCATGGGTTCGAACCCACTCCCCTACCCCCCACACACACACTCATTTGGAACTGAGCCTAGATCTGTCTGACATTGTTTGGTCTCAAGTTGGCTGTCCACTGTGGGAATTTCCTTTTTAAAAAATAATTAAATTTTTATTAATTTTAACAATAATAACATTAACATTCACAACAAATCAACAAATATGGACTTCCCGCTCACACCTCCTCATGAATCATCAACTAGAGAATTAACCCTTGCCATAATAATAATTCAAAACATAAATTTAAACCTGACGAACACGATTTTAATACTGTGGGAATTTCCCATGCTCCCCCACTGTGGGAATTTCCCATGATTCCTTGTGTCAACGGCCTCTGCCGTGCACGCTCTCTTAGCCGTGCGCTCAAAGTATTGGTCCTGAGGTTTGCATTTGCTGCAAACCTTCCCTGCTGCCCCCTGGCCCTGGTGAGCAACGTTTGGGGTGAGGAAAGGGGGAGAGGGGCGGGTTGGCAGTGAAAGTGGGTGGCAAGGGGTCCTCCAGGCCCCCATGTGTGCCGGATGACATCCTCAAGAGCACAACAGGCTTCCGTTTATAGCGGGGGCTCGGTTCAAGTGAATGTCTCCGCCGTCTTTGGAAACCCACTTCTTTGGTTCAGGCCCGTCCTGAAAGCGTCCGCCGGGAGTTCGCCCAACTCTCGACTTCCAGCTTTTTGGCTTCACTTTATTTTACTTTGTTTGAGAGACCCCAGATGCAACTGCTGGGAGGTGTGATGTGAGCAATTATTCACCGGAGCGAAGCCGCACAAAGCAAGGCCCAGAGAGCAGGAGAAAGGATTGCCCCCATCGCAGGAACGAGAGAGCAGATTATTCTGACGGCAAAGCCTGAACGGCAGGTCATGGCGGGGAGGAGAAACACCCAGGTGCTGAACGGTCGCCGCTGCCTGGCGGCCAACTCTTCCTCCTTTCTAAGAGCCAGAAATTCGTCTTCCTGGCAGGGAAGTGGGCACAACCCCCCAGAGCCCCTCTGGCTGGCAGTCTGTCCTTCACGCTTTGCCCCGGCTGTGGACAAGAGCAAGCTTGAGCCTAGAGACGGATGTGACATTTTTGGAGCAGTGGGTGACACTCTACAAATGCCCTGGCTGCGTTCAGCCCAAGAGGACCTTTCCACTCCAGATGGGAAAGCGTCCACTCTGCCAGTTTGAAGCAGGAGGGCACAGTTCCGATTGGCTGCCGCCTGTGACGTCACCAACCATCCTCTCCTTCCCCACGTTTTGAAAATCAGGTGTCTTTTTAAAAAAATCAAGTTTCCATGAGCCTAGAGACGGATGTGACATTTTTGGAGCAGTGGGCGACGCTTTGCAAATGCCCTGGCTGCGTTCAGCCCAAGAGGACCTTTCCACTCCAGATGGGAAAGCGTCCACTCTGCCAGTTGGAAGCAGAAGGGGCACAGTTCTGATTGGCTGCCGCCTGTGACGTCGCCAACCAACCTCTCCTTCCCCACGTTTTGAAAATCAGGTGTCTTTAAAAAAGAAAGTTTCCATGAGCCTAGAGATGGATGTGACATTTTTGGAGCAGTGGGCAACGCTTTGCAAATGCCCTGGCTGCGTTCAGCCCAAGAGGACCTTTCCACTCCAGATGGGAAAGCGTCCACTCTGCCAGTTTGAAGCAGGAGGGCACAGTTCCGATTGGCTGCCGCCTGTGAAGTCGCCAACCAACCTCTCCTTCCCCATGTTTTAAAAATCAGGTGTCTTTTTTTTAAAAAAAAATCAAGTTTCCATTTTAGAAATGTTTATTATAAGGACTGAAATTCCTAGTGCTCCTTTAGGGTTTCCCTGTTCTCTTGTTTTGACATGGCTGCCCTTTTCAAAGATGGCAGAAAAATAGCTGGGGAGATGGGCTGCAAGGAGGTTAGGCAAGGGTCAGGAGAGGATGCTGCTTCCCTTTCCCACATGCTCTTCTGCTTGGGGGTAGCATGTGTGGTGCAGTGTGATGATGCAGTTAGAATGGCAGGCTGAGACACCAGAGACTTGGGTTCAGATTCCCACTCTGACAAGCAGACCTTTGACTGACCTTGGCCCAGTCGCTTCTTTTCAGACTCACCTGCCTACCTCACAGGGTGGTTGTGGAGAGAAAACGGGAGGGCAGAGGAAGAACTGCAAATACTATCGTATACCCCTGCTTAAGTGAGCAAAGAGGCACCTTTTAAAGTGGTGGTTCTCTTCCTTTTTACAAGGGGAAAGCTTCCAGATGCATCGGCTAACTGAGCCAAGAGGCAGCTTTTAAAGTGGTGATTCTCTTCTGTTTTACAAGGGGAGAGCAACTGGCCCTCTCCGTCCCCAGCACAGCAACCCTCCAGTGGCTGTTGCTGGCTGAAATCTAAGAAATCTTAGGTTTCTTTTTATATATTGAGCCCCTTGGGGACAGGGGACCATTTTGTTTATTGATTGATGTAAAACGCTTTGGGGTTTTTTGTTGAAAAGCGGTATATAAATATTTGTGGTGGTAATAGTAATACTGTGATAGGGCTAGAAGTGGCATCAGTAGCAACAATAAGGGGAAGTGTTCAGGGAAAATTTCAACCCAGTTTGGTCACTACAAAGCAATATAATTACATAACCAGGGCTGCAGAAATCCACTAGTCTACTAGTCGGTGACAAGTCAAAAACGATGCCTGGCGAGTGAAAACGGCCCTGATGAGCAATGTACCCACATAGCTTGATGAGTAAAATATTTTGTCTGGCTGACAAACAGAGCCCACATTTCTTCGCCCCTGTACGTGATATCAGACAGGCCCTGCATTTGTGTTCTGGCTGCTTTACGTGGATTCCTCGCCCGCTCACCATGAAATGCCTCTGTGCTCATTATCCAGGTCTAGGATGCTATAATCAGCTCGTTAATGGCGACCACGTCACGTATGCTGCAACTGAGCCCGAAACGCACTGATTTCCTGACCTGGTGAAATATATTTTAATAAGCTTGATCTAAAGCGGTGTTTAAAGACAAAGGAAACCCTTTAATGTGGCTATCAAACCAAAAAAAAGCGCTTGTGGGCAGATGTTAAAAATGTTAATAGGATTAATCCATCAGAAGCCCGGCAGACGTCTTCCATTGTTTCCGCCCTGTTTGCTCGCTTCTGTTTGGCATTTTCAACACAGGGTTAAACTATTTTGGGGAGGGGGGAGGGAGAAAACTGGATTAAGTTTGGAGGGTGTCCTTTTCCTCTCTCTTAAATTAGTTTGTAGCTTGCTGTATTACTCAGTAATGGCTGTATTTGATTCTGTGCATTTGTAGTGATTACTGTAGGATCTTCAATCAAACCAAGTTACCCAGGCAAGTTCATTACCCTTAAACCATATTTTTCCCCCTTCACTGAATGCTTTAGTAGAATTTCGGCTCATGTGATGCAGCTGCGGGAATCTGTCATGCTTTGAATAATCTCCCTAATTCCCACCCCCCCCCCCGACTTCTTTTCATTACTAAGGAGAGCAAGTCTTGTGGTAGCAAGCATGAATGGCCCCCTTTGCTAAGCAAGGTCCACCCTGGTTTACATTTGAATGGGGCCAGTCCAATTTGAACCCAGGCCACTCAAACCCTCCCCGCTCCCAGTTCAGGTTGCACCATGGTTTGAGAAGGACCATGGTTTGCTGTACTTTTCCACACAGCACATAATTCATCTATGCAGAGGCGTATCTAGGGAAAATAGCGCCTAGGGCAAGCACTGAAATTGCGCCCCCATCCAAACATCTGACACCCATCTTTCAGATAACTTTACCATAATGCCAGCGGAAAAATACAAGTCACATATTGTGTACAGTGTGTACAGTGACATATTATTTTTTAAAAACAAATTACCTGTTGCCCCTTCGGGGGGGCTTCCTAAAGGCTGGGGGGGTCTGCAAAGGTTCCCCCTCCCCCCTGCTGGCCTCTAGGGCCTCACAGGGACCATTTAAGCATATGCGGTGGCCATTTTTTAAAATAATTTTTTTTCCAAAAAATTGCAGCTGAAAACAAAATGGCCACCACGAATGCTCAAATAGCCTCTGTGAGGCCTGGTATGGCCTAGGGCCTCACAGAGGCCATTTGAGCATGCACGGTGGCCATTTTGTTTTTGGCAGCCTTTAAAAAAAAAATTTAAGACATGGCGCTCCCCTTCAAGTGGCGCCCGGGGCACGTGCCCTGCCTGCCCCACCCTAGATACGCCCCTGCATCTATGGAATTCTCTGCCAGGGGATATGGTGATGGCCACCAGCCTGGATGGCTTTAAAAGGGACAGATTCGCGGAGGACAGAGGTCTGTCTGATGGCTACTAGTCAGGTGGCTATAGGCCACCTCCGTCCTCAGAGGCACGATGCCTCTGAATCCCAGTTGCAGGGGAGCAACAGCGGGAGAGAAGGCCTGCCCTTATCCACCTCTTGTCTGTGGGCTCCCCAGAGGCATCGGGCGGGCCACAGTGGGAAATGCTGGACTAGATAATAATAATAATAATTCAGTTGGGCCTGACCCACCAGGGAGGTGCTTATGTGTCGAAAGGGATATGCTCTCAGTTGGGAAATGGGTGCTTTCTGCACCCATTGGGTCTTCTGTTCAAAAATGACGGGTGAAAACATGTGCTGTGCGTGGCCTGGAGGTGCTTTCTCTTTTGGTGGGGGTCTGTGGACAGCCCTTGTGTGTCAGCCTCAGTCTAACGGATTTCCCTGTGCCTAATACCCTTCAGGCCTGCTGGCCGCTGAAGGACAATCCTGCCTCAGCGGCTGACGGCATTGAAACAGGGGCTTGGGCAAAGATGGTGAGTTGGCTCTTTATGTCTCCCCTCCCGATGCCCAAGAGCCTTTGATCTCTGTTTGAGAACGCCCATCATGAAAGGGAGACCAGAAGTGTGAGCGCTGGAAGATATTCCCCTCAGGGGATGGAGCTGCTCTGGGAAGAGCATCTGGGCTCCAAGTTCCTTCCCTGGCATCTCCAAGAAAGGACAAGATTTTTTAGGAGAGGAGAGCTGGTCTGGTGGTCGCAAGCATGACTTGTCCCCCTAGCTAAGCAGGGTCTGCCCTGGTTTGCATTTGGATGGGTGACTACATGTGGGAGCACTGCAAGATATTCCCCTCAGGGGATGAAGCTTCTCTGGGAAGAGCAGAAGGTTTCAAGTTCCCTCCCTAGCAGCATCTCCAAGATCGGGCTGAGAGAGATTCCTGCCTGCAACCTTGGAGAAGCCGCTGCCAGTCTGTGAAGACAATACTGAGCTAGATAGACCGATGGTCTGACTCAGTATATGGCAGTTTCCTATGTTTCCTATGATTCACTCCCATCACAGTGGGAGTTGTCGTCCCGCGACGTCTGGAGTCCCGAGTCTGAGAACCCCTTCCTTGTTTTTTGAAACATGAATATTTTTAAAGAAATGGTTCGATTCAGAACAAAGCTGATGGCAAAGGAGACGCGGCAGCCGTTGGGAGGAAACTCCCGCAAGGACGGGGACAGCCAGCTGGAAATGCCCCACCCTTGCTGGAAATGACAGCGATGCCTCCTGCAGGGGCTGATGGAGTTGGTTGTCCATCACTCGCTGTAAAGCAAGATGGCCCTAGTGGGGCACTCTCATCGTTCCTGCCAAAGGTGGGGCATGCCAGACTCTGTTCCGCTCATCCCCTGCCCTCTTTTTTCCAAACCCCTGCCTGTCTGCTGTCTTCTGTCCTCATTCCTCCCCCCGCCACACACACACACACACACCCATTATGTTGCTCTTTGTGTGCTGGGAAGTACAGCTGCTCCTAGAGAGACCCTCCTTAAATTGTGGCTGGGGCCCAGATGCGTCCTTCTCTCCCACGCGGCTGCTCTGGGAGTGAGGAAGCCCTATTGACGCCGAGAGCGAGGGCGGCGGGGCGGAATTATCTGTGCAAAATTGAGCTCTAAGATACAGGCTTGAGCGCTGGCGGACGAACAAAGGCAGCGTGAAATTGATCGGAATCCTGGGGGGGCTTTCTTGGACAGCGCCGGATCCCATTCAAAATGTTAATTGTGAAATATCCACTAATTGGGACGCCTAAATCCACTTGAGTGCTTTTGAATGGTTCCGGCAGCATCGTGTCCCCCCCACCCCCGGGGCAATTAGAAGCGGCGAGGCCTCTCGAGGGCGGGAGCGAGGGGCGCACCCACAGCGGTGGAGGCCCACCAGCCGCGTGGGTCTCCGTCTCCTCCCTTCAGGGGGGACGGCAACGGCATTCTTGGCCGAGCGTCTTCGGCCATGGTGGCTGAGGGTGACGGCTGTTGCATCCGGGGGCGGTCTCGGCCGTTGAGGTTGACCCTGTGCTTAAGTGCACACACAGATCTGCCGTCTTTGGCCAGGCCTTGAAAACCACTGTCTGGATTCCGGTTGAAGAGGCCGATCCACCACGAGACCATAGCTTGACCATAGACCGTGGTCTATGACCATAGACCAATAGACCATAGCCCAAAGACCATAGCCCAAAGGCACTCACTCGTGAAGACTTTCCTTTTCTTGTTTCCTTGGCTCACTGAGCCAAGAGGCACCTTTTAAAAGCGGCGGTTCTCTGTTCCTGAGCAGGGGGAGAGCAACCGGCCCCCTCCGTCCCCAGCACAGCAGCACTCCAGGGGCTGCGGCTGGCGTCTCTCTTGGGTTTCTTTTTCAGATTGCGAGCCCTTTGGGGTCAAGGCGCCATTTTGTTTGTTTGTTTAGGTCTCTGTGTAAACCGCTTGGGGGACTCCTGTTGAAAAGCGCTCTATAAATCTTTGCCGTATGTGTATTCGTTTGGTGGTTGCCAGTTACATTAAAGTCCGCAGGGCTGCTTGCACGCTCCATTGGTTCCGCTCCACCTAGTCAGAGATGGGCGTCCGTCTCTCGCATGGGCGTCTGTCCTTGCCTCTGTGTGCCCCGAGACATCCATCCGCTACACAATGCAGGTTCCGAGGGCTTTCGATACCCCATTGCGGGCACCACGGTTCCTGCAGAGCCCCCAGCTAGCGTGGTCAGGCCCTTGGGAGGGGGCCTCTAGGGCAAGCAGTGGTCTTGAGCGGGCTGGGAGGGGGGGGTGTTGTGGGGGGCAGGTTGCTGTTTATCTCTGGGGGTGGGGTTTGGGTTTCGGAGGCTGCTGGTTCTGTGTGGTTGTTTCCGGGTGGGAGCTTTGGTGGTTGGCGGGATGGCGGGATGTGGTTGGCGGGATTGCTCAGTGGTCGCCGGCTTTGCACGCAGAAGGCCCCAATCTGGCGGCATCTCCTGGAAAGGGCTGGGGGAGACCCCTGCCTGAAACCTTGGAGAATGTCTGCCAGTCTGCATAGAGACGACCCAACGGCCGTGGAACACATTGGCTTTCTGAATGGTCAGCGGTCATTCGGAACCCCCCTGCCTCCCTTTGGCCATTGGGGAGGAACCAGGGCATTTCAGTGGGCATTCCCTGTCCTTCCTTTGAGGGTGAGGCTGCGGTTCAGCTGCTTTGCATGCCGAAGGGCCCCCGGTCCAATCCCTGGGGGGCATCGCTTTGCAGAGAGGGCTGGGAAAGACCCCTGCCTGAGACCTTGGGGCGCTGAGGCCAGGCTGCGCTAGATGAACCCATCGCCGGCTTCATTAGAAGGCTGCTCAGGAGGCACCCACATATGTCGATGTCTTATCGTCTCTGTGACGGGGATGGCATTTTCCTTCCTGTTTAGCTGCCTTGCATTGATGGTGGCAAGAGACGTGGGATCTCAACGCTTTTAAACAAGTGAACGATGGAGGAGTGGCAGCATCGAAGTGTAGTTATTGTTGTTGTTGTTGTTGTTGTTGTTGTTGTTGTTGTTGTTGTTGTTATTATTATTATTATTATTATTATTATTATTTTAAATCAAAACATACATGCTGGAAACATGTTAGGCGCCTCACCTGCTCTGGCCGCACCCCCCGCAAGCTTTATTCTCCTCCGTTCTCACCGTGGATAACCATTCAACGCCGCCATTTTAGCCCGCCATCTTCTGCCTTGAATACGGATGGGATTAGTGGGTCTTGTGCCCATGTTCTGGGTATGGGGAACGGAGCTCGGCAGCCGTTGGAGGGAGCTCTGCATGTATTGACCTGGAATCTTGTTTTGTTTTTGTTTTGTCTTCCCCAACAGCCCTATTACCATATTTAAATGCAAGTATGTCTCTCTTAATTGATATTTTACAGTAGTTTAGAGACACTCTTAACCTATCTCTTCTGTGGTTCGGTTCTTCCCTGGTAGCGATACGCCTAGCTACGGCGCTAGAGGTAGCATTAGCGGGCTTGTAGTTGTCTGGCTTCTCTCTCATCTTCTCTGCTCTTCCGCTTTCCTGGTTATCGTTTGTTTTTTGCCGGTGACGGCCGTACGGTGGTGATCATAACAAGGGCACTTTATTGCTGGCCTGTTTCCTGCCATAATGCACTCAATATGGGCCAGAAACATCCTCCCGGCCGGCGAGGAGACCATGGGTTTGATCCAGAGCTCCTTGCTACTTTTGCCGTAAACAAGAAAGATAACTATCCCATTCCTCCCCCGCATCGCCCCAAAAAGCACCCACTAGACTCCTGTAAGTTACACTTCCCGTACACCATGGCCCACCACCTGAGCCGTGTTTGGACACTACGTTGTATATGCATGTAGGTGCCTACACACGTTTTGGCATTCATTGTCAAAGTGAACTGGTGTTCACCTTGACAATGGATAGGAAATGCCCAGCCGTATAGCAATAGCAATAGCACTTACATTTATATACCGCTCTATAGCTGGAAGCTCTCTAAGCGGTTTACAATGATTTAGCATATTGCCCCCCAACATTCTGGGTACTCATTTTACCGACCTCGGAAGGATGGAAGGCTGAGTCAACCTTGAGCCCCTGGTCAGGATCGAACTTGTAACCTTCTGGTTACAGGGCGGCAGTTTTACCACTGCGCCACCCGGGGCTCCTTTGTATGTGCTTTGAACATCATGTGCGGCTGTACGTGTGTCTCAATAGGGACGGTACACACAGACAGGCTGTACCTTGCGTTGAACAGAACATTCGAAAAGGGCTGTCGTCTTTCTCGCTTCGTGTTTGCTGAACTATATTCTGGACCCCGTCCTGGCCGGTTCAGATGATACTTCCCCTCTCAAATCAGCCGACACGATTAACATGGGGATGAGCCAGGAACATGGATGCTGTTCCCCTGCGGCTATGAATATTTATCTACTGCTTCTCAACCCAAGTTTCTCAAAGCGGTTTGCATAGAAAAATAAACAAGATGGCTCCCTGTCCCCAAAGGGCTTACAGTCTACACCTCCAGTGGCTGTTGCTCGTTTCTATCTCCTGTCTCTTTTTAGACAGGAGACAGAAACAAGCAAAAGCCACTGGAGGTGCGCTGTGCTGGGGTTGGAGAAGGCCAGTTGCTCTCCCCCCCTGTAAATAAAGAGAATCGCCACTTTCAAAGGTGCTTCTTTGCTCAGTTACCCCTGCTAACAGAGCCAAGAGCCACCTTTTAACGGGATGATTCTCTTCTGTTTAGCAGGGGGAGAGTAACTGGCCCTCTCCACCCCCAGCACAGCATCCCTCCAAGTGGCTGTTGCTGGGGTCTATCTTATGTTTTTGTGGGGGGGGGGGTTAGATTGGGAGCCCTTTGAGGACAGGGAGCCATCTTATTTATTTGTTTTTATTTCTCTGTGTAAACCGCTTTGGGGACTTCGGTTGAAGAGCGGTATATAAATATCTGTCAGAGTAGTTAGCAGGGGTTTACGGATCCCCTTATTTATCCCTGGCATGTCCCGGTGTCTTCCTAGCATGTGCATCAGACGGACTCGCCACGCACACACATCAGGAGGAGGACCCGTCTCCGAAGGGCGCATCCAACCCTCCGGCGCTGTGAATCCCCCAACTCTCCCATACTCCCCACCACCACACCCCAGCTTTCTGTCAGCCTGCAAGTCAGGAAAGGCGGATCTGTATCTCCAGATCTCTAATGTCACAGAGACTCTCCCTCGGCACATCCCCCCACGCCCAATAAATCAGGCGTTGCTTTTAAGCAGGAGTCGAGATCAGCATTCCCTCTAAGAGAGGATCCCGGAGGTTGTGGACTACAACTCCCAGCATCCCCAGCTGCGATGGCCTTCGGCCGAGACTCATGGGCGTTGTAGTCCACAACATCCGGGATGCCCTGTTATGGGGAACACTGGCTGAGATGGGACCCCTGGCTTCCCTGACTCTTGTGGCCCCTGGTGTGCTTGCCTCTTACCACTCCGTGTTTTTTTTAAATCCCCTCTCCGCCAGGTTTCCCAGCAGCAGCCTACGGACCAGTAGCGGCGGCGGCAGTGGCGGCAGCAAGAGGATCAGGTAGGGGGGGCCGTGGAAGAGGCGGCTAAATGGCATACCCACAGAAAGCAGGGCCAGGTAAAAGCTCTGTCGGTATTCTGTGTGGCCCATCATGTCCTTTGACTTTTCCTCACACTTATCTTGGGGGAACGGGGTCACCCTGCCAGGCGAGACCAAGTGCGACCGGCGAGGAGCAGCCGAGAAAGAATGCTGGAGCTTTTAAACCAGGGTTGCTGCAGAGGGGACCTTTTAAAGAGAGAGAGAGAGAGAGATTTAAACGTGACGGGCAAGACAAGTTTCCGTTTCTCGGCCACGTGCAATGCAAGGTTTCCTTCCCAGTTGAACCCCCCTCGGCTGCTAGGCAGCGAGCTGCGTCTTCAGCTTGTAGCCTCTCCACCGCAAGTCCAACCTTAAGGAAGCTTAACCATGGTTTTGGCGTGACCTCTGTCATATCAAGCCATCATTTGTGGAATCGGGAACCATGGTTGGGAGTTGTGCTAACCATGGTTTGCCAAGAGGGGAATTGGGAACCATGGTTGGAAGTTGTGCTAACCATGGTTTGCCAAGAGGGGCATCGGGAACCATGGTTGGAAGTTGTGCTAACCATGGTTTGCCAAGAGGGGCATCGGGAACCATGGTTGGAAATTGTGCTAACCATGGTTTGCCAAGAGGTCTGAACTGGCAGACCAGATTTTTTTTTTTTAAATTTACTTAAAATATTTCTAAAGCCATAGGTTTGCTTCCAGAGGCTGCCACTTGCACAATTTAAACATGAGTGCTGATGAGGGGATAGAAAACGGCAATGGCTAAGCAGCCCTGAACCCAGATGGATCCGTTTGGAATCGGAAGCCATGGTTATTCTATTCCGTGGCTCGGCATGATGCTTAAACCGAGCCCGAGTGTGAAGACAACCTCCCATCCAAGTCAATGAGCTTTAACCAGGGACAAATCTGAATCTCTGGTCCTGTGCTGAAGAGTATGACCTTTCCCAGACATCTTTTTTTCTCTCTCCCCCTTTTCTTTTTTTTAAGAAAGAAAATCAGTCTGGGATATCCCTTCAGCCTTTTGTTCCCTGCTGCAAAGGCCAGCCCACTTTTCTGAGAAATGCTAACATAGGGAATTGGGGACTGGCATAATAACCGAGTACTTGATGCAATCCCGAGTGGGCTGTTAAGACCTCTGACAAGGTTTGCTTGTCAGCCCGTTTTTTGGTTGTCCCAGACCAACCCTGCCCCCTCAACACAGCACAAGGACCGGGGTAGACTGCAGCTGGCTCAGTGGGTTTAATCGCTCCCGGTCTTTCTGGCTTGCTCTGGCCTGTGTACTGTTTTGTGTGTCTATCCAGCCGCTTGTCCTTGCTAATATTAAGTGAGGTCTGGGCAGGGTTGAGGGGTGGGATTCCGCCAGCAACTGGCGACAACCTCTTCGGGCCCAAATGCCCCCGCCAGATGGCGTAGGTGAGACGCCCAGCCTGGAATCTGGCAGTCACCGTTTTTTCCAGTGATGAAGTTGGGGACCTCCATGGGCAGCCCTTTGGCACGCGATGCATCCGCGAGGCCTCTTCGAGCCAACGCCAAACGGGCACCCAACCCCAACGAGGAGAGGGCTGCAGTGCTGAGCATTGATGCCCCACTAGACTCTGGTGGGGGGAAAGGCTCAGTTCTCTGGGGTCCGAAATGAGATGTTTGGAGATCTCCGTTCCATGCAAACTGGCTAGTGGGGCTACAAAGGATTGTCCAGCACAGATGAATGCAATGGCGGGCAGGAAAACGTCCAAGGGGGTGGCGTAGCCAGGCACCTCCGGGGAATCCTGTTTTTTTTCCCCTCCTCCTTTTTCTTTGTTTCCTTCTTCTTCTTTTCTGCCTTAACAAAAATTGAGTTCATCTATGATTTGAGGAAGGATGGACCTTCCCCATCTGTTGGTTCCCCATTTGGTTCTAGTCTCGTCCTAAACAGTGGGGATAGAAAGGCGGAAAGGTTTCCCGTAGAAAGGCGGAAAGGTTTCCTCCAGGTTAACTTGGCCTCCCTTCTGGTCCCCTCCTAATCGAGAGTGCTATCGATGTCCCATGACCACTGAACTGAGCAACATCCAGTTTCTCTGCTTGATATTGTTTGGTTGGTTTCGCTGTTGGTTTTTTTTCTTTTTTTTTTTCGTTTTTGACTTTTTAAATTTGAAACTTGGTGTTGTTGTTGTTGTTGTTGTTTTCAAAAAGCAAATTAACTTGTGATACAACCTTAAATCTAACCCAAAATTAACACGGACGCCTAAGGCAAGTTTAAAGAGCAGTACGGTGCCTGACCTGGGCCTTCCAAAATATCTCCAGGTGAATCTGTGCCCATGTAGATGTATTCATGCCATGGAGACAGGGAGCATGCGTCCCTCTAAAGAAGGAAGCCTTTTGTCCTCCATCTGGCATTTCCTTCGGAGAGAATCCGCAGTGGTAAGGGAGTAAATTCAGGCACAGTGGAGGATAATCTGCTTCACGTTAATGGCGCTCAGGCCTCGTTCGTTACAAAAAGAGGAGGAGAAGTGACCAATAAAAGCCACTGACTTCAGCATCGTTGCTGCTGATCGAGCTCAGGGCACAGGGGCAGGTTCGCTCGAGTGGCCTCTCCAGCCACCAAGGAGAAACCTGCTGCAGGCCTGTGTTTAGCGCCCTGACGGGCGGGGAGTCGTATCTAAGTCAGAAATACAATAAATCAGTTCAGTTCCCAGAAACGCACCCCAAAGCCCAAGACTGGTGTGCATCAGCAGTCACTTTCACCAGCACACTCTCACAAGGCGGTGGATTCCTCCGGCACCTTTTAAAGATCAGTGTTACCCAACGGTGTGAACCATTGGTACGGCAGAGTAGTCAGCGTGCACCCCTCTGCTGCCCTGCACCCCCAACGAAAGGTGCAGGGCGGGTGCCCCGGGGAGGGGGGAGGGGTCTGTAGGCACAACCTGTGCAGCTCCTGTCCCCCTGGAGTCCACCCCCGCCGGCTCTACCTAGAGGTGCTGAAGCGCGGTGCTCGGCCACCCCTTCACTCCCAGAACGGAACGCCGCCTCCCTAAGGAGGCTGAGCTGGACCTCTGCTACCCTTCCTGGTCTTGAGAAGGGGAAGCCCGGATTTCTTTGGGGATCCAAGAGGAAGGGGGAAACTGGCTTGCCGACTTGCCGAAGGCTCGTGAGGCTTTCCTCTCCCCCCGGCTGGGCAAGGCACTGGCCAGAGTCTCGGCCGCCAGGAGGCAATGGGGCCGACCCCCTGGACCATGCAACAGTGGCTGCCCCGAGAGCTGAGCCCGAAACGCAGGGGCGTCCCAGAGCCCGTCCGTCGCTCTGGGACGGCACCCCCATCCCAGCGGCCAGACCCCCCACCACCACCACTGGTCCAGTCCAGAGTTGACCCCGCTCCTTACTGCCCTTTATACTTGCTGCTCGTCGCAAATCTCGTAACATGAGCTACTGACCTTGATGGTGAGTGTGAGTAGTTATGTTTTTGTTGTTTTCTCTCTTGCTTGGTTGGGGCCTGCTGTGGAGAGGGTGTCTCTGAGGCATTCTCTCCGGCCTCTCTTACACTGGGACGTGCCCTCCTCTCAGACACTCTTCTGAGCACGCTCAGCGGGAAGGTTTGTCCACACCTATTAATCCTCTCTCTGTGTCCAGCTTCTTGTTAGTAGCAGCTGGGGTTGCATGTTTTTTTGCTTGTTCAGATGAAACAGTTCAAGAAACAACTCATACCCAACTCTTGAAAAATGTCTCTCTTTCTCTTTCTCTCTCTCTCTCTCTTTCTCTCTTCCTTTCTCTCTCTCTCTCTAATTATTATTATTTGCCGTTATTGTTTATTTCAGTACACCTTTTCTCTCTTTTGGTTTCTTACGACTTTCCCTTACTTAATGAAACGAAACACTTGTCGTCCGTACAACATCTCACATCTCCCTTTGCCTGTTCTTAGAGTGTTATGTATCCGTGGGATTGAACTAAATGCATGCCCTTTTGTAGTAGTCGTAACTGGTAGCTGTAGATGTAGCCGTAGAACATGCCTTGTTGAGTTGATATTATAGGTGATTGTCACTCGAAAGAGCATTGGCAGTCCAAGCGTAGCCGTGGTTTGGTTTGGGAGAGTAGGCCGACCTGGAGAGAAGATGGCTTAAGGCCTGGATCCATTGTACCATACCAATCAACAGGCCCCTAGACTTGGGCCTGCCAAATTCGACCCGGCAGATCGTTGCCCAAGACGCCTCCCTGCTCTGGTGGCGGTAGTCCATGGACCATTGTCACATACTCTGCCATTTTGCCTCCTCCGCCGAAAGGGGAAAGCACCCCGAGTGCCGATTGGAAAAGCACTGACTTGGGAGTGGTCCCCACCACAGCCAGTGGGAGTTATTCATCTGCAAGTGCCTTGAGGTTCGGGCCCCAGTGGCATTGCACAAGCAGCCATGGCTTCCTACGGCGTGCTCGCTCGCCCTTTTAATATTCTACATCCGTGCTCAGAATCCTTTGGGGAGCCCTTAAGAGCGACGGGATGAGCAGGAAAACAGCCCACTGGAGACCTACAGAATGGGAGAGTATGTGCAATGGCTGACTGTCAGACTAAGCCGAGGCACAAGGGAATTGGTTTTAGATACTTCTTTTAAAAGCTAATTTGGTTACGCCACAAATCCAGCTCTTGGTACCCATGTCCAGATTGCCAAGTCCTAAGAGAACGTTTCTTTGCAAGTACGGCTGAACGTTTTATCTCACGAACCGCCAAGATCCGAGACCCCCTAGATGAGTTTCATCATCTTCACCATTGAGCCAGCAACTCGTCTTTTTTGCTTTTGTGTTTGTTTTCTTTCATTTGTTCCTTTTTCCGCACCCAGTTTGTCCGTACTCAGCTTCTTGAAATTGTTTTCCAAATGAGCAGTGGTGGGTAGGCTTTGGCAGCTGGTAATTCAAGTCCTGAACGCCACATTGCGTTTGGCTTGTGGGCTGCTGTGGGGTTGTCAGCACGTCTCCTGCTGAGAGTCTATGGTGTCCCGACATCCCGTTCCCCCTCCAATCCAGTTCGACGTCTTGCCTGAAGCTGTGTTGCTGGTTTGGAGTGTGTTCAATTTGCCGAGAATCCTCCTTGTAGACCGTTAACCGGAGCACTTAACTCAGCATATGCCACAGAAAGAGAGAACATACCTTAAACATCGTTTTGATGTGCAATTAAGAATTAGTACCCAGCCCTTCCAACAGACCATACAACCCATCAACCCCCCCAAATGTCGATGACACAAATGATAAGAACAGCCCATTCCTTGACTGAAGGGGTGCGACTTCTCTTGTTGTTGTCAAAGAGCTGTAGACCCTATGCATGGGGGGGATACATTAAAAAAAACCTGCCCCCCATAAGTAGCAACCTGCTCTGGGACCCACCGTTTACTGTGTGAAGCAAGGAAATGAGATGGGTGGGGGGACATATCTAAAAGTCAGCAAAGCGGAAAATTGCATGGGAAGTGGCAATCGGCGTCGTGCACTTAACTCTGGTACTTTCAGATATTTAGTCCTGCCATTTAAGCACTCCTCTGGTTTGCAAATTGCAGTCATAAAAAAGGAAGGATTGGCGTTTAACCGTGGGTTTGTATGTACGAAGCGGTGGAGTTTGCAGCAACGGCTTGGAACCGTTTAGACCAGGGATTCTCAACGTTGGGAGATGTTTTTGGACTTCAGCTCCCATAATCCCCAACCAAGGGTCACTGGGGCTGGGAATTATGGGAGTTGAAGTCCAATAACATCTGGGGACCCAGCGTTGAGCAACCCTGGTTTAGACAGCTGTTGGGAGTTCCTTCGCAGACCAAAGGCATTCAGTCTTGGAAAGATAGCCCTGGCTTCTGTTTGAGAACTGTGCTGTCTTGAGGAGTACAGAGACTTGAATCCAAGCCATGCCGTCTCAAAAGCCAGGATGCAATAGCTGCCACCTGGGAGAAAGCAGGTGGTTTTCAGATGCCTCACTCCACTAGATTAGCCAAGAATTACTGGAGGCCAACAACTGTGTTCTGAAGAGCTGATGGAACCGAGAGAGAGCATCCTCCTGCACCTACTAATTTTGACTCCCGACGTCATGCAGTGAAAAGGAGATGCAGTCCTGTCCTCATGACATGTCTAGAGTGTGTGGACCCGTGTCGAGGAGGGAGCTGGATCAAGGTGGCAGGCTCCGCTCCTCCCCAGCTCTGTCTGCATCCACTCCAGTGTCTGCATGGAATCCCCACGGGTATAGCTTTCGGTGCCTCAAGCTCCCTGGGGAAGCAGGGAGGAACCCTCTCCTGCATTGAGTTGACTCCAATGGCTCCAGTTGACTGCATGGAGTTGACTCCAATGGCTCCAGTTGACTGCATGGAGTTGACTCCAATGGCTCCAGTTGACTGCATGGAGTTGACTCCAATGGCTCCAGTTGACTGCATGGAGTTGACTCCAATGGCTCCAGTTGACTGCATGGAGTTGACTCCATGCGAATGCACACAGACTTGCCCTCTCCGCATGTCCATTCGCCCTGGGTGTGTCATCAGAAAAGGGCTTCTGAAGGCCAGATCATGGTTGGTCTTGCAGTGTGGGCATTTTGCTAGACTGAGGACTGCTCCAAGTCCTCTCCCTCCACTAATCTCCTCCTTATAGCGGAATGAGGCCCGCTCTATTCTCGTCGTGGCATTAACCCTCCAGTTCCTTGCCTTAAAGCCATGCATGCCTCTGCAAGCGTCCCCGTTTGCAGCTCCACCCAAGAGCGATGCTGTGGAGTACCTGAGCTATAGACTGCTGAACGTTGAGGCAGCCCTCCAAGAGAACACGTCACTCTGGTGAGCAGAACTGAGGGCCGGAGAGCTCCTTTGGCTGCCTGCAGCGGTTGGTTCTGCCTGCTGTCTTTTCGGCGACATGGATGCATAGATCAGAAAGCTGAAGAGTGTGTTGGGTCCTTAACCATGTATACGTTGACAATGACGGCCCAAACTCTGATGAGTAGAACTGACTAAGGTGGCACAGCTTAAGATATAGACACCCAAGATTGATTTCTGTGCTTGGGAAAGTATAGCAGGGAGTGAGCTGAACATTCAACTCCGCAGGGAGCAGGTCTGAGAGAGTTTCTCTTGGATCATACACCTCCACCCATCACATCTTCTCTTTGAAAAGGAGGCAGAGCACCCCCAGCGATTGCCTTCAGCATCATGAACACCAGTCTGGGAGGGGGGGAAATAGTAATCTCTTGCACATAGGCTGTTGCTGGACTTCTACAGGCTCTCTGAGAGCTGGAATGATTAGTGGTCCCGATTTCCTTCTTGTAGCACATGCATTCTGCCCCATTGCTGTCCTATGACAAGTCAGGATTTTGCAAAAATTCCCTGATTTTCATTGTGCCTGTGGGTATCTTTAGGGGAGATACCTCAGGGGCACCCAAGGAGAGCTGATCTTGTGGTAGCAAGCATGACGTGACCCCTTAGCTAAGCAGGGTCTGCCCTGGTTGCATATGAAAGGGAGACTAGAAGTGTCAGCACTGGAAGAGATTCCCCCTCAGGGGATGGAGCCGCTCTGGGAAGAGCTGAAGGTTCCCAGTTCCCTCCCTGGCAGCATCTCCTAGGAGATAGGGCTGGGACAGAGACTCCCGCCTGCAACCTCGGAGAAGCCGCTGCCAGTCTGTGAAGACAACACTGAGCTAGATGGACCAAGGGTCTGACTCAGTATCTGGCAGCTGCCTCTGTTCCTAGGGGTGTCAAGCTTCACCCGTTTGTTAGTCTTCCTCAGTTGGTGTGCCCTGCGGTTTCCTCTGGATTTGTAATTCTCAGGGGCCACCGGGGCCACCTTCTGCGTCCGACCTTGTCCACAAGTCACTTTGCCAGGTTCTGTTGTAGGTAAAATGCGCTGGCTTTTAATAACTTACTTTGTCAAAGGAAATCGAGGGCCCTCGATCAATCATCTCCAGCACAATTAGCTGACCAGCTCAGGAGTGCAGACTTAAGTGCAGAATAAGTTAATCTTTAATTAATGTAGTCACTCGCTCTTAACACTCTCCTCAATCAGCGGAATTATTTTCAAGGGCCAAACACGCTGACTTGCAAGGAACCTCTCTCCACCCACTCCCGAGTGGTCTTGGGAACCAGACAGGACTAATCATGTGCTCAGGGCAAAGAGAGAACCCGCGGTTCTTTTGCCCCGTGACCGAATCGTATTCTGCTCTTTGCAAGCCACGTAACTCAGTTTTTCTGTGATGGAACAAAACTTGGTGGTTAAATCCTCCTTTCTCCTTCTTGCCGCTGTTTATTTCCGATTATCACAGTCCCCAGAAGGCTCTGATCATCTCAAAGTTATTCAGGCACGTCTCAAAAGAAGACGTGCCTAAGCTGGATGGAAGCCCTATGATGGTGATCAAGTCTTGGAGCCGAACTTGAGTTCAGATTCTGCCAGGGCCATTGGAGAATTATACATTCTCCATTCCTGGAGGCGCAGAGTGTAAAGCCAAGCCGATCAGACTATATGAGCTTCTGAGACCACCTGGGGATCCCTTCTCCGCTTCTTTGAGTTCTTCCGAGTTGGGTATGAATGTTAAATGGAAAAATCAATAGGGCTTGCACAGTGAGAAGTTGTTATCACACAGCTGAAGTTTCCCTTGGATGAACAGGGGGATGGAGGACCACGCAAAGATGCTGGCACAACAGGCAAAAACTGGAATGCGCGTAACACATCTAAAAGTTGGTTTCCATGCATGCTGCCTAGAGGTTCTTCCCACTGATGGCTTCTAGCTCAGGTGACATTATTATTATTTTTACATTTATATCCCGCTCTTCCTCCAAGGAGCCCAGAGCGGTGTACTACATCCTTGAGTTTCTCTTTCACAACAACCCTGTGAAGTAGGCTAGGCTGAGAGAGAAGTGACTTTAAAAGGGGTCTGGAGTCTGGGTCTCTGTAATGGAACCCCCAGGCTCTGAAGAGAGAGAGAGAGAGATATTCGATTTCTATACCGCCCTTCCAAAAATGGCTCAGGGCGGTTGACACAGAGCAATAACAAACAAATAAGATGGGTCCCTGTCCCCAAAGGGCTCACAATCTAAAAAGAAACATAAGATAGACACCAGCAACAGTCACTGGAGGTCCTGTGCTGGGGGTGGAGAGGGCTAGTTACTCCCCCCCTGCTAAATAAAGAGAATCGCCACAGTAAAAGGTGCCTCTTGGTCCAGTTAGCAGGTGCCCATTGACTGGGGGAATAGATCCACAAGTAACTAATGATATTCTTAATAGTAATAGTGTGCTAAAAGATGCTGCCGAATCCCCCTTGACGGCCTGCCTTCATATCCTGGGTGTGGGTTTCCCAGAGGATTAAATGGGTTTCCCAGAGGATTAAATGGGCCCTTCCAGCAGGGTCCCCAGGGAAATAGCGTGGCGTAGTGGTTAGAGTGCTGGACTAGGACCGGGGGAGACCCGAGTTCGAATCCCCATTCAGCCATAAAAACTAGCTGGGTGACTCTGGGCCAGTCACTTCTCCCTCAGCCTAACCTACTTCACAGGGTTGTTGTGAAAAGAGAAACTCAAGGATGTAGTACAGCGCTCTGGGCTCCTTGGAGGAAGAGCGGGATATAAATGTAATAATAATAATAATAATAATAATAATAATAATAATAATAATAGATTCTCCAAGAGGGCTTAGCTCACAACCAGCCCTCTGTGCTCCTCAAGAAATTGGCCCATCCGAATGGGACTGATCTCTCCTGACTGCCTGGCAACCGGGGGGGTTTCTTCATTACAGCCGCTGGAGGTTCACATCGCATACGATCTCCATGATCTCTTTGTTCCTACCACGCATGTGGGCTGCGGTGCCTGCATTCGCCACCCTGCCGCTCGTTTCTTCTAGGATCGATGACTCTCCTAGACCCATCAATACGATCAGGCCCGAACAGTTTCTTCATGCATGGCAGTGATTAGATTAGAGGTTATTTATGACCATTTTGCCCCCCAACCAAGGGGCAAAATTGCACACCACAGTCTCAAGCACAGAAGGAGAAATAGCATCTCTGGCATTTCATTCTCACTGGAAGGCGTGCAAGAAGACCCCCCAATGGGCCCGGCTTTGCCTTTCTTGGGCAGCAGAGCTCTCTAATGAGAACCGCGCTAGCAGAAAAGTATTTGTCAGCATCCACGGTGGCTTTTTAAAAAGCATTTCTCTTATTCCAGAGTGGCTATTAAGCCACTTTGCTTTAATAGTGGAGTCGCCATAAATAGCCGGCCAGGCGTCCTACTGGGTATGCTCTTTCGCGGTCAAGTGTCTCGCTTCAGCCAGAAACCCTTGATGTCGCCGGAGAAGATTCTGATCCTGCAGTTGTTGTTGTTGTTATTTTTTTTATTATTATTATTATTATTATTATTATTATTATTATTTCTTGTTTACACAGTCAGACAGGTGTTATTGACCGGTTTGTTTCATCCAGACATCGAGTCCTCCCCAAGGACCTGGGATGGCGGAATTTTATTGTCAATGGTTATAGATATCGTCGCAGAATATAGGCTGTTCCCAGTAAAGCTGCTTTTTGTAACTGGCTGGTGGTGATTTCTGTGGCCCCGATGGTGTTGAGGTGCTCTTCAAGGTCTTTTGGGACTGCACCCAGGGCGCCAATGACCACTGGGATTACTTTGGTCTTTTTCTGCCACAGCCTTTCAATTTCAATTGGTAGATCTTTGTATTTGGTGATTTTTTTCTACAGTGGTCCCTCGACTTACGTAAATAATCCATTCCACGGAAGTCTCAAAACACTCGTAATTCGAGGAAGCCGCATCTAAACATTCGTAGGTCGAATAAGCTGATTCTAAACCGGCAACTACTTCCGGTCTTTTTTGTCGCTCGTAACTCGAAAAAAACGTAAGTTGAGTAGTTCGTAGGTCGAGGGATTACTGTATTTCTTTTTCTTCTATTCTGCTATCCCCTGGTATTGCTATGTCGATTATTTTGACTTGTTTTGCTTTCTTCTCAACTACAGTGATATCTGGTGTATTGTGTGGCAGATGTTTGTCTGTCTGTAGTTGGACGTCCCATAATATTTTTACATCTTCATTTTCTACCACTTTTTCAATTTGATGGTCCCACCAATTCTTGGCTACAGGTACCTTGTATTTTTTGCAGATGTTCCAGTGTATCATCCCTGCTACCTTGTCATGCCGCCTTCTTCTTCTTCTTCTTCTTCTTCTTCTTCTTCTTATTATTATTATTATTATTATTATTATTATTATTATTACATTTATATCCCGCTCTTCCTCCAAGGAGCCCAGAGCGGTGTACTACAGCCTTGAGTTTCTCTTTCACAACAACCCTGTGAAGTAGGTTAGGCTGAGAGAGAAGTGACTGGCCCAGAGTCACCCAGCTAGTTTCCTGGCTGAAGGGGGATTTGAACTCGGGTCTCCCCGGTCCTAGTCCAGCACTCTAACCACTACACCATTGCTGCCTTCTGGTGTTTATTTGCTGCCCGCTAAATGCCTGCTGGCAGCGAATGGGTAGGGAAGGGTGAGGGACAGAGAGAGTCCCAATCCTTTGTCAGGGATCAGGCCCGCAGGCGCATGGTCCATTGGAAGAGCCCGAGACATGTTCATCGCCCAGGCCAAAATGGAGGTCGGGAATGGCGAGCAAAGTTTGGAGGGGCAGAGGACAAGATCCGAGGTAAATCGCCTTAGACCGGCGGCATAGCCTAGTCTCTGCAGACAGAGAGGCAGCACAGTATAGTGGTTAGAGTGTTGGACTAGAACTGGGAAGACCAGGGTTCAAATCCCCAATCGGCCATGGAACGCATGGAACCACTGGGTGACTGAGCCAATCCTGTCTCGCTCAGTCTCACCGACTTCACAGGGTTGTTGTGAGGATACACATAACCATGTACTCTGAGCTCCTCGGAGGAAAAGTGGAATATAAATGTTAATTTTTTTTTTTTAAATGCAAGGGTTCTGTTCTCCTATAAGTTCCTTGCAGTCTTCTTATTCCTTGCTAACTGATCCAAGAGGCACCTTTTTAAAGTGGTGATCCTCTTGTATTTAGCAGGGGGAGAGCAACTGGCCTTCTCCGTCCCCAACACAGCAACCCTCCAGTGGCTGTCGCTGGCGTCTATCTTACGTTTCTGTGGTGAGCCCTTTGGGACCAGGGAGCCATTTCATTTATTTATTTATATCTATTGGGGGACTTTGGTTGAAAAGCGGTCTATAAATATTTGCCGTCGGATTTGTATCATCCCCGTATCTGTTGGCTTGCAACGTGGTATATAGTAGTAGTAGTAGTTGTTGTTGTTACTAGATAATAATATTGATGATGATGATATCGTAGGTGAGCTAAACAAAGGCTGAGAGTGTGTTGTGCCTAAAGCCACCCCCGAGTGAGTTTGGGGCCAAGGTGAGACTTAGCCCATGGAATTTGGGGTGCCCCATAGCCAGCTTTCAACCCCTATACGAGGCTAGCTCTCATTTAACAGCGAGGTTGCCGGTTCGAATCCCCCCTGGTATGCCTCCCAGACGATGGGAAACGCCGATATTGGGCAGCAGCGATCTAGGAAGATGCTGAAAGGCCTCATCTCATACTGCGCGGGAGGAGGCAATGGTCAACCCCTCCTGTATTCTACCCAAGACAACCCCAGGGCTCTGTGGGCGCCAGGAGTCGACACACCGACTCGACGACACACTTTACCTTTAGTGTGATCCCATGTAAACACTGTCAGCATATGTACACCTACTCGCGGAAATCTACTGTGTGCCATAATTTGTCGTAATTGTAGAATTACCGGGATGTTCCCCCCCTCTGAGGGTCACAATGGCTGCCAAACCGGAGTGTCTTATCAACAGGTGAATGGTCACTTCGAGCCTTGCCCTGACCGTAGCGCTTTGGATTTCTAACGTGTCTCCACACCAAGTCTTGGTTTTATTTTCATTTGCCTCCTTCGCCTATCTGTTGCTCCACAAAAGGGCCTCGATTTAAAATTAACCGCAACAGTGGTCCGTTAATGTGTTGCCGTGGGAGGCCGGAGTTCCAGTTGCCGTGGCAACGGAGTTCGGCTCATTTGTTTTGTAAATGAATAATTACTACGCAATTAGAGTCGGCTAAAAATAAAGGGGCCCTTTCTTCCCGGGCGCTCATTAATATTAATAAAAAGGCCTGTCCAGGCGGCGGTAAACAATTCATGCAAAACTGGTTGCCAGTTGTGGAAAAGTTAAGTCGCGCTGAAAGGTCTCATTGCCGAACAGGAAGTGAAAAAGTTGGAACGATCATTTCCTTCCTCAGGACAAAAGGCAACATTCAGTATTGGAGAAGGGATAGCTCACGGCTTGGCTTTGTTGCTGAACGTTGTGAACAGAGACAGAGTTATGGCGTGGTCTTGAGTTGGACACCGAAAGTTGAGTTGGACACCTTCAATGGGTTGAGGGTCAGAATTCTGCAAGCTCAAATTCTGCCGTCCTGGGGCGTCAAGGGTAGAGTGACTGTTTTCACCAGCAAAAAGGCCCCGTGTTGTGGTTATGAGCAGCCAAAAGCTGTTTCCCGTTGCTGAGCTGCAAATGCTCCAATGATGGAGTGCATGTTGCATGACAAGATGCACCTCACAATAGTGGGAAAGTGCATGCAAGACCGTGAGACACAAGGCTCGTTGTCCAGCTGTAGGGGCCAAAGCAAAGGAGGAAAGGGAAGGGGTAAGCATGTGGGTCAGAAGAGACCAAGCCAAGAAACCAAGCCGTTGAAGATGGAGTCAAAGCAGCTCCAACTCGGCCAAGAACGTCACCGCCCACGCTATTGATCACAGGTGCTTCTCTCGTAGAGTTTGCCGCAAGATGGAGAAGTTATCTTCGGTAGACTTTCTTTCCCATTGTTCCTGTTCTTAACCACTTAACTTCCTGTCGTACTCAGGGTTGTCTCTCCCCTCTGATCTTCCTTCGAGCCCAAGAAGAAAAATGGCGGCCCGGTCCGATCCACACCATTAGAAATGCCGGCTGTGGCTCGACCTTCGCCCATTGCTGCCCCAACCCACCCAACCCATTCCCAGGGGAGATGTCAGAATACAGCGGGGGTGGTTTTTCTGGGTGGGGGGAGAAGAATATCTGGCGCCCTCCAAGACTCTTGAACAAATGCGTGGCCAGCATTTGTTTGTTGCTCAGGATCTAATTAGGAGCATGTGAGGGAGTGGTCTTGGCGGCTTGCTTGGCTAATTAGAGACACGCACGGAGACCACTTTGAACTTCAAGGACACCGAGCTATTAGCACTTACATCAAAAATGGATTAAACTTCTGTGCTTTTTTATGATGATTAAAGATGAGCCCCTCGAGTGGAAACTCTTTTGTCAAACCGTCTCCCTGATTGCGGTTCTGCCGAGCGGAGCGTCGTCCCACTTCCACAGGCCCCGTGCGAGGGAGAGATTCGCAGTACGGGAGGCTTTGATTAGGCTATAAATATTGATCGCCCACACCACGGCACTCCTCAGATGAGGGATGTATTTATTTGCCTCTGCAAGTAACCGCAGGGCTCCAAAGAGAGCGGAGTTTTATTGGGCAGGGGCCGAAATGGCTGCCTGCCACAAGTCTTTTGCGTACGCGTCCCCAATCACTTGTCAACAATCTTTTGTCAGTGCTCAGGTGTACAGGTGAAACTCGGAAAATTAGAATATCATGCAAAAGTCCATTAATTTCAGTCATGCAAATTAAAAGGTGAAACTGATCTATGAGACAGACGCATTACATGCAAAGCGAGAGAAGTCCAGCCTTAATTTGTTATCATTGTGATGATCATGGCATACAGCTCATGAGAACCCCAAATCCACAATCCCAGAAAATTAGAATATTACATGGAACCAAGAAGACAAGGATTGTAGAATAGAACAATATCGGACCTCCGAAAAGTAGAAGCATGCATATGTATTCAGTACTTGGTTGGGGCCCCTTTGGCAGCAATGACTGCCTCCATGCGGCGTGGCATGGATGCTCTCAGCCTGTGGCACTGATGAGGTGTTATGGAAGACCAGGAGGCTTCCTTAGCGGCCTTCAGCTCTTCTGCATTGTTTGGTCTCATGTCTCCCATCCTTCTCTCGGCAATGCCCCATAGATTCTCTATGGGGTCAGGTCAGGCGAGTTTGCTGGCCAATCAAGCACAGTACACTGTATACTTTTCGGAGGTCCGATATTGTTCTAGTCTACAATCCTTGTCTTCTGGGTTCCATGTCATATTCTAATTTTCTGGGATTGTGGATTTGGGGTTCTCATGAGCTGTACGCCATGATCATCACAATGATAACAAATTAAGGCTGGACTTCTCTCGCTTTGCAGGTAATGCGTCTGTCTCATAGATCAGTTTCACCTTTTAATTTGCATGACTGAAATTAATGGACTTTTGAACGATATTCTAATTTTCCGAGTTTCACCTGTAGACTTGAGCGGCACTGATGTGCTGTCAGTGGGATTTGAGCTTCCTTAACCGTCGTGGGACACACAGAAGCCAGGAGTTGGCAGTACTTTCCTACAGGTCGCGGAAATGCGGCTTCTCCAGACGCCTCCTGAGACGTATCCTGCCCGACAGCTCTCCGAGCTACATTTAGCACCCCTTGTGGGATGCTGTCCAAGCCCCTGGAAGAATCGGTACGTTCCAAAGCTTGCAGGGCATGGTCTGACCTTTTCTATAGCTTCTGAAATTGGTCTTGAATAACCGTTTCCAGCATATTTGGGATCAGCGTCCTTGGTGAGACTCACTTTGCTCATGGCAGCTAGTGCTGGTTGCAACCACAGCCTTTGACTTCAGAGGTTAGGGTGCTGCTGGCATGACAGATGTTGACGCTAAATGCAGGCCGTGAGTAAGATGACCTCTTTGCTTTGCTTAGGTGTTTAAACCCTGCAGTTTTAGCAGATTGTCTTCTGAGGGCTGTTTCGCTTTCATTGCTCTAAAAATAAAAAGCCAGCTTCCTTACCTGTTGCAGTGGAAAGAAACATCTCTTGTGATCCGTCATATTTTCTGATGGAGAAGAGGTATAGAAAGGGTCTGGTACTACTGGGCATTACCAGTTGGAGTACAGTTTAATGTTAAGCTTTACTAATTAGCTGACGGCTACGATATAGATCTTCAACCGAGCTCAACTTGATCACAGTGAATTGTTTTCAGCTCTGGGTTTTTTTGTTTTGTTCTTTAAATCATCATCATTGTAAACCGCTTAGAGAGCTCCGGCTATAGAGCGGTATATAAATGTAAGTGCTATTGCTATTGCTATCATCATAACTACTACTGTATTGATATGGCTGGCTGACAAATTGTTCTCTGGGTGGCTCACCGAACACTGAAACGAAGCAAACCATTAAAAACAAACAATAATTACAACTTTAAAAAAACACTTCCAAGGTGTTTAAAAAGGCTGGGTGACCGAAACGTTCTTTCTTTGGCATCTAGAAGAGCACAAGAGCCAGCGTGGTGTAGTGGTGAGAGTGCTGGACTCGGACCGGGGAGACCCGGGTTCAAATCCCCATCCAGCCATGAGACTAGCTGGGTGACTCTGGGCCAGTCACTTCTCTCTCAGCCGAACCTACCTCACAGGGTTGTTGTGAAAGAGAAACTCAAGGATGTAGTACACCGCTCTGGGTTCCTTGGAGGAAGAGCGGGATATAAATGTAAAATAATAATAATGATGATGATGATGATGACAGGTGAGCCTCACTGGGAAGGCTGTTCCGTCTGTGGGGTTGCCGCCAGTGAAAAGTCGTCCCCCTAACAGCCACTTGCCACCATTTCTGTCCTTTAGGTCTGAGTAGGACTGTAGAGGTTAAGGGACTCTTCCCGGTAACCTGATCCCAAGCCATTTGGAGCTTTAAAGGTGAGAACCAGCACTTCAGATTGGGCCCAGAAACAGACTGGGAGCAGGGGGTAAAGCGGAAAAAGCCTTGGCATGAAAACGCCAGGAACCCCACTTAACAATCTTTCAGTTTCGCTGTGGACCCAATGCCCCTTCAAAGTGTTGTGCAAACTTTGTTGCTGAGAATCCAGCCATACATTGCGCTGGGTCCGGTTTCATAAAGCCCCACGATGCCCGGGAAAGCTCCTACTGAATGACGCTGAAAGGATGCCACGATGGAGGAAAAGAAACGGCGATTCTCCATCGCTGCCACAGGGTTGGCCTCCACTTGCGCTCCGACCATGTCCCTTTATCCCATGACCACTAAGTTTCCTCAGGAGTCTTTGATGAGGAACTTTGTCAAAAGCTTTTTGGAAGTCCAGGTAGACTATGTCAACTGGATCACCTTGATCCACACACTCATGGACACTCTCAAAGAAGTCCAAAACGTTGGTGAGGCAAGATTTACCTTTGCGGAAGCCATGCTGGCTCACTCCCAGCAGGGCCTGTTCTTTAGGTGCTTTACAATTTTATGCTTGAGGATGCTTTCCATCAATTTCCCGGAACGGACGTTAGGCTAACCGGCCTGTAATTTCCCGGATCGCCCCTGGATCCCTTCTTGAAAATCGGTGTTACATTTGCTACTCTCCAGTCCTCTGGTTCAGAGCCTGGTTTCAGGGATAAGTTAAATATTTTGGCAAGGAGGTCGGCAATTTGACATTTGAGTTCTTTGAGGACTCTTGGATGGATGCCATCCGGCCCTGGTGATTTGTTAGCTTTCAGTTTTTCCAGACAGTTTAGAACATCATCCCTTGTCACTTCTATCCGACTCAGCTCTCTAGCCTCCATCCCTAAAAAGCCTGGTTCAGGAACAGGTATATGCTCAGTATCCTCTGCCGTGAAGACAGATGCAAAGAACTCATCCAGCTTCTCTGCAAACCTCCATATCCTCCTTAATAATCCCTTTCACTCCCTCATTGTCTAATGGTCCAACTGCCTCTCTGGCAGGTTTCCTGCTTCTGATGTACTTAAAGAAGTTTTTGTTATTCCCCTTGATACTTTTGGCTAAATGTTCCTCAAACTCTCTTTTTGCCTCCCTTATTGTCACCTTGCATTTCTTTTGCCAGAGTTTGTGTTCCTTTCTGTTATCTTCGTTTGGACAGGCCTTCCAATTTTGGAAGGAAGTCTTCTTCCCTTTTATGGCTTCCTTGACGGTACCCGTTAGCCATGCTGGCATCCTCCTGGACTTAGTGGTACCTTTCCTCCTTTTGGGTATACAGTCTAACTGGGCTACTAGTATTGTGGTTTTGAGTAAACTCCATGCACTCCGGAGCGAAGTGACTCTCCTGATTTCCCCCCTCAGCTTTCTTTTCACCATATGGTCCATTGGAATCCATTTGTCTCTGGGAGCAGAGCATTTCTGTAGGCCCACCATCCTTGCAGAAGGGAATAATCCCTGGGAACCTAAGCCTCGAAAACAAGTGATCTGACTGTGATAAGGGCATAGATATCTCTCTCTCTCTCTCTCTCTCTCTCTCTCTCTCTCTCTCTCTCTCTCACACACACACACACACACACACACACACACACACATCATGTTCAGGCCAACTTTCTTCTGCCCAGCTGAGAAAGCTAAATCCAGCGTGTGCCCCGATCCCTACGTGGGCCGGCAACCTGTTGGGACAGCCCCATGGTCATCATGACGGCCGTGAAGTCCAGAACCGCCACAGACAAAGGCAGCTTCCGCATGAAGGTTGGAGTCATCCACAACAGGACTTTGCAGATTCACAAGGGCTAGATAGAAATGCTGAGTAGTGTTATTGTGGGAGCTGAGGGGGCGGGAGGGAGGGGAGGTGGGATGATGGTTTATAGCCAAAGGTAGCTCTTTTGCAGTCAGTGGGGAGATACCCAAAGTTTGGAGCCAGTTCACTTGCCTTGCAGGGAATGAGTTGAGTGTCCCCAACTCCAGGCCAGATTTTGCTGCCCTTCTTACAGGGTTGGTTTATTAGCCATAGACAGGGAGGAGAGCTGGTCTTGTGGTCACAAGCATGACTTGTCCCCTTAGCTAAGCAGGGCCCACCCTGGCTGCATATGAATGGGAGACTAGACGTGTGAGCACTGTGAGATATTCCCCTCCGGGGATGGAGCCACTCTGAGAAGAGCAGACGGTTTCAAGTTCCCTCCCTGGCAGCATCTCCAAGATAGGCCTGAGAGAGATTCCTGCCTGCAACCTTGGAGAAGCCGCTGCCAGTCTGTGAAGACAATCCTGAGCTAGATATACCAATAGTCTGACTCAGTATGTGGCAGCTTCCGATGTTCCTGTGTAACTGCTGTTTGTAACTGCTGTTCTGCTGGGTTGCAAAAAACAGCTAGGGTCTACACCAGGGCAGCTCAACTTTGGCCCTCCTGCAGATGTTGGCCTTAGTCAACAAGTCCACAACTCCCATAATCCCTGGCTATTGGCCACTGTGGCTGGGGATTATGGGAGTTGAAGTCCAAAAACAGCTGGTGGGCCTAAGTTGAGCAGGCCTGGTCTACACACAACCACTGTGACATCTGACTGAGAGCAGTGGTGAGATCAGTAGTGGATGAATTAGAGGGGAAATTATCCAGGGAAGCATAGACCTCAAACTTAGGTGCCTCTGATGTTTGTGACGGGCATGAAAGGGTAGTTTTGTTCCTTAGTAGCTCTAGATCAGGGATTCTCAATGTTGTGTCCCCAGATGTTTTTGGACTTCAACTCCCATAATCCCCAGCCCCAGTGGCCTTTGGTTGGGGATTCTGGGAGTTGAAGTCCAATAACATCTGGGGACCCAACATTGAGAATCCTTGCTCTAGATGAAGACCCTGCTTGATAACCCCTGTGACCAACCAACGTGTTCCAAATTTACAAAATATGAGTCCACAAAAGCAGCCCACAGCGATCTGATTTCTTCACAGATAAGGCATATCTGTTCTCCAGATGTTGATAGACTACATCTCCCATCAATGGCTTTGTGTCTGGGGATTGCCGGAGCTGTAATCCCAGAAGACCACACACACACACACACACACACACACGGCCAAACTGAATGGGAAACAAACAACTTAGTCCAATAAATCTATTGTGGAAAATATATGCCATCTATAACCAGACAGAACCATGAAAAATGATTTTGGAGAAACAACTGTATAACATGGGAGGAATAATAAAGCCCATGATGTGGAGATTGGTAGAATGCACAAGTAAGTCCACACCATGGTGGCCTCCGTTTCATTTGCCCTCGTCTACTTATTTATGTGGGTCTAGCCAGCAGACCATTAAAAACCCGTATAATTGAACACAAAAGCGAAATCAAGACTGGCAATCTTGAGGCCCCATCGATGGCACGTTTCTTGGAGTTCAATCACGATGTGGGTGAGTTTAAAAAAAAAATTGCCATTGGAAATGTTTTTGCATCAGGTAAGAAAACAAAGGTAGATTCCTTTCCAACAAGTCGATTACTTGAACGTGAAGCCTTTTGGGCTTTTTACTTGAATACTGTTGTTCGACATGGACTCAATGAGAAATTGGATTTTTCATCTTTTTAATTAAAAAGTAATCCTGTTTTGTGACAAGTTCACAATTATAAATATTGCTGCAAATGTTTTTGGTACATTGCTTATCATTGGGTAACATCATACCCTACAGTTTTTGAAACAGCCATGTAAGTGTAGTTTAGTTGGCATCTGGCATATAAGTTTCCTTTATATACTCCTTTAACTCATACATGTTAAGTCCCGTGTGGACCTTTTGGGGAAATGGCTTATGATTTGTGCAAAAATTACCCAGGTTTCTGGCATATAGTAAAACCATTGTTTTAAAAATCATGGTTGTAAGTATTTTGGGGATTAGCACCCATCATGGTAACATACTTCCAGTTCTCCAATTACCACTGATTTTCATTAGGCAAGTAAGCTGTGTTGCACTTGATGAGAATTTGCTTGTGTGAGAGAACATTCTTGAAGGGGTTGTGAAAGTAAGTGAATATTATTACATCAGCTTTTGGCTTGCTTTGTTACAATATACAGTCCATTTGAGGTGGTGCTCTTGTATTAGTTTGAGTTATCTATGACTAATCCAGTGTTTGTGAAGTTTAGGTAGCTTTTTACTTCTGGGAATGTTAGAGTGGGATGCATTCATTACATCTACAAACCGTGTCATACATTCTAAGTTTTGCATAGACTTTTTATTGTTTCTTATAAGGTATCTTCAGTGGGGGTATGTGGGCGAGGCATACTCCTCAAAATAGGATTGAAACTTCTATAATAACCCAGTTTTATATCTCTCGGAAATGTTGAATAATGAAGTATGTGGGCTTCAGTATCATTTCACTAGGACAAACTTCTACTTGAAAAAGATATTTTGATTTGGAAGTCACTGACTGACTTGTGCATTCTATCAATCTCCACATCATCACGGACTTTATTATTCCTCCCATGTTATAGAATTGTTTCTCCAGAATCATTTTTCGTGGTTCTGTCTTGCTATTGATTGATTGATTAAGTGCCGTCAAGTTGGTGTCGACTCTTAGTGAACACAGAGATAGATTCTCTGCAGGATGGTCCGTCTTCCACTTGGCCTTGAAGGTCTCTCAGTGGTGCATTCATCATTGTTGTAATCGAGTCCATCCACCTTGCTGCTGGCCATCCTCTTCTTCTCTTCCCTTCAGCTTTTTTCCAACTTTTCCCAGCATTATGGACATCTCGAGGGAGCTGAGTTTTCGCATAATGTGTCCGAAGTATGATAGTTTGAGCCTGGTCATTTGTGCCTCAAGTGGAAATTCTGGATTGATTTGTTCTAGGATCCATTTATTTGTTTTCCTGGCTGTCCAAGGTATCCTCAAGAGTCTTCTCCAGCACCCAAGTTCACAAGCGTCCATACTTTTTCTGTCTCGCTTCTTCAGAGTCCAGCTTTCACAATCACATCCGCAGAGTGTCACGGGGAAAACCATTGTCCAAACGATTTTAATCTTTGTAGACACGTCACAGCATCTAAATATATTTAGATAGCACATCTTGTTATAAACGGCATATATTTCCCACAGTAGATTTGTTGGACTAAGTTAGTCCTAAGCTTTTCCATTCAGTTTGGCCGGGGTGGGGGCGGTCTTCTGGGATTACAGTTCTGGCAATCCCCAGAGACCCCCAATCTGTAGACCCAAGGCTGGGACCCCTTGGCAAGTGGATACGTAAGTCAGGGAATCAAGGGAGAGGCACAGCATTAACCCTCTGCCTTGTAGGGCTCAGACAGATTGCCCCTAACCCTAATTGCTTCTGAAGGGGGGAGAGGTGTGGATTCTAACAATACAAGTCCGTTGAGTGTATAGTTTGACCTTGAAGGCCTAACTGTACCAGATGACAGAAAGCTATGACTGGATCTCCTGTCTCTTATCATTGCGAGGCATTAGCAGCTGTAGGCTGCCTAATGTTGATCTCAGCTGTGGCACTGGGATAGGGTTTGTAAAGCCAGTTCCCCCAGAATAATTTTCCGTATGGAAACTGCTCCCCCAAGAAGCGGTTGGGCTATTTATTGGGCTAGGGTGTGTGCGTTCTCCATTCAGTTTGGTGGTGTTGGGGTGGTGGTGGTGGTCTTGTGTTTTGCTGGTGTGTTTCCGTAGATCCCAGCATGCTTTTTTTTTTTAATCTCAGGCTTGCTTAACTTAATTGTTGAAATGTGTCGATCTTTTCATGGGTTGTTTGTATTGTTTTGTAAACCACCCAAAGAGCACTTGTGTTTGGGGCCGTATTTAAAAAAACAAAACAAAAAACCTTAGCCGCCGCCACCCCAGCTGTTTTTGGACGACAACTCCCATAATCCCAGGGATCGCGGGAGCCAGGGATCGCGGGAGCCAGGGATCGCGGGAGCCAGGGATCGCGGGAGTTGTAGGACACCATCTGCAGGCGGCCTGCCACTGAGCCGCTCTGACTTATCTGCTTGGGAGCTGCGATCCACCAAGCCCTAAAATGGGAGTTGTGGGCACCCGGAGTTAGGAACCCCTGTGTTGCGTGGTCTTGAGGGTGCAACTCTTGCTTAAGCATCTGAGTTGCTGGAATAATCGTGCTGGGAAAAGCGCGAGGAAACAGACGGCACTAAGGCAGGGCCATTGTGGCAGGGGATCATGGGAGTTGTAGTCTTAACGTCTGGGGACCAAGGTTTGAGAGCCTCTCCACTCAGTCTCAGTCTCAAGCACCATCAAGCTCCCTGATGCAGACGCCACCATGTGCAGCTTCTGCCTCCACTTTCATCTGTATTGGCAACATTAAATATTATTATATCATTTACCCTCTCGAGCAGGGAGATGATGTTTGGCAGCTTGTTCTATGAATTTTTCATAAAGATAGAAAGCAGCCTAATCTGGTGAGCTTTAACTCTCAGTAGCCGTAATGGCTTTGATTTAAAGCGTTTTGTCTTAATGATAGTTATATTGAAAATGCCCCGCTGCTTTCTAGCAGGCTTGGTTATTATCATAAACACTGATGGCACGCACGCCTGCCAAATTGCGCGGGGCTGCCTGTGCCAGGCGGGCGAGGGCGGGGCGGGAGCTGTATCGGGCAACGGCCGCCCGGGGACCCTTTTGGCACACGGAGGAGCCTTCTTGGAGCTTTGCTTGGACCTCCCGGCAGTGGCGCATGTGGCTCATTGAAGGAGAGGAGAGGAGAGCTGGTCTGGTGGTCGCAAGCATGCCTTGTCCCCTTAGCTAAGCAGGGTCCACCCTGGTTGCATATGAAAGGGAGACCAGAAGGGTGAGCACTGGAAGAGATTCCACTTCAGGGGATGGAGCCGCTCTGGGAAGAGCAACTAGGCTCCAAGTTCCCTCCCTGGCAGCATCTCCAACGAGGTAGGGTGGGAGAGAGACTCCTGCCTGCAACCTTGGAGAAGCCGCTGCCAGTCTGTGAAGACAATACTGAGCTAGGTGGACCCAGGGTCGGACTCAGTATATGGCAGCTTCCTATATTCCCTAAGATCTTTCCTGGCTCTGTACTTGAGATCTTTTTAGGAGACGAAAGCTGGTCTGGTGGTCGCAAGCAGGACTGGTCCCCTTAGCTAAGCAGGGTCTGCCCTGGTTTGCATTTGGATGGGAGACAAGGAGTGTGAGCACTGGAAGAGATTCCCCCTCAGGGGATGATGGAGCCGCTCTGGGAAGAGCAGAAGGTTCCCAGTTCCCTCCCTGGCAGCATCTCCAACGAGACAGGGCTGGGAGAGAGACTCCTGCCTGCAACCTGGGAGAAGCCGCTGCCAGTTTGTGAAGACAATACTGAGCTAGATGGACCGATGGTCTGACTCAGTATATGGCAGCTTCCTATGTCCTATGTCCTAAGCATTAGTTCAAGCAGGATGGTGGGCGGCCGGAAACCAAATCCCGGGCGGCGTCTCTGTGCGGCCCTTCTCACGAGAAACGCTCTTCATCGAGCTGCACTGCTCGTTAGGGGACCCCCCCCCGGAGGTGCTTGAAAGTAGGACACCATGGACAGCTCCTCCTCAACAGGGACCAATTATTCATCTCTCCCTGGGCGGAAATCCCCTGTGTGCTTGCACAACCTGAGACCTTGGGTTAGGACAGTATAGAAATGTACTAAATAACAACAATAATAATAACCCTAGAGAAAGCAGCCCACAAGCCGGATGTCGGGTTGCTTCCTAGTGGCTCGCGAAGTTGGGGAGAAACGCTGGAGAAGCCCAAGCCTCCTTGGGATAATGGGAGTTGTAGTCCAGCAGCATCTAGGAACAAGGAGAACCTCTGGTGTAGTGCCTTCTGCTTCTCATCTCTGATTTCAGCAAGGCAAGAGTTGCACGCGCAGAAACAAGGAAATCTAGAGGAGAAAAGTAATTTCCTGTGAGTTATTCCCGCCGCCACCCCGTTCAATTCATTCCTGGATTCTTCATCTAGAGGCTCTCTGATTCCATAATGGAGTGATCATCTTCCAGCCACAGAGCAGATGCTGAATGTAACCCTCCCCCTCCCCTCTCTTTTTTTTTTTTATTTAACTTGATTTTTTCTCACTTGCAAGTTCAGATCTGTCCCTTGCTTTAGTTGGCAAGCAATTATAAATGCGGAGGAGCAATAGATTCCCAGATGCGAGGTGGTTCTCTGCCAGCACCAGCTTGCTCTGTTGTGATGCAAGTGGCAAAGAATTCTCGTCTCCTTGTTTATTGCAAATAGTAAAAGTTACCTCCAATCTGCTCCGACTGAAGGGATCGTCTTGCAGCCTGCCTTGTTCAAAATCAGGGCCAAGAAAGTTCTGGGCATTGAACTCTTTGAGGATTGCTGTTCCTTAAAGTTTAAGAACTCCCCGTGTGGAACAACCTAAACATTCAATGGCGGGGGTCTGCTCTCTGATTCACTAGGATACCTGTGGAGTAGCACGACTACATTTGTTCTGGCATTTACCCCTTAATTGTGTGTATGGTTTTTTTTCCCCCCTCTCCTTTCTTTCTTATGGATAGAGGTCCTCAACCTGTTGGCTACAAGAAATCACAACCAACCTCTTTCCTTTTTTAAAAACTTCTTCCTGCAGCCCCCAAACTTACTTGCTAGTGCTTACCTGAATTTGTTCAGGCAATATCCCCAGGCTATATGTGTGCCTCCTTCCCCCCACCAATTTATGGCCTTTAGGATGCCTGCTTTAGCGAGAGAGAAGCCTTGGAGGAGCAGAGATTCCCAGGTAGTCCAGGTCAGGGAATATTTCCCAGTCAGGTTGAGAACTTCTGTGCATGCCTGTAGATTCTCTTTGTGTGTGTGTGTGTGTATGTGAATTTCTGTCTATCAACACATGCACAGATCCCACATTGGATGCACCCAGGGGTTCTTTGTGTTTGTGTTTTGGGGTGGGCTTTTCTTTCTCTCTCTTTTTAGACTCGGTTCAGCCCCTTCAGAGTTTAGCCCCTTATCCAGTTAGCCGCAGTGAGGTTGGTTCAGTTCTTCTCTGCATTTCTCAGCACGGACAGTACTCCTGGTTGTGTTGATCAGTGGGCCACTGTCTTTCATTATCACACATTATCGGGCCTGCCGTGGAAAAGAGCAACTCGTAAATCCGACGGTGAGTGGCGTGCTTTTGGAAAGGAGACTCCGTACGTAGAGGTTTGAGCGAAGGCCGTGGTACAGTCCGGGCGTGGTTCTTTCACTTCTCCGAATTCCACCTTGCCTCATGTGTTTCCGTGATTTGTAACTGTCGAAAAGAAAAGTGCAATTGAATATTGAACGTGAGACGCGATCCACTACCCACAATGATAGAGTCACTGTATCTCTAGGGATCTCCGAGTACCGTTTCTATTCTTCGCCCGGTGACCAACGGGCTTCGTTACCGTACGCAGACTATGGTTCCATGGGGCTACGTAACGAGCACCCTGCTTCAGCGAGTAACTCCCCCCTCCACCACCTTCCCAGCCCGGATCAGTTTAAAAGCCCAGGTTTGTATCAAATTTCATTCCTTTGGGGAGGCCAAAAAAAAAAAAATGGTGGTCGTTTCACATATTTAATGACGCACAGAAAGCGGTCTCTGCATGCCACGCCGCGGTTGGCTACCAAACGTCACTCCATCCTTTTCTCAGTTCTAGAATCTGGGTTGACTTTGCCGTAATTCTGAAGGGCAAACCTTTTTTACAGGAGCTGTTCTAGGTCTGATAAATCTGTCAGGAGAAACCTAGTAAAGCTGTAGAGGCATCGCACCAAAGAGAGAGCTGGCTAAAGAGATTTACTCTTTGTGCCCTTCAATGTGGGGTTGGGTCAAAATTGATTTTGTTCTTGCCGGACAGGTTGAGGCTCCAACTAATTTATGCTGACCTTTCCAGGATTATTTTTAACCCCCTAGATTTCAATGCAAACAAAGAGAAGTGCATGGGAAAGATATTCTTTTGCTTAGTATTGCTATATGACCCTGAGAAGGATGATTTAGAAATGTCTATTTGTTCTCTGTCAGGAGCATGTCAGCGGAGAGGCAGAATATTGGATGGATGGATATTTTCCCCTTCTAAGAATATTTTGCTTTGTTTCCCGTAAACCTTTGCTTTTGGAATGTGACGAGCGATTCCCTTCGTGTCCTGACTCCCAAAACGTCTGCAGGGCCACTTAGTGTTTTTCAAAGATTCCACCTACCTATCTAATACAGTGGTCCCTCGACTTACATAATTAATCCGTTCCGAACGCACGTTCGGAGGTCGAAATTTTCGTAAGTCGAAGAGCGCACCACAGAGGTCTGGAAACATTCGTAAGTCGAGGAAACCGCATCTAAAAATTCGTAGGTCAAGTAAGCTGAATCTAAACCGGCAACTACTTCCGGTCTTTTTTGTCGCTCGTAACTCGAAAACATCGGATGTCGAGTAGTTCGTAGGTCGAGGGACCACTGTATTTAGATTTCCAACCCACCCTGGTCTTAAATCGGATAGTACTCCCCTTAGAGCCCTTTCACTTTATATTTCCGGGTGGGCATTTTAGGCGTGTGACTGCTGCAAATGTGTGTTCTGTGCAGGTTCTCTGAATGTTGCTCAGCTGTAACTCTACCTGTTGAATGCACAGCTGCTAGCCAGCCTGGTGTCAATTGCTGATAACTGATAGGCATACTCGTTTTGTAGACACTCGCTGATAGGCCATTTACCCCTCGTTTGCCAAGAACCTACATCGTTCGTAAGCTGCAGTGGAGCTATTCCGAACTTGGGGGAGACTTTTTGTTTGTTTTGTTTTGTTTGTTGGTTGGTTGGTTGGTTTTGACTTTAAGCAGGAAATAGTGGTTTTTCTGCTCAGAGAGAGACTTTTGGAAGCCACCTTGGCCAACGACTAAGGCAGATGTCTTTAATCAACCGCAACAGGGAGCATAACTCAAACTCAAACTCAAACAAAAACTCAAGAATGTCGTACACCGCTCTGGGCTCCTTGGAGGAAGAGCGGGATATAAATGTAATAATAATAACAACCCAGTTTATCAAGAGAGATCTTTCTCCTCCAGGAGTGAGCCTTCTCGTCCAGCTCTGGATTATTTTGCAGGCATCCTTCGTGTTAACATGCCAGTTCCTAGGACAAAGAGTCGGCATCACAGCAGAATGGTGGGGCGTTGGGTTAGGTGGTTGCCGCTTGGGTCCCAGGTCTGCCTTTCCCCAAAAAGCAAGTAGGAGGCACCCACCACCATGGCAGGCAACAGAGAGAGGCCAGATGAGCATCCCCACCTCTGGTGGGAGCTCTCCCTGGAGATTCCCCCCCTGCCCCAATTTCCTTGTTCCCCCCCATAATATCAAGCCATGGAAATCTCCAGGATGGCTTTCAAGAGTCCCCTGGAGAGGGATACCGATGCCTGAGATTCCAGGCTGGTTTTTGAGGTCTGGGAACCCATGCAGGCAGGGAGGGGAGGAGAGCTGGTCTTGCGGTAGCGAGAGAGACTTGTCCCCGGCTTGGCGTTCAGATGGGTGACTCAATGCCCCTGAAGGGGTGGGGGCATAGCTCCGTGGGAAAACACTTGCATGCGGGAGGTCCCAGTTCCCTCCCTGGCAGCATCTCCTAGGAGATAGGGCTGGGAGAGAGACTCCTGCCTGCCACCTTGGAGAAGCCGCTGCTGCCAGTCTGTGAAGACCATCCTGAGCTAGACGGACCAAGGGTCTGACTCAGTAGATGGCAGCTTCCTATATTCCCTAAGATCTTTCCTGGCTCTGTACTTGAGATCTTTTTAGGAGAGGAAAGCTGGTCTGGTGGTCGCAAGCATGACTTGTCCCCTTAGCTAAGCAGGGTCCACCCTGGTTGCATATGGAAGGGAGACTAGAAGTGTGAGCACTGGAAGAGATTCCCCCTTCAGGGGATGATGGAGCCGCTCTGGGAAGAGCTGAAGGTTCCCAGTTCCCTCCCTGGCAGCATCTCCTAGGAGATAGGGCTGGGAGAGAGACTCCTGCCTGCAACCCTGGAGAAGCCGCTGCCAGTCTGTGAAGACAATATTGAGCTAGGTGGACCAAGGGTCTGACTCAGTATATGGCAGCTTCCTATATTCCCTAAGATCTTTCCTGGCTCTGTACTTGAGATCTTTTTAGGAGAGGAAAGCTGGCCTTGTGGTCGCAAGCAGGACTTGTCTCCATGGCTAAGCAGGGTCCACCCTGGTTGCATATGGAAGGGAGACTAGAAGTGTGAGCAGCACTGGAAGAGATTCCCCCTCAGGGGATAATGGAGCCGCTCTGGGAAGAGCAGAAGGTTCCCAGTTCCCTCCCTGGCAGCATCTCCAACGAGATAGGGCTTGGAGAGAGACTCCTGCCTACAACCCTGGAGAAGCCGCTGCCAGTCTGTGAAGACAACACTGAGCGAGATGGACCCACGGTCTGACTTGGCATAAGGCGGGCTGCTCCCTGTGTTTCCCCCTTGGTCACCTTTTCTTTGAATTGGGTGGAATATCTGTCCTTCCAGTTGCTCCTCTGGCCTCTTCAAAACATGTCCATCTCTGCTTGGCTCCTCTAAATCCCCTCCGGTTTTCCCCGCACACCCACCTTAAATCCCGGTAACCCCACAGGAGCAAATGGTTCATCTGGGATCAGCCTGGTGCTGTGATAACTCAGGGGCTTTGGTTTTTTGTTCAGGTGTCCCGCATGGTGTCTCTCTTCCTTTGGAGGGCAGTCATAAGAACATCAGAACAGCCCTGCTGGATCAGGCCCAAGGAGGCCCATCTAGTCCAGCATCCTGGTTCGCACAGTGGCCCACCAGATGCCGCCGGAAGCCACAGACAGGAGTTGAGGGCATGCCCTCCCTCCTGCCATTACTCCCCTGCAACTGGGACTCAGAGGCACCCTGCTTTTGAGACCGGAGGTGGCCCACAGCCCTCCGACTAGTAGCCATTGATAGACCTCTCCTCCATGAAGTCATCCAAACCCCTCTTCAAGCCATCCAGGTTGTGGGCTGTCACCACATCCTGTGGCAGAGAGTTCCACAAGTGGATCACGCGTTGTGTGAAAAAGTACTTCCGTTTGTTGGTCCCCTAGACCTCCTGGCAATCAATTTCATGGAGTGACCCCTGGTTCTAGTGTTGTGTGAGAGGGAGAAGAATCTCTCGTTCTCTCTCCACTTTCTCCACGCCATGCATGATTTTATAGACCTCTATCCTGTCTCCCCGCAGTCCTGGTTTGGGTTCCCATCGTGACCGCTGGCTTGTGTTTCTCTTACTCCCTCCGTTCAGCCGGCAGAGACGGCCACTTGAATTCTGAGCTGGGGTCCTTATTTTTAGCTCTGAACTGAAGGCAAACTCCGGGGGGCCCCTGTGTGCAATCTAGGTTAATGGGCACGCCGTGGTGGCTGGAAGAACACAACCATTTGAGCTCCTACAGTGGCCCAGTTCTCTTTCCGAGAGAGGAGCCGGAGAACAGGCCGTTCCGGCTTTATTAGTCTCTCACTGGAGACTCATTTGGGCTACCTTTTGACAGGGAGGTTAGATCCACTGTCCAATAAACCCAGAGATTACAGCTGCTTCTCCCCCCCCCCCGTGTCCCCCCTCCCATTCCAGCCATCAACCTGCATGACCCCAATTTAAAGAGAGCCCAAAATAGTAATCCATCATTTTTTGTTTGTGCATCTTTCCCCCCGCCCCTTGTTTCAAAAATATTGCTCTGGGTTGTACTTCATAAAACTCCCGCGACCGCCAAATGGGGTTGGCTTATTCTGGGGCTTTCTCCTCACGCAGGGATTGCGTCTTCGTCGCCAACTTGCACGGTGAACCTATGCAATTCCTCTTGGATTTGGACAGAGCAGGGGAAGAGGAGAATGGCCAAAACACCAACCAACCTAGAATCCAAGGACATAGCAAATTCTCACTCAACTTGCTAGCTCTGTGACTTGCCAAAGCCCTGAACAAAGATGGCGACTCATCCAGCGTCCCCAGTAACCGGCATTCCCAGATGTTGTGGACTACAACTCCCATGATCCCCAGCCAACGGCCATTGCAGCTGGGAATGCTGGGAGTTGTAGCCTGCAACATCTGGGAATCCTGATTAGAGGGGACCATGGACTTGTTTCTTTCCTCTGCCATCACAACAGCCCTGTGAGGTAGGTTAGGCTGGCCCAAAGCCATTTGAAGAGCCACTAGATAGGGCTTTTGAACCCCAGTCTCCTGCTAATGACACCAGATGGGCTCTTTCTTTAGCCATATGCTTCCAGGCTTGTTGCCTCGGCAAGTGAGAGTTTTGGGTCTAACGGAACAGGCATTTTACCCCTAAGAACTGAGCAAGGAGACACCTTTTTAAAAGTGGGGATTCTCTTACGTTTAGCAGGGGGAGAGCAACTGGCCCTATCCGTCCCCAGCACAACATCCCTCCAGTGGCTGTGGCTGGGGTCTGCCTTAGGTTTCTTTTTAGATTGTGAGCCCTTTGGGGACAGGGGACTTATCTTGTTTATGTCTGTATTTTTCTATGTAAACTGCTTTGAGAACTTCGGTTGAAGAGTGGTATATAAAGATTCATATTCGTAGTCCTGTGGCTCTGGGCGTGAAGAATCCAAGTGCAGCCCTGTTACTCCGAGGAAGTTGCATCCTCAGATCTTTGTGTTTTTGGGGAGCTTTGGCAGATTTCTTTGCTGGGGGGAAAGCAGGGAGGATTTAAATTAGGCACTGCTTGAAGTGGAAGGAGCCGGTCATTTGAAGAACTCTTCTTCTCAATGCAAATTTGTCTTTTAGCACCACAAAGTATGCTCGTTATAAGATTTCTACAGCCAGGGCACTGTTGTTAAGAAAGGCTGCATGTGGGAAAAGGGACCTGGCACTCAGGCAGTCTTTTGCACCTCTTCCCTCCATCCAATAAACCCTTCCAGCGGTTCTCCTGAAACAGGCATATTTTAGCTCCTAGGTCGGGATCGGAGAGAAACATTTGCTAATCTCTTTCTTCCCGCTGCAGCGCTACTGAAGTCTACTTCTAGCGACAAAGAGCTCTGACGATTCCGGCCCCAGTTTAAATCAGCAAAATGCAAAACTCAAGGCATCCACCTTCTCTCTTGTGCCTGGAATCTGTGTTAAGCTTTTGCATGTAGTGAATTTCCTGGTCTTCTTTGTTCCCAATTTAAAGCTCTTGGGGGTTATTGAAGAAACTCTTTTCTGAAGGAGGCGTTGGATAATTCCTCCTCCATTCTCCGGTGTGACCATGTCGCACACACCTGCCTTGAAGCATTGCTGAGGTCTGGCCTGGATTTGGGTGCTGGTATTGTAAAGACAGATTTAGTAGCTCAGGGAGAGCTTCAATACCAGCTGTCTGCAAAGTGTTTGGTTTAGTAGCAGTTTTGAGAGGCGTCTTGAATTGGGCGGGGGGGGTCTAGAGTAAAGTCCCAGCCTTGTCATGGTTTCCCCAAACCCCCCTCTGAAGTTTTTAACAAGTAGCTAATCAGTAAGCTGTGAACCAAAAAGAGGAGACACTCCTTGAACGGAATTGCAAGATAAATAGCACAGTGCGTTTCTCCAGCAGTTGGTTCTGCCAAAATGGCATCCCATCCAAACAAAAGTGCCCCTTCTGTATTCTGCACCACTTAAGTTTTATCATTTTTAACCCAATCCTAAATGGCCAAGGAATATGGTGTATGTGTGTGGCTGGGGGCGGGAAGGATAGATTTCACGCTGTAGGCTTGCCATAGTGGTTTTTGAGGTGAGAGTCCTCGGAAGGAGATGTCAGTGACCCACGGAGGGCTTTTGCATGGGTTACATTTTGATGTATTCGCTCCAGGATGGATGGTGTGTGTGTGTGTGTGTGTTTTAATCCCTGGGTACTTGCCATGGATCAGACTCTACTAGAAATACTAGCTATAATATTTTTGTCTGCCATATTTCTGAAACAAGGAGAAAGTCTGCACATTTCTCTATCCCAGCCAGCAAGTTCTGGAAGTTCCATCCTGTTGAAAGCTCACCTTTATTGTGAGTTTAAGAACCCCAAGAAATATCTACCTGCTCATATGTCACTTCCTCTCTGTAGCATTTCTATAGAATATTTCTGTCTGCCAGATTTCTGAAAAATGCACAACTTCCCCACATTGGTCCATTCCAATCGGCATGTTCTGTGGGTGCCATCACTTTATTGCTAGCTGGGGATGTGTTTGGCCACTTCAAGAAATAGCAGTTTGCTATTACGGCCTGCAGTATTTTCAACTGATATTTTTGTCTGTCAGATTTGTGAGAAAAATTCAAACATGTGCCACTTGTCCTTCCCAAACCTACCAGGAAGGTGAACTTTCTGCAGGATGGGGTCCCCAGAACATGATCACGGGGATGGACAAACGTGGGGGAACTGGAGTTGCGAGAGGCACCCTGAGTTACCAAGAAAGGAAGCATTCCACAGGATGGGCTGGGATGAGCAAATGTCTTGTTTTGCAAGATGCAGGCAGGAAGCTAATGCTTGCACCAAGGGCAGGACCCTAGAACACTGTGCTTCAGCAAGCTTAAAGGAAAATGGATGCAAGGTTTATTTAATAGCAGCATTGCTAGAACACAAGATCTTGGGTTTGTGTGGTAGTCTGTGCATCTTGAGAGCATCTTGTTCAACGTAATTAAGCCGTCGACGTTTAAAGGTCAAGAATGATCAGCTGAAGAAAGATCGGTGCTGTCCGATTGTGAAAGAAAGGCGAGGCAGGTCTGAAAGGCGGCTGGTTTTGGCGGGGAGTAGTCAGATGTGTCCCACGGCAACCGCTGTCTCTTGAGGATCCGATGTATGTTGTCTGGTAAAAGCTGTTCTGAGCTCTTCTCTTCCTCCTCCTCCTCCACCATCATGTAAAAGGATGAGACAGGAACTCACTTTTGTATTATTAGAGGGAAGGAAAAGGAAACGCGGCCTGTCTTGTCTCTAAGGCACTCCAAAATGTTCCATTGCATATCATCCCTTTGTTTGTTTTTATTTGAAGAAAACATTTCAAACCTCCAACCCCTCATATCTCTTAAGGGAGGGCAGGTTGTGTTTTTCCCATCGGAAAGTTTTCAGTGGATCCAAAGAAAACCCCACACCATTAAAAACACGAAACAAAACCCACCCCAAAACCCAAACCAAAAGGTGTTTCCCTAGCCATGATTTGCTGTCGACATTTAATATCAATATTAACACAATGTGTAGTCTAAAACTAGTTCCTTTGTAGTTTGCATGGGATGTGAATGCTGTCTCGACGTGCCCAGATCTAGAAAACTCGTTTTGACTACTGCATGAGCATCAAATCCGATGTTGGACAATACATATTTTTTGTGATAATTTGGTGGGACTGAGCACCTATGGTTGCAGTAGTGTGTTGAATGGATGTTTTTTTTTTTTTTTCCTTTTCTCTTTATACATATTTCTCTATATTTGGAGCTCCGGGCTTCTTAGTAGTACGGGCTGACGATGGTGCGTCTCTTGCTCTCCTCTAACGCATGGCCTTAGTTAAGTGTGAGCAGTTGGGCCCAGGCTGTCTTTTGTTTTTGAGTGTTTGGCTTGATGAAGAATGGTGCATGCTTGCCTCCTGGCCTCATACCCAGCTTTATTCTCTGCACACCAGTCTTGAATAGCTACGGTGCTCAACCGAATTTTGGTGCGCCTGCTTCTCCGGCAGGCTCCAACCCGGCCCGGCCTGGCGGATTTCCAGGGGCGAACAGCCCGGGACCCGTTCCGGACCTCTACGGCACGGCCAGTCAAGACTCCGGCGTGGGGAACTACATAAGCGCCGCCAGCCCCCAGCCCGGGTCCGGCTTCGGGCACGGGATCGCTGTAAGTAAGCCCTCTTCATTTCCTCCCTTCCTTGGTTTCCGTCTCCTGCCCTCTCTCGGGCTCGGGGACGGTGTTGAGCGGGTGGCTGTTGGCTGTCGGCGGACACGCTCTCGGAGAAGCTGGCCCTCTGAGCACCGGAGGCCTGGTCCCAGGGCCTTGCCTTGGCTACGGAGTATTCCATGGGCCAGAAGCATCCCCAACGGGTCCTTCTGTCTCCGGCCAGATCAGAAAAGTAGGCATGCTTTGGTGCTCCCTTCTCACAGATAAATCCCCGCTGCTTTGACAGTGCTCAGAACGATGTGTTTATTTCTGAGAAGGAGGGGGAAGAAGTTTGCTGAGACATTGGGTGGTCTAGCACCCACCCCCCAAGGCGCCAACGTCTCCATGCTCAGAGATACACACACACGTGCTTGCATTTCAGCAATTCTGTGGGAACTCCGTGGGAACCCCACGAGTGGGATGCCCAACATCTTCCCCCAAAAGCCTTGCGAGGGGAGGAGAAGCAGTTTCAACGGGCGAGAGGGGGCCCTATCCTCTTCCCGCCCCTAATCCAAACCCTCTTTTTATTTATGGGCACAAAAGGCCTTCCCTTCTGCAGCGAACAGCAGCTTTGGGGCCCGTTTGAATGGGGGACTCCACCCCATGGCCTCTCTTTCAAAAAAGGGGAAATCACTGGGAATTTCAGTGATGGGTCTTTGCAACTCTGTTAATCGTAAGCAGGAGAGCAATCTTAATTTGCTACTTAGCTTAGGCCTGAAAAGGCAGGAGGATGCCCCGCCCCCTCTGGATACAACCCACTATCCAATGTGGATCCCCTTCCTAAGTGGATTTTAAGCCACGAAAGTACTCCTGCTATCTCAAATTCCGTATTTTATGGACTATAAGACTCACTTTTTTCCTCGAAAAATATCCGCCAAAATTCAGGTGCGTCTTATATGTTTTAACAGTTTAATATGTTAAAACTCTGAAAAACTGGATTAAAATTAAGGTCCGTAGCGTCTTATAGTCCGTAAAATACGGTATATCTCAGGAAGAGATCTATAGATGTATAGGTCTGTTTGCTCCAAGCATCTGGGAGCCGCTTGGTCTGTCTGTCCCTTCGTCAGGATTTGGATATATGGAAAGACACAGGCTAGGAGCACTCCCGTGGCCGGGAAGTGGGGAGCTGAATTGCACAGACAGAACACCCCTCTTGATCTCTGCCTTAAGTTAGAACATTTTGTAAGGGGAACTGACCTGTCCCTATACTTTAGCCCAGGGATTCTCAACGTTGGGTCCCCAGATGTTATTGGACTTCAACTCCCATTATCCCCAGGCCCAGTGGCCTTTGGCTGGGGATTATGGGAGTTGAAGTCCAATAACATCTGGGGACCCAACGTTGAGAATCCCTGCTTTAGCCTCCATGAGGAGGAGAGGGGATGGGATGGGTTCACATTTGGCCTCGCAGCCAAATTCCTCCCTAAACTGTTGTGTTGGGGGGGGGGTGTGTGTGTGTGTATGTGTGTGTGTGGAGAAGAGATGGTGGGGAGGGGAAGAGTCCTGTGAATCCATCTTATACAAGGAGTGGATTTGTTACTCTTCATTTGATAACCTGCCAAAATGTTTCAACACAGATTTCCTAAAGTGTGTCAATGACGTCTTGGTGTTTATGTTGTCTGGCTACTAATTTGGGAGTGGAAATTTTGTTTAACAGATTTGCATGTTTTTTCCTTCCTCCCAATTGTACTGTGTTCAAACTGTGTGTGTTAGCATGAATGTATGCCAGTGTTTAGAGGCCTCTGATCACAGGCCGGTTAACCAAATTATTTTAAACAAAATGTGAGGAATCTTCTCACTTTCTGAAAAAAAACTCCACTAATTTAATGGAGGAAAAACAGTGCAGACAAAGTGACATTATGGAAGTTATTTGCTCACAGTGGGTTTTTTTAAAAGAGAAAGTTGATATACTGATCTCAGTATACCGATATACTGAATGCTGGTTGAATCTCATTCCCATCAGCTGATAACTGGGAAATCCCATGGGATTGGTTGTACTGTGAAATACAGATTATATTAGTGTTAAGACCTACACCCATTTAACCTCTATTCAGACTTAGGACCCCAAATTTCCTTTTTGGCCTGCAGAAAATAAAAGACCTGCATGTTCTTCAAAACATGCCCTCTCAATTTTTGTTGTAGCCCGTCTGAATACAGCACTCAGCAAAGTGCTTTGTCTGCACTTAAGATGAGTTTGTGCATACCTGCATCCGGGTGACTCTTTAACATCCTGTCGAATAACATCCTGCAAAAAGTGGCTGCTCTTCCGTCCGCCTCTACTGACTGACCGCAGCTTCAGAAATGCTCTTCCAAATTGTCCCGTGCAAACGAGCTGAATTGGCAGATTCCCTGAGATTGTGGGCAGCTCTTCTGAACATTCATGCTGACAGCACACACGCTCTTGATAATTCCTTGCAAACCAATAAAAACCACCCTCTCTTCCCATGTATCGCACTGATGACCTTAACAATTGTGCAATTTTAGGGGCCTTTGATTGCAACGGCTTTTACCAATGGATACCATTGAAACGTGTAACAGTGGTTGGCCATCTCACTTGGAGGTATTCCAGTCTATACCATTTGTATTTTGTTCTACTATGTCCCTTCTCTCTCCCCAAATTTCCCCCCCTGTTTGTTACACTCTTGCTCTTTTCTTTCTTATCTATGATCATCCCTTTTCTTCTTCTTCTTCTTCTTCTTCTTCTTCTTCTTCTTCTTCTTCTTCTTCTTCTTCTTCTTGTAAATGCTTAAAAGAAAAATCTGTTTTTTGGGGTTGGAAGCTGGGAAGGGATCCTGAACGAATGTTGTCATCTTTATGCCATTACGGCAATTGCTTAAATTAAACAGGCAGTGCTGAGAATTCTTCGCCCCTGGGGGAGCAAGGTCCCTCGAGATCAGGGTTCACAAACAGGAGGTTCCCCAGCCACAATGGCAAAAAGCCATTGCGCTGGGGATGATGGGAGCTGTAGTCCCACGACAGCTGGGGACCCACATTTGAGAACCTTTGCCGTAAGCTACTCTGCAGTAGGACTGTGGCCCTTTGGTAAAAGTCGGAATTCCATTCCTGAAAGAGCGCTTGGCCAAGTCAGCGTGCTTGATGAAAGGTGGCAGGGGGAGACTAAATAAAGTCAAGGGCTGTGCCTTTTAATGTCTCCCAAAAAGCATCTTCAGCACCTTCCACAATTAAATAAATAACTCCAAGTAAATTAACCGCCTCCTTTCACTCACCAACCACCGGGATTCCTGCTCCTTCAACTCATCTGTCAGTTTTCTGCCAACAGGATCAGTTCCACGGCCTTGCTCCTAGTGCCCGTTGCCAGGGCTTAGCCTAGAGAACTCTCAGCAAGTGGCCCGTGACCCTTCTCCCTCTTATCTCATGGTGTGCCGCATGCATCCTAGGCTCCAAATCCATGCATGGAACTAAAATCAGAGTGGCTGCAGTTAGATGGACTGACGGCTTGGCGTGTCCGTGGGGTGGCGTTGTCGTTCTAAGTCGTGTGTGGCAGCACCCGCAAGGCAGTGGGGTACTACTCAGTTTAAGCAAAGTGCCTAATGGGTAGAGCCTACCACTCAAATTGCAGAGGAATTGGATGATTTTTGGTGAATTGTTGAAGGTTTAGTGTCTTTGGGGCAGATTTGGGGCATAAAGCAGGATCTGGGGGGTGGAGAGTGGGGTGAGGTGGTGGTGCCCCAAATTGCAGAGGGATTGGGCAGAGTGCTGATTTTTGGTGAATTGTTGAAGTTTACGCATCTTTAAAGTTTTTCTCCATAGGGAATCATGGAGGGTTCAGCAGCCCCATAACGGCACTTGGGGGGCGCTGGGGTGGCCCAGAGTGGTGGTGTAGTGCACATAGGATGCCGGCCACTCCCATGGGTTGCTAACCCATTGGGGTTCAGGGTTCTGTTGTTTCTGAGGTGTTCTGAGTGTAGATTCTGTGGTAGCAAATAGGAGTGGATTCATGGTTTGTATTGAAAATCTCATTTGCACCCTCTGTTCACTACAGGTGAAACTCGGAAAATTAGAATATCGTGCAAAAGTCCATTAATTTCAGTCATGCAAATTAAAAGGTGAATCTGATCTGTGAGACAGACGCATTACATGCAAAGCGAGAGAAGTCAAGCCTTAATTGGTTATCATTGTGATGATCATGGCGTACAGCTCGTGAAAACCCCAAATCCACAATCCCAGAAAATTAGAATATTACATGGAACCAAGAAGACAAGGATTGTAGAATAGAACAATATCGGACCTCTGAAAAGTAGAAGCATGCATATGTATTCAGTCCTTGGTTGGGGCCCCTTTGGCAGCAATGACTGCCTCCATGCGGCGTGGCATGGATGCTCTCAGCCTGTGGCACTGAGGAGGTGTTATGGGAGACCAGGATGCTTCCTTAGCGGCCTTCAGCTCTTCTGCATTGTCTGGTCTCATGTCTCTCATCCTTCTCTTGGCAATGCCCCATAGATTCTCTATGGGGTCAGGTCAGGCGAGTTTGCTGGCCAATCAAGCACAGTACACTGTATACTTTTCGGAGGTCCGATATTGTTCTATTCTACATTCCTTGTCTTCTTGGTTCCATGCAATATTCTAATTTTCTGGGATTGTGGATTTGGGGTTCTCATGAGCTGTACGCCATGATCATCACAATGATAACAAATTAAGGCTTGACTGATCTCGCTTTGCATGCAATGCGTCTGTCTCATATATCAGTTTCACCTTTTAATTTGCATGACTGAAATTAATGGACTTTTGCACGATATTCTCATTTTCCGAGTTTCACCTGTACACTACCACTCACTCTGGGCCACCCCAGCGCCCCCCAAGTGCAACCCCTAGTCCAAACCCCGAACAGAGGCCTCCCCCTCCCTCTCCCCAGAGATGCTGCTCCGCTCAAGAAGAGGGTCCGCGCCGGCGTGGGCAGCTGCAAGGAAAAGAGGTCACATCCCAGGCCTACTCCCCCCGGCCTCTGATCAGCGATGGAAACACAGATGCCTCCCTCCGTGGCGTGTCTCCTACTCCTGGAGAGTAACTCTTGGGTCTGGATAGACACCACTACTCCTTATATGCTAGTAGGAGTGCCGAGAGGGAGCCTCGGATGAGGAGTGCTGGTGTCTGCATGGACACGCTGGAGGCCGGCTGTGTAGATGGGCCCTGCTAGACCTAGTCTAAGTGTCTGTGTACTAGAGTCTAGGATACAGCTGCTGAGACTGGGTACACCAGGGCCTCGACACACAGACTCTGTTTCTAGACACAAGTGAATGAGAGTCTAAGTGTATTTCGTGCTGAGGTAGACACTGTCTGTCTCTCTCTCACTACTGTGTGTCTATGAATATAGGCTATATAAATATAGTGTATATATAAATATAGGCACAAAGACTATATATATTTATTACTCAGTACATAGACACTGTAGGCGCTCTGTCTCGCTTTCTACATACTATGTAGTTTTATACATCGTCTACATAGAAACTTAAGTATATAGCCCCAACTCTAGTATATAAACACTTGGAGTTTAGTAATGTCTACACATAGGTATCAGAGTCGATAGTATGCAACCCTGAGTCTAGCAACCCCCAACTGTAGAACTTAATCAGTATGACCTTGACTCATCAAGCTTCGACCTTGACAGGTCGAAGTGCAAAGGTTCAAAAGTGACCCATTGGCCCAGTGACCCATTGGCCCTTTGGCCCAGTGGCCCATTGACCCAGTGGCCCATTGACCCAGTGGCCCATTGACCCAGTGGCCCATTGACCCAGTGGCCCATTGGCCCTTTGACCCATTGGCCCTTTGACCCATTGGCCCTTTGACCCATTGGCCCTTTGACCCATTGGCCCTTTGACCCTTCGACCCATTGGCCCGACCCTTTGAATTTTCAAACCATTGAATTGAACCTTAGAAATTTTCGAACCTTCGAACCATTGAACTTTCGAACCTTCGAAATTTTGAACCTTTAAACCAGGGATAAACAGAGTCTGTTTTATCCCTGTGGAGACAGTGTCTCCATACACACTGTGTATGAGAGTCTAAGTGTACTTCGTGTGTATGGAGACACTGTCTCTCTCTCTCTCGCTACTATGACTACATAAACAGAGGCTATATATAAATATAGGCACAGAGACTATATCTATTATTTCCACACAGTTAGTACATAGACACTAGGCTGTCTGTTTCTCTCTCTACCTACTATGTAGTTATATACGTTGTCTACATAGATGCTAAGTGTATAGCCCCAACTCTAGTATATAAACTCGTGGAGTTTAGTAGTGTCTACGCGTAGAAACTATCAGAGAGTATAGAATGTGACCCCAAGCCTAGCAATAGTCAAACTGATTTGAGTTTTATAGCTCGACCGGTCACAAGGAGACCTGCATTTAGGGTTCACAAGCTCCTAAGGTGTGTTGGGCCTGCTTGCTTCACATCCTGACAGAGAGTTGTTCAGAAGCCGCAGAGGAGAGGGACAGAGTCTTACTGTATACTCTCAACACTTTTAATGTTCGAAGCACACAAATCCAAGTCTTGAAATACTTTTACTGAAGCAGTAAATACACAGATTATAACAAATGCTTTAGTGGCTGCCACATAATTGGTCTCTGGGCAGCTTGACAAGAGAATCACAGAACAGTACAACCAAAAAGACAAACACAATACATTCGAATCTTCGCGGCCTTTTGGCTAAGATCAAGTGTAAACACAATTTTGAAACACCTGGGTGAACAATAAGGGCCTCCAGCGGCCATGTCAAAGGACTGGTGAGCCTCATGAAGAGGGTGCCACCACCAACAAGACCCTCCCCCTCTGATTTCTTTTTAGCTGCAAGGGAGAGAACATCAATGCATCCAGTATGGGTGAATATGCAATTCTGGGCATATATACAAAATTGGCAAGTTCAGACGCCTCTCGCTCTGCAGAACCTTGGCACTCTGTTGCCTGTGGCACCTCAGGCAAGGGGGTCTGCTGAGCCTCCGCTCCATCCCGTGTCCGGAAGAGCGCCTCTCCTGCAGGGATCCTCTGCTGAGCCTACCAGCCGCAGCAGCACACTTCGCATCCGGCTGCTGGCATCCCGGAACACCTCTCCACTGGAGTCTCCCTCTACAATGAGGAGTTTGGTGGAAAGAAAACAAGGGGGAAATCAGGAGTGTCACTTTGCTCCAGAATACAGGGAGTTTCTTTAATACCACACTAATAGGAGCCCAGTTAGAATATATACCCCAAAGGAGGAAAGGTACCATCCAGTCCAGTAGGATGCCAGTGTGGCTAACAAGTAGAGTCCATGATTTTCAAGGGGAATAACAAACACTTCTTTAAATATAGCCAAAGCAGGAAGCCTGCCAGGGAGGCTGTTAAGACTGTTAGACGAGAAGGGAGTGAAAGCGATGATCAAGGAGGCTATGGAGATTGCAAAGAAGCTAAATGAGTTCTTTGCATCTGTCTTCACGGCAGAGGATACTGAGGATACGGCATCTGTCTTCACGGCAGAGGATACTAAGCACATACCTGTGCCTGAACTGACTGTGGAGGCTGAAGAATTGGGCCGATCTGAGGTGACGAGAGAAGATGTTCCAAACTGTCTTGAAAGTTTAAAAGTGAACACGTGGCCAGGGCCAGATGGCATCCACCCGACTTCCAGTTCCATTCATTTCTTTGCCAGCTCTCACACCGCTGTGCAGAAGCCTGCAAGATCAAACAAATAAAAAATGAAGCTGGCCCCTTGTTCCCCCAAGTGCTCACAGTCTAAAAAGAAACATAAGGCAGACGCCAGCAAAAGCCACTGGAGGGATGCTGTGCTGGGGACGGATAGGGCCAGTTGCTCTCCCCCTGCTAAATATAAGAGACCATAAGACCCTGCTACAATTCAGGGTCTTGAGGTTGAAAGAGGGGTTTCCTTGTTCCCACTTGTAGCTAGACCAGCATAAGAATTTGGAGAATTGCTGCAAACACCCAGAAAAACACAGGCTTCCAAAGCCCCTCGCAAATCTAACCCAAAGCACCAACCAGTAAATACAGTCACGACTCAGTCCTCTTGAAATCTCTGCAACTTGAGTTAGTCGCGGCCTAAGCTCCATTACATGGCTTTTGACAGGGCTCGGCCGTGACTAATGTTTGCTAGATTATGAGTAGGACCGTCTGTCGGCTCTAGATAGCATATACTGCTTTTTAAAAAGATTAGCAAAGTGGATGCTCTAGCCAACGGATTTCCTGCCCCAAAGGGAATTAAAACAACAGCAACCATTTCTTTCTAAAAGGAAAAAGAGCAGCGCTCCGTTGAATCAACAGGTGCCGTGAAATGGTACCTGACCAGCAATTCTGTTTCCCAGAACGGAAGAATATAGCAACAGCACTTACATTTATATACCGCTCTATAGCCGGAGCTCTCTAAGCGGTTTACAATGATTTAGCATATTGCCCCCCAACATTCTGGGTACTCATTTGACCGACCTCGGAAGGATGGAAGGCTGAGTCAACCTTGAGCTTGTTATTAAGAAATAGTATTTATAGACTGCTTTTCAACAACAGACATTCTCAGAGCAGTTTGCCTAAGGAAGGCAAGGGGAAGATGGTTTCCCTTCCCGAAAGGACCAGAAGAAAGAAGCAGCAAAAGAAGCAAACCACCAGACATGCCCAGGGGATCCCGGCAGCCGCCATAGACGAGGCTGAGCGATGTTGGCGTGGGACAGTTGCCGAAATCCCCCTCTCAAAGAGGCTGAGGCACCCACTCACAGGGTGTCTCTTTGCCCAGCCAGCCGGGATGATGCCCAAACTGGATGCCACCCGAGGGCTTGAAGACGGTTCCCTGTCCCCAAAGAGCTCACAGTCCCAATAAGAAACACAAAAAACCAGCACAGCCCATGGAGGGGGACACTCTCTCCTTGCATAAGAGACCCACCGTTTCAAAAAGTGGGCCTCTTTGCCCAGTTAGTGGGGTGAAGAAATACAAGGGACCTTGTGACAGAAAGGGCCACCCCGCGGGGGCTGATTTCGGGCTTGCGGGGTCTACCTTTATCATGACGACTCCAACTGGAGCCAGATGCAAAATGGCGGCTTGGGGGGGGCAGAGTCCGCTCCCTACTGTACTCCCTGGGCCACAACCTGGGATGACCTGCCTGCCTGCCTGCCTCAGAGTTCGAGCTGACAAGAGGTTGCAGCAGAAAACTCAAAACTGGCAACCCATTCAGAGTCCTGATTTACAGACAGTGGACATACAGGTGAAACTCGGAAAATTAGAATATCATGCAAAAGTCCATTAATTTCAGTCATGCAAATTAAAAGGTGAGACTGATCTATGAGACAGACGCATTACATGCAAAGCGAGATCAGTCCAGCCTTGATTGGTTATCATTGTGATGATCATGGCGTACAGCTCATGAAAACCCCAAATCCACAATCCCAGAAAATTAGAATATTACATGGAACCAAGAAGACAAGGATTGTAGAAGAGAACAATATCGGACCTCCGAAAAGTAGACAGTGTACTGTGCTTGATTGGCCAGCAAACCCGCCTGACCTGACCCCATAGAGAATCTATGGGGCATTGCCAAGAGAAGGATGAGAGACATGAGAGCAAACAATGCAGAAGAGCTGAAGGCTGCTAAGGAAGCATCCTGGTCTTCCATAAGACCTCCTCAGTGCCACAGGCTGAGAGCATCCATGCCACGCCGCATGGAGGCAGTAATTGCTGCAAAAGGGGCCCCAACCAAGGACTGAATACATATGCATGCTTCTACTTTTCAGAGGTCCGATATCGCCGGACCCACAGCCCATCTCGCTCAGTCATGTCTCGCAGTGACTGGCAGGGTTTCCGGCCAGGGGTCTCTCCCAGATAAACAGGTTGCTTACCTGTAACAGGTGACCTGGACTGGGAACTGGTCCCTGGGAATCTTTTTTGACCGACCTTCCAACTTGCTGGACTCCATGGGTGGGAGAACTTGCTTGCCTGTTGGCCCTCCCAATTCCCGAGATTTCTTTTGCTCACAACTCGACTCGGTGCCTGCAAAAATAAATAAATAAATGGGGCAGCTGAAGGGAAACACAGAAGAGAGCGCGCACACACACACACACACACACACACACACACACACTCCTTACTTCAAAGACAAATGGGGCAGACAGGTGCATAAGGACACCCAAGAGTGCCCCTGCCAAATTGAGTCTGGCTGTTCTTCCAAAGTCCCGTGAGGGTTTTAAAACTATGTGGATTAAAAGGACGCTGGGAATTCTGTTCGTTTGTTTAAAGGCTTGCAGAGCCTGACTTTCCACCTCCGAAAGGGAGGCATTGCAGGCAGTTTACATAACCAGGGAGTTGGGGGGGGGATGCAAATACTAAAAACCATGCAGGTCTATAATAAAATATTAAAAAGCACCACTTAAAAACGAAAGGTAACCAAGATGGGACAAAAATAACCCTGCACAGCAGATTAAATCATTGCCGGGGGGAAAGTCTTCAGGGGGCAGAGCACAGGCGAAGGAGGCATTTACAAATTTCATGGAGCAGGGAGTTCCACGGTCTGGGTGCTGCCGCGGATGAGGCTTTCTGCCGCAGGGGCTCCTCACCTTGGGTCCTCAGAGGTTGTTGGGATCCAGCTCCCACCATCTCAGCCTTCAACCATTGTTGCTGGAGAGGAATCGCTGGAGGGAATCCTAGCCCAACATCACCCCAGTTTGAAAACAGCAAGGCAAGGCGGAGGCACCTTTTGTTGGAAGTTAAAGCACAGGAAATGCCCCACCCTATTCAAATGCAACAAGCAGCAGCTGCCTAGACTCATTAGGAGCCCCACTAGAACCAGAGGGGTGTGTGTGTTGTGTGTATATATAAGTGTGTGTGTATGTATAAGTCAAGACACCCTAGGTATGTTGGCTTTTCCTCTGACCTGCTTCTCTCTTTCTTTTCTTACCCCCTGTAGAGTATATCTGGATGTCCAAGCAAGACAGGGCGAAGTTTCTGAACGGTCCAACGTTTAGGTGATACACCCTTCGCCAGACTTTGAGCATTACTCCATCTTCACCAGTAACTCGCGCAAACTGGGAGGTGGCTCTCGGCAGAAGTGGGTTGTCCAAAATCTCTTATCATCTCATGATCCTGCTGTACTATATAGAACAACAGCTTTTTAAAGAAAAGAAAAAAAATGTGTATATATAATCCATTTTGTTCATTTTATTATTTTTCTTGTTTCTCCTCCTCCTCCTCCCTCCTTTTGAAATCTACTTTAATCTTTTCTTTTCTTTTGCGGCGGGGGGGTTTTTAATATTTTGACATAGGCTTTTAGGTCTAGGGCTAACCATAGTGTAGCTGTTTATATATTCCTTTGCTTTGCTTTTTTAATTTCTCCCTCCCCACTTCTCCTTTTGTCTTTTTAATGTAATGATGTTGCTTAAAAGAAACTGAAATGGTAACATGATTCTCAGTGGACTGCTACCAGTTCTGAAGCTGGGGGGAAAAAATTGAACAACCTTTTCAGGTGGATTTTAGCACACACTGAATTTAGATGTAGAGCAAGTTAAGGGCAAGTGAGTGAAAATATTCTATTTTATGCTGTATAGGGGACGGGAAGTTGGCTCCAGGGCAGTTCTTTTTCTTAGTTAACCTAATTCTATCTATTTTTGGCAATAAGGTAAGGACGACAAAAAATTTTGTGTCCTTTTTCTATAAGTGCATTTTTGTTGTTGTTAAAAAAAAAAAAAGAGGCGATATAAGGTTTTTTGAACTCGTGAATTCTGAAGAAGAAATACTGTAAATACAACTCCATTAACTGACATATAAACTATTTAAAAAAAGAGAAATGCATAATATTTTTGTGATGGAGTCGGGCGAAGGCAGTTTCTGTACCGAACGGAAGAGGAAGGTAGGGACGCGGGGCGCGGAATCCACCGGAATCTTCTCGCCCGCAGGTCCTTTGACACGCACAGGGGATGCACAAGATCAGCCGTGTGCGCCCGAGCTGCGCATGCGCCCGGGCGGAGATCCCAATGGACGGCACCCTCGTGTTTTTAAACTCCGAAACCAACTGCCAGAGCCGGCCCATAGCAGTTAGATCAACACTGTTTTTTCGCTTGCTCTGTAGGTGTTAGACCTGATAACTGTACTAGCGTCTTAACCAGCATCTTAACTAGACACCCTGTGCACATCTTTACAATCTTAACGGTCTAGTTACATTTTTTAATTTAAAAACAAAAACAAAAAATCGCTTTTCTCAAGACTGGAAAAATAAAAGCTACAATTTTAATATTTAAAAAGGTATTTAAATGTTTCAAGCACACATTTTTTAGCCATTATTTAGATCACCTGATAGTCCACCCATTTCAGCCGCCCCGTGTCTCTTCCGGTGCTCTGCCCAGGCCGAATTGTGTCTTGGGAGCGCCACATCTGGAGAAAGCGCGAGGGCGACCGATGATCAAGCTTGCATCCTCTACCTTGTAACTCTTCTTTCCTATTTTATTCAATTAGGAAAAGCAAGGTTTTTTAAATTAAAAAAAAAAAGTCTTTTTGTTCTGAATACCTCAGTGCTACACCCTAGACGCAAGAGAAGATGTTAATTTATTGTCGACGAAAAGCAGAATGAAAAAAAAAATGTATAAAAACATCATTGCACTATGACTGGTAGGGAAAACTGACAATTTCCAATTTGCACATGTTTTAATGTTTGGCTGTTATATATATATGGTCCTCTGCTGGGGAGGAGACCTTATGAAGGATATTTTTTAATTTAATTTTTTTAATATGGGTCAATAGGCCGGCAACAGCAAACTCGAAGTACAATACAGTAGGTGATATTACAAGCATAACTATAGTGTGGATATATTCTTTTTTTTTTTGAACATTAATATTGACAAGTTTTATTAATATTTTTTTAAATTGTTACGTTTATAAATTGGGTACTCTAGGTACAGCCAGATTAAGACACTGAATGCTACATTTGTTAAACGAAAAGAATTAAGCTGCTGCAATCCTATTTTTGTAAGTTTTACTAACCAGTAGGCTAACGTAGACATTCAGTAGGCAAGTTAGAGCAAAGCATCTTTTAAACACTCACCGAGGCACCATAACGCTAACCAAAAGGAACGGCGCGGCGGGGGGGTGGCGGGGGGAGAATCCCTGTCATTTCCACCCCACCCCCTTTGTTTTTAAAGGCTTGGATCCAAAGAACCATGAGCGGAAGGAGAAAGCGTTATCTGCAAAGTTCCATGAACTTGTGCGCTTCAGCAGCTCAGCGCCTGGGAGAGATTAAGGCCATCCGAACAGCCCTGCTGGATCAGGCCCAAGGTGGCCTCTCGGGTCCAGCACCTGTTCCACGCAGAGGCCCACCAGACGCCTCTGGGAAGCCCGCAGGGAATGCCCTCTCTCCCTCGGTTGCTCCCCTGCAGCTGGGATTGAGAGGCATCTTGCCTCTCTGAGGCTGGAGGTGGCCGTAGCCCTCAGACCACTAGCCACCTGTCCTCCGGGGGGCTACTAAACCCCTCTTAAAGCCATCCAGGCTGTCGACTGTCATCACAACTTGTGGCAGAGAGTTCCACAGGCCTCTTTTTCATACGCGGTGTGAAAAAGTACTTCCTTGGGTTGGCCCTAAATCTGATCCTGATGGAGCTATCCAGCTGTCCAGGAAAGTAGCCTTGGATAGTCCAGGCCTCCAGGAATCTCCTCTCAAACCCGTCTAGACTGGTGGCCTCCGATTTCTGGCAAATGCAGTGGCTAGAGTGCTTTTGAGGGCCACGCTACCAGTAAGGAAAGTCCGGCATCTGCAGCGTCTGGATGTTAGTTGGCCGTTAAGAGATCTTGAGAGGGAGCTTGTTGCATGAAGCTTACCCAGAAGGAGGCTTGCCCTCTGGATTTGGGGCTCACTTTTCTCATGCAACCCGCTTCCATGAAGTCAGAACAAGCCCTTCTGCATGCAGGAGGACACCTTTGGATCCAACCCAAAGTAAACACAACACACACACACACACACACACACACACACACACAAAGTTTTTAAAAGAACATCGTGGTCTTTCCCCCACCACCACCACCACCACCACACCTCCTTTTCGGTTGTTGTGTTTAGGTTTGTATTTCCTTATTTCAATACAACCAGGTTTAAAAGCCAGAATGCTGGACGCTTTTTTAAAAATATCGAGACTTGATCAAGTAGTACACTAAAAAAAAAAAAAAAAAATTAATGATGATGATAATAACAATAATAATAATAATGGTAATGATAATAATAAAACCGTTCTTTACAAGTAATTTCATCACCAACCAAGTTCCCTGAGAGTCAGTGTGTAAAAAGAACAAACAAAATAAAGTCAGGGAATTTTTCTGTGTCTTACTCTTTAATCGATATAGACCACATCAGAGCACGACCCAGCGGGAGCTTGTCCCATGGGAGCCCTTTCGGACAATGGGGGGGGGGCTCTCCAATTGTGCCCGCCCCCCACCTCGGCGCGGGTACTGGAACCCTAACCCTAACCGGCTCCCGTCGGAGAAGCCCGTGGCGTTTGTGCCCTGGTTTTCTGTACGCAGTCACGTTTCCCTGCTCCTCATTCATTCCCCGTCGCCTCATAGATTATTTGTTGATCATTGCTGTATGTTAATAATGTATAAAAATGACTATCTTGTAAGAGTGCGGTTCTTAGGCTAGTGTAGTGACACCCCCTTCTCCCCCCAACCAACTCTTTTCTTTTCTTTCTTCCTAGTATATTGGTAGTTGTATTGTAATTAAGATTAAATACATAGATGTAGTTCACTCAGATTTAGGACCAGTAAGGATAGGACTTTCTCTTACTTAAGACAAAAAAGAAATGCTAATAATTTGGGGCAGGTGTTGTTTTTCCTTATTATTTAATTAAAACGTTTTTTCCTTCCCCCACCCCTTTCTGTTAATCTCATGTGGTTTTCAACTAACCAAAGGTCTCACAATGTTAAAAAGAAGACGAAGAGAAAACCAGAAAATGCTGGTGAGGTTCCGGCAGCATTTTGAAGATCTCCACCCGTCAATTTTTTATAAAAGAGGGGTGCGCCATACTACCTTAAATGCTAACGCTAGATATGCAAAACTGGATTTTTTTAATTTATTTTTTAAAATAAGAAGAAAAAAAAGAGGGAGGCATGGTGTAATAAAAGGATTTTACTAAGAGAAATAATAATAATAATAATATTTTTTTACAAAAAGAGTGCTCAGAAGAAAAAAAAATCTGTGTGAATATGTTTTAGATGTTTCTATACCTTTGGAAACACCCCCATAGCACAACTGTTGTGGATCCTGCTCTATTTTTAAAGTGGCTTCCTCTAGACTAAGGTTGATTTTTAGTTCCCTCACTCATCTAGATAAGTCCATCTTAAAGGATTTGGGGTCTGTTTGTATATATATAAAATATGTATTTTATATATATAGATTTTCAGGACATCAGGTTCAGCTGCATCTTTATTTTAGCCAAGCAGATACCCACAGATCCAGAATCTTTCCCTTGCAGACCCTGTGTTGGTGCAGGGGGAAAAACCGAAAATATTCTCAGTGGCTGCTGCAAAAAGGGAGGAAAAGCACCATTCAAGGGAGAGGACAGGGGTTCGTGTCTAACCATGGGGGTACTTTGCACACCTCCCTGGAGAGCATTGGGAAATGCTTGTTTTGTGCCTCAAGATAAATGGCTTATTTGAATTTTTTAAAAAACTAGCCATGAAATCCGGACACGGTGACACTCAGTAGGAGCGTCCGTGTCCGTTTCAAGGGTGCTGAGATTTCAAACTGGTCTAAAGGTTTGGAAAGAACTTGACACAAAAATCTGAGTTCTCTCTCTCTCTCTTTCTCTCCCTGCTTTCTTTTTGCTACTGACTTGAACCAGTGGTTTCCCCCGCCACTAGACGGCGGCGTTTTTTAAATCCATTTTGCTCATTTCTCCGCCTAGCAAAAGGAGGGGTGGGAGATGCAAACGCCATTCAGAAATCTCAAACTGAAACAGACACCATTTTAAAGTGAAGAGCAGCTGTCCCTTTTGTTTCCTCTTCTGCATAACGTACATTTTTAATTTGAACTGTAGCTTGGACTTTAAGGTAGCATGGCTCTGTTACTGTCATTTTGATTTTACCTCCTTGTACAGCAGTATAATACACACACACACACACCCCAATGAATGTCACACACACATCTTCCTAGGTTGGATCATTGGGTAATATTGGTCACAAGTAATAACGACCTGAAAGGTGTAACAGACTTTTTATTTCCCTCTTTCCCTCTCTTTAACCCTCTTTAATCCCAAGTGTGAATGACAGCTTGAGAGACAGCAAGCCAACCACTTTCATCCCGTTCCATCTGCCATCAAATCCAATGCAATGTAAAAGACTAAAGCAATATAATTTACTACCGTTTTTTTCCTTGAAGGTCAGCCATGGTTGTGTAATATATCTTGCATAAATGAAATTGTTTACAAGAAAGAAAGAAAAGAAGACACTACTTATTTTTTACTCTTGGGTGTATTTGTTTTGAGAAGGTTTCCTTTCTTTTTGCTTGTTTTGGTTTGGTTTGGTTTTTTTTTCTTTTTCTTTTCCTTTTTCTTTTCCTGAAGGAAAAAAAAAAAAGGTTGGAAAAGCAAACTGAAACTGGTCTGATGACGTTTTGCGTGACGGGGGCCTTAGACACACAGGCAGACACCAAAAATCTGCCTCAATACACTGTAGAGTTTCATAAGTAAGTGTGCAGAATCTTGATTCTAATCCACCTCTCTCTCTCTCTCTCTCTCTCTCTCTCTCTCTCTCTCTCTCTCTTTCTCTCTCTCTCTCTGTGCAAGCACTACATGAGATTCTGCAAGCTAAGCAATACTTTAATACTGTAATAAAAGAAAAGTTACCAAAAAAACAAAAAAAAGGAGTTCAAAATCAAAGCGATCTGTTCACCGGTAACCAAACAATCAGAATGTATTGTCTTGACAAAATGTTTTGTTTCAGACAAAAAGGAAAACAAAAACACAGACGTCACCCCATGCGAATAGAATTTGTCTCTCTGTACATAACACCAGACGCCACCCTGTGAGTGGGCCGTGTCCTTTCTAATCCTAGTGACCTAGTAACGGCTCTCATTGTAGGTGTGGTACCCATTTTTGGAACCCCAATCCTGACCCAATGCAAAGGTTCTCAGCGTTTCAGGTGGTTCTCGATGTACTTAATCAATAAAGACGCAGTGGCCAGACCTAACCCCACCCTTCTCCCCCTCCCCTTTTATATTTTAGTATGAACTGATGCGAACTTTGGTAGTGACTTTTTATATACATATATAAATATATATATACATACATATATATATATACGTGTATCTATATATATCAAGCATCTTTCACGTCTCTGTGTACGGCTTTCTGAAGCCCTGTTGTAAAAAATATGTAGATGGGGGTCTCTCACATCGCAGATGTGGAAAGTATAATTTTATATTTGTATTTTCAAATAAATAAGTTTGTGAAAGGTTTCCATCCTCTACTGTGGTCCAGAAAATCAATGTGTTTGTCTCAGAAAAAAAAAAATTAAAAAAAAAAATCTGTTTTGAACAACGTTGTGCTGCTTTGCATTTATCATCCGATGCCTGGCTGCTTCGCGGGTCTTTTTTCCCTGGCTCCTCACCTGCCTTCACCTCAAAGAGGGGCTCCTATCCTCCAGCTCGTCAATCATCACTTCCTAATTACTCGGCTACAGCAGACAAGGAGCTCTACGTTCTCTCCACATCTGCCAGGGAGAAGATGAAAAACCTACCTGGCATGAAACTGGTTCTCTTGATAACGCGATTTCCTGTTCTCTAATCTTTTCCATCTTCTGCCCATCAGAATGCTGGCAGGAATTGCCTCAGAAGCCTAAGATGGGGACCGTGGCACACCAGATGCCTGTGGCTGCGGGTTCTAGGCTGGTCGCGGGTTCCGGGCTGCTCGAGAACACAAGGACAGCCCTGCCAGATGTTCAGAGATGCTCTTTCTTGTCTCCCTCGGTGGCGTCTTGTCAATGGAGTCCTGGGCACTGTGTGAAAGACAAGACAAGACATCAGACCACTGATCCCGCAAGCCAACACCCAGCCCCACCAAACTGGCCTCCAGTTTGGCCGCTGTCTTTGTTAGCTTGCCCTAGCGAGCCGGGGAGACCTCAAAGGAGGGACCTCTGCCTCCCGGCGTGAGTCTGACACCAGAGACCTTGTGTATACAGAGCAGCAGGTGTTCCACCTAGAGGAGGGCTGCTCAACGTTGGCCCTCCTGCAGAGGTTGGCCTACAACTCCCATAATCCCTGGAGATGGGCCATTGTGCCTGGGGATTATGGCAGCTGTAGTACAGAAAAAGCTGGGGCGGGGGTCAAAATTGAGCAGGCCTGGCCTAGAGCCATGGCCCCATTTAATCGGCGCACGGGTAAACGTGGGTTCTGGAGCAAAACATGTACTTCTGGGGTTTGGCCGGTGCTGGGACCATCTTTGGCCAGAGAGTCCCACTCCCACCTGGGCAAGAGAAAGGTGCAAATCCCTCTCCTAGGACGGGGTCGCGAGCGAAGCGGACGGATGGATTAAAATGCATCCAGACGTCACATGGAAGCTCTCCGCTTCAAATGCAGGTTATAAACACGGAGTCAGCAGCTGGTGGGTCTTGCATAGAGTTGCCATGCCCCCCCCCCCAAAAAAAAATTCCAGGTTTCACCTGGATTTTGAGCATCTCACCCAGATGGCTTAGCATCACCCCATTAATAGGACCTCCATACCCATCTGGCATTTCGCAGAGGAAAACGGGGGTCTGCTTTGAACAACACTCTTCTTCCTCCACAAGGTGGAAGGCTCTTTGCCACCTAAAGTAAAAAGTAAAGTGTACCATTCGCCCGGATTTCAGTTTTCTTTCTTTTTTTTAAAAAGCAAGCTAATCTCTTGCCCTTTTAAAAGCAGAGTTCCGGAGCCAAACGAGCAGTCCTTCTCCTTCTCAGAAACTCTTTTCAAGCCAACTCCCATAATAGGCCAATTAGGTTTGGAAAGCGGGAAAATGGCGGCCCTAGTCTTGGACCCAGTGCAGATTTCATTTGAGCCTCTCTAGGGCGGCGAACGCCGCCCCTTCCCAAGCAGGAGCCACTCTGGCAAAGAACCCAGGAACGGGCCAGATCTGGGGTAGCCTCTACGCCGCCGTGCTGGGCTTTCCTCCGTGCTGAGAGGGCCCCTGGTGAGAAACGGAGAGCTCAAGGGGGAAAGCGCCCAGAAGGGCGACACTTCCCGGCACGCCGTGCACACCCTCCAGGATGGCCCTGGGGCTCCGTTTCCCCCAAGAAGCCCACCCACCCTTTCGCTGGGCAAAGCACAGTGATGCATGGCGAGGCTGGCTGTCTCTGCAGAGTGCCAGGGGAGCTGTGCAGCATCTTGAGCTTGGGCACAACACTCAACCAGACATCAGTTGAGGGTTGATGGGGGTCGCCACTGGCCCCCAGGCTTTACCATGAAGAACACTGCTCTAGGGCTCCCAACCGGTGGCATTCCAGATGTTAGGGACATAGGAAGCTGCCATATACTGAGTCAGACCCTTGGTCCAGCTAGCTCAGTATTGTCTTCACAGACTGGCAGCGGCTTCTCCAAGGCTGCAGGCAGGAGTCTCTCTCTCCCAGCCCTCTCTCGTTGGAGATGCTGCCAGGGAGGGAACTGGGAACCTTCTGCTCTTCCCAGAGCGGCCCCATTATCCCCTGAGGGGGAATCTCTTCCAGTGCTCACACTTCTAGTCTCCTTTTCATATGCAACCAAGGTGGACACTGCTTAGCTAAGGGGGACAAGTCCTGCTTGCGACCACAAGACCAGCTCTCCTCTCCTAAAAAGATCTCCAGTACAGAGCCAGGAAAGATCTTGGGGAATATAGGAAGCTGCCATATACTGAGTCAGACCCTTGATCTATCTCACTCAGTATTGTCTTCACAGACTGGCAGCGGCTTTTCCCAGGTTGCAGGCAGGAGTCTCTCTCCCAGCCCTATCTCGTTGGAGAGGCTGCCGGGGAGGGAACTGGGAACCAAGATGCTCTTCCCAGAGTTGCTGGGACTACAACTCCCAAGATCCCCAGCTAGAATTGATTGTGGCTGGGGGTGATGGGAGTTGTAGTTCAGCAAGATCTGGACTACCACCAGCTGGGAACCCCTAACCCTAGGGGACAACCAAGAGCTCAGAAGGTGGAACACACGCTTTGTAAGGGAATTTCGGCTGAAAGAGCTTCAACTCTGTCTCGTTCGGGCTCAAGCAACGTTTGAACGGATCTGGTATTTTCTTTGCCACCCAAAGTAAAAAAGTAAAGTGTACCATTGAGTCCGTGTCGACGCCTGGCAACCACAGAGCCCTGCGGCTGTCTTCGGCAAAATACAGGAGGGGTTGACCATTGCCTCCTCCCGCACAGTATGAGACGAGACCTTTCTGCATCTTCCTATATTGCTGCTGCCCAATAGAGGTGTTTCCCGTCGTCTGGGAAACATACCAGCCGGGATTCGAACCGGCAACCTCTGGCTTGCTAGTCAAGTCATCTCCCTGCTCACCACCTACTTCTCCTCAATCTATCCATCTCCTCTGCAGCAGCCATCTTTGCAAAGATACACCGGCGCCCAACAACATATCATCAACAGTTCATAAAACAATTCAGGAGTGGAAATGCTGCCTTGTGTGCATGCATTTCTGCACATGTGCACGAGAGAGAGAGAGAGAACCCACTCACCGATTTAATTTCTAGAAGCTCTGGAGTGGGGGAATGAGCCCGGGGGAAATGACAGTCCTCTCACTGTTCTCACCAGCAATTATCTTTTCCAATTTGTTTACTGGAATCTTATGTTTGCATTTAAAAAGAGAGTATATTCCAGGAGTGGCTCATTCTAATGGGGGGGGGGGAGCAAAGCAGTTTAGGTTGCTCCTCTCTCTCTCCTGTCCCACCTGAGAGCCAAGCGGCCTGCAGGCTGGCAAATTCCTCACCGCGCAGTAGGGGTACACACAAAACCTGTTTGCCCAGTTTGGTTCAAGTCCAGACCGAACTTGAACCGGACCGGGCATGTTCGGTTTGGTCACCCCTGAACTAGAACCCCGGTTCGGCTTGAATCTGAGCCGGTTCAGGGTTCTAACAGTATTTTTTTTTCAATGTTAGAACCCCAAACCGGCCTGGGTAGGGGGGTTCAAGGTGAAGCCGAACCGGGCCCGGTTCGGTGGCGAACCAGTTTGACCTTGAGCCGGTTCACACATGTCTACGAATGGCCAGGGGGGTTCAAGGTGAAGCCGAACCGGGCCCGGTTCGATGGCGAATCAGTTTGACCTTGAGCCGGTTCACACATGTCTACGAATGGCCAGGGGGGTTCAAGGTGAAGCCGAACCGGGCCCGGTTCGATGGCGAATCAGTTTGACCTTGAGCCGGTTCACACATGTCTACGAATGGCCAGGGGGGTTCAAGGTGAAGCCGAACCGGGCCCGGTTCGATGGCGAATCAGTTTGACCTTGAGCCGGTTCACACATGTCTACGAATGGCCAGGGGGGTTCAAGGTGAAGCCGAACCGGGCCCGGTTCGATGGCGAATCAGTTTGACCTTGAGCCGGTTCACACATGTCTACGAATGGCCAGGGGGGTTCAAGGTGAAGCCGAACCGGGCCCGGTTCGATGGCGAATCAGTTTGACCTTGAGCCGGTTCACACATGTCTACGAATGGCCAGGGGGGTTCAAGGTGAAGCCGAACCGGGCCCGGTTCGATGGCGAATCAGTTTGACCTTGAGCCGGTTCACACATGTCTACGAATGGCCAGGGGCGTTCAAGGTGAAGCCGAACCGGGCCCGGTTCGATGGCGAACCAGTTTGACCTTGAGCCGGTTCACACATGTCTACGAATGGCCAGGGGGGTTCAAGGTGAAGCCGAACCGGGCCCGGTTCGATGGCGAACCAGTTTGACCTTGAGCCGGTTCACACATGTCTACCGCGCAGCTCTACCTGACCAATGGCCAGGCAGCATGGACGGAGAAAGAGGAGCAATCCGAATGCTGCTAGGAAGTAGTGGCAGCTGCACCTCCTTTGGTACACGCAGCCACTCCTGGTATGTTCATAAACACAGGATATAAACACCGTCATGAACTGCACACTATCCCTACTGAGTAAGCAAAACGCTTACTTGGTCAAACGACCAATCAATTTTTCACACTGATTCAATTTCCCCCAAATCTACCCCATTCCTTCCAGAAATCCGAAATCTCCACTTTGTTCTGCCTGAAACACAAATAAATATGCATGTTTAATTGATTTCCACCTGTCCCAAATCTTAGCAAGTCAGGCGTGAACTGTCAGTCTCTCTTCTGGAAGCTCGCACTATTGACTATTAATATTTTGACAGACGCAAATAGGGAGAATATTCGCTCCAGGGGACGGGAGCTGTTCAAAATATAACCCAGCAGCTGAAATGCCAGCAGGGCTGCTGCCCAGAACCTTCATTAATTGATTGAGTGCCGTCTTGTGGTCGCAAGCATGACTTGCCCCCTTAGCTAAGCAGGGTCTGCCTTGGTTTGCATTTGGATGGGAGACTCCATGTGTGAGCCCTGCAAGATATTCCCGTCAGGGGATGGAGCTGATCTGGGAAGAGTATCTAGGTTCCCAGTTCCCTCCCTGGCAGCATCTCCAACGAGATAGGGCTGGGAGAGAGACTCCTGCCTGCAACCTGGGAGAAGCCGCTGCCAGTCTGTGAAGACAATCCTGAGCTAGATAGACCAAGGGTCTGACTCAGTAGATGGCAGCTTCCTAAGATCTTTCCTGGCTCTGTACTTGAGATCTTTTTAGGAAAGGAAAGCTGGTCTTGTGGTCGCAAGCATGACTTGCCCCCTTAGCTAAGCAGGGTCTGCCTTGGTTTGCATTTGGATGGGAGACTCCATGTGTGAGCCCTGCAAGATATTCCCCTCAGGGGATGGAGCCACTCTGGGAAGAGTATCAAGGTTCCAAGTTCCCTCCCTGGCAGCATCTCCAAGATAGGGCTGAGAGAGAGACTCCTGCCTGCAACCTTGGAGAAGCCGCTGCCAGTTTGTGTAGACAACACTGAGCTAGATGGACCAAGGGTCTGACTATGTTCCTAAGGAGAGGCATTTAACCCTTCCTCCCTGAGCCTCTTCCATTGCAGGAGGGAAGTTCCCATTGGGGGCAAGTGTGGTTGGCCTGGGCCCGGAGGGGAGGAGGATTTTCTTCTTCTTTAAATTATAACCTGGGCAACAATCCCATTGCCAATGCATGCAACAAGCACAAGAAGCGAAAACACCAAGAACGTCCCAGACAGTTCAAAAGAAGTTAAAATATCCACATCAACACACAACCACACTTATGACCTTTGTGTTACATGGTTCACGGTGTGTGGGGGGGGTATTTTCCGTGGGACTGGGGCATGAAGGGAAAGGGTTAAATCCTCCCTCCCGGCATGCCGGGGTCTGGACCAAGTCCCAGGGGCAGCTGTTTTCTGTGGATCAGGGTGATTTATTTTGTTTTATTTAATAATAATAATAATAATAATAATAATAATAATAATAATAATATGATTTCTATACCGCCCTTCCAAAAATGGCTCAGGGCAGTTTACACAGAGAAATAACAAATAAATAAGATGGATGAATTCTTCCTCCGAGGGGCTCAGAGGTACATGGTTATTTTTATCCTCACAACAACCCTGTGAGGTAGGTTAGGCTGGGAGATACATGACTGGCCCGGAGTCACCCAGCAAGTCTCATGGCTGAAGGGGGATTTGAACTCGGGTCTTCCCGGTCCTAGTCCAACACTCTTAACGGCTACGCTATGCGGTCCCTTGGGAGTGGACCCGGGACCCATTTCCTCACATTTCTTGCTGCACAAACTGCTTTGAGAACTTTTGTTGTTGCTGTTGTTTTTAAAAAAGCAGTATTGACTGTAAATGTTTCCATAATAACAGCAACGTTCTGCTGCCGGGGAGGAGAGCTGGGTTTTGTGGTCAAGTCGAGTCGGCGTCGACTCCCAGCGACCACCGAGCCTTGGGGCTGTCTTTGGTAGGATACAGGAGGGGTTTTCCATTGCCACCTCCCACACAGTATGGGATGGTGCCTCTCAGCCTCTTTTTGCACCTCCGCGGCCGAGAGAGACCTCAGGACTCCGGCGGCTTAACAAGAGGAGACGGTTGTGGTTCAAGGTCAGCGCCCCGCCGGCCGCCGCGTCTCTGGAAAGCAGTCAACCCATCACAGGCTTAATGGGGCTGATGATGAGTGAGGTGCCGAGGGGGGAAATTAGATTAGGAAAACAAATGAAACTCATTGGAAGGAAGTGGCACGGGTCCGCGGTGGAAGGCGGCGGCGGCGGCGGCTTCCTGCCGGCCTGGATGCAATTTGACTTCCATCCAGGAGGAGAAGGACAGCCGGTCTGGAATCCATTAGTGTGGTGGGAACCCGGGAATAGCAGCCACTTAACCCTGTCATTCGGCAAACATTAGTGAATTATGAGTGTGTTGCATGGGGGGCGAAATGCCCCGTGGCCTCCGAGAGGTTTTTTAGACAGGCTCCCCCCAAAAACGAGGGCGGCAGGGGTGGGGGGGGCAGCCACAACAGAAAGACCACCGTTCACCTCTTGGCTTCTCCGCATCAAACGCAAGCCACAGCCAGGGCCGGAAACGTAAGCCGAAGTTTCCCCCTGGCTGTCAAATGACTCCTCCTCGATCAAGGAAAACCAGGCCACGGAAAGGCATTTACGACCCTCCTCCTGATGCTATAAACATTTATGGCGGATAGCCAGGGATCCCGAGCGCTCGTTGAGTGGGCTCCACCACTGCATAGGCGGGCAGGAGAGATTTCGTTAAGGGGAGGGGTCCCGTGGTGGGGGGATAGACTAGTGCGCATCTCAGCTTCTGATTGGTCAGAGTTATAAGGGGTCAGAGCAGGATCCAAACTTATTCTGGGGGCACCTGTGATACGACCCGCTGTAGTAAGGTTCTGGGTTGGACCGCGTTCTAACCACGTGATCTAACCATGGTTAGCGGAACCGGGGGTGATGTCTCAATCAAGCATCTTTATTATGGTCAAAGACCCCAGCATAGGCTACAATACAGTACAACAGAGAACCACGAGGCACTAAACCGTACTATGAAAAAGTTACACATATTACTAAAAATAGGAGACGAGCGCTGGTCTGGTGGGAGCAAGCAGGACTTGTCCCCATAGCTAAGCAGGGTCTGCCCAGGTTGCATAAGAATGGGAGACTTGAGGTGTGAGCACTGCAAGATATTCCCCCTTAAGGGGATGGAGCCGCTCTGGGAAGAGCATCTAGGCTCCAAGTTCCCTCCCTGGCAGCATCTCCAATGAGATCGGGCTGGGAGAGAGACTCCTGCCTGCAACCTGGGAAAAGCCGCTGCCAGTCTGTGAAGAGAATCTGAGCGAGATGGACCAAGGGTCTGACTCAGTATATGGCAGCTGCCTATATTCCCTGAGATCTTTCCTGGCTCTGTACTTGAGATCTTTTTAGGAGAGGAAAGCTGGTCTGGTGGTCGCAAGCATGCCTTGTCCCCTTAGCTAAGCAGGGTCCGCCCTGGTTGCATATGAAAGGGAGACTAGAAGTGTGAGCACTGGAAGAGATTCCTCCTCAGGGGATAATGGGGCCACTCTGGGAAGAGCTGAAGGTTCCCAGTTCCCTCCCTGGCAGCATCTCCAAGGCTGAGAGAGATTCCTGCCTGCAAGCTTGGAGAAGCCGCTGCCAGTCTGGGTAGACAAGACTGAACTAGATGGACCAATGGTCTGACTCAGTATATGGCAGCTCCCTATGTTCCTGTGTAATTAATATACTATATTTAAACGATAAAATTATGGTTTATGTTACACAGTTCTAGTGGGAGGACTAATGAAATAAGGGTAAAACATGGATAAATATATGGCCATTCATAGATACATGCAACTATTTATGAATTTAAAAGATACTATAGGAAAGCGGGGCAGCTAAAATATAGAACAAAATTGATAATTAAAACAATAAGGCAACTAACTAAAATAGGGCAAACTAGTATAGTAGCCAATAGTTAAAATAGGGGGGAGAGCTGGTCAATAGGGAGGAGAGCTGGTCTTGTGGCAGCCCACATGAATGGTCCCCTTTGCTAAGCTGGGCCTGCCCTGGTTTACATTTGGATGGGAGCCTACGTGTGTGAGCACTGCAAGAGATTCCCCTCAGGGGATAATGGGGCCGCTCTGGGAAGAGCGTCTGAGGTTCCAAACTCCCTCCCTGACGTCTCCACAAGAGAGACTCCTGCCTGCAACCTCGGTGGAGCCACTTCCACTCTTACGGAGCCAGATGGACCCAGGGTCTGCCACAAGGTCGCTTCCTACCTTCTTATGAACCCACCAGTCTTGGTTTATTTGAACCAACCTCCTTGAAATAAACCAAGATCGGTCAGCTCAGATGCCACGATTGATCTTAGGTTTCTTAACCTCAGTTAGAAGCAGTTACTTCGCCATTTCCTGAGGCTTGGGGATGCTGCGGAGATCCCAGATAGGAACATAGGAAGCTGCTGTCGGCCGAGTCAGACCCTTGGTCCACCTAGCTCAGTATTGTCTTCACAGACCGGCAGTGGCTTCTCCAAGGCTGCAGGCAGGAGTCTCTCTCCCAGCCCTCTCTTGGAGATGCTGCCGGGTGGGAACTTGGGACCTTCTTCATGCAAGCAGGCAGATGTTCTACCACTGAGTTATGGCCCCGTTATCCCCTCTAAGGCCTGTACCTTACAGCGCTTACACATTCTCCCATTCAAATGCAAACCAGGGCGCAGACCCTGCTTCGCAAGGGGGGACAATTCACGCCGGCTACCACAAGACCAGCTCTCCTCCGATCCGTGGGAGGAGACGTATCGCTGGTTCTGTGCGGTGCCCGGAGTGGCACGAATCAAAAGTCACGAATCGTTTCCTCTCGTCAGGCTCGCTCCATGCAGGGAAAAGATTCCCTTCTGTGCCACTACTTTGCTTAACGTCTGTCCCGTCCCCCCCCAGGTCTCGTCCCAGAAGAGGAGCACTGCCTTCCCCTGGCAGCCCCATCCAAATGTAAACCAAGGTGCAACCTGCTTAGCAAAGGGGTTGCCTCCCCGTCTCCTGCCCGGAGAACCAAAGGCCTTCTCTCCCACGGCGTTAACCGTATTAACTCGTTTCGGCCACCCTGGCATATCCAACTGTAGCAACGTCTCCGGCTCGCTCTGCCACCGGAACAAAGATCTATTCTCCATCAACCCCACTCATTCGCCCCCGTAACCAAAACCAGCATTTATTAATTAGGAACTTAAGTGCCTCTTTTCATGGATATTTTCAAGGGCCTCCTTATTATTAATAAGAATAATAAAACAGAGCGTGCTTATTAAAGCTCGTTCGTTAGGCAGCGTATTGATTACGGGGGGGGTGGGGAGATGCGTGCAAATTAGAAATGTTCACATTAGGGTTCGCCACCCTTCGCGGCATTAATTCTAGGCGCTGTAATTCAGACTGATTATTACCCTAAGGATCTTTCATTTCATTTCATTTTTTTTAAAGATAGATATATTTGAATTCCACTTTCCCCCCCGCCCTCCTCAAATGAACAGGAGAACATCAAATAACTGCCTTCTCTAATGGCCTCACCCAACCACTGACTCCCACCAGCCTGGTAAACAAACTTGATCAAAAGGAATCGGTTTATTCTTTCTTCAGAATAGCTACCTGGCATACTGAGCTGGCGGAGGTTAGCGGGCAGGGTGGTGGGGTTTGGCTTTTTTCTAAGCCAAACTTTGGGTTACGGCCCATTTGACCCACGAGCAGTGGCGTATCTAGGGAAAACAGCGCCTAGGGCAAGCACTGAAATTGCGCCCCCTGTCCAAACATCTGACACCCATCTTTCAGATAACTTTACCATAATATCATATCAAAAATACAAGTCAAGCTCATTAATCTTTTAATATTTTGAAAATTATTTAGCAGTGGACGTAGCCAGACCAAAAAATGCTGGAAAACTACAAATTTCAGTATGCTGGGGCTCATGAAATACCCAAATACTATGTGGAGGTGTACTTGGAAAACTAAACAGAAGTGCCTGTCTAATTCTCTACTATGCATTGTAGCATCACTGTTACATACGTTTTTAAAAAATAAATGGAGAATTTGACTTTTCCCAGATACTCTGAAAATAATTAAAGGATATGCAGAGTAAACTGTGTCACTGCTTAGAATATATTCTAGTCTTTCAGAAAGGCAGTTAAAATGAGAGAAAGAGAGCAAGAAACTCCCTGTGGGCCTTAATACTAAGGATTTCACACTGATTCAAAGACAAACTCGCCATTAATAGCCATATTATTAAGACATCACATTTAACTCACTTATCACAAGACGCAGAGTAAGAGCAAATGAATACAATCCTAGCTCATAAGCTTCAGCTCCGTATTCACAAGCCCTGGTTCTCTGTACATACTGCCAAACTGAATATGTGTACAGTGATTTATATTATATTGAATTAAAAATAATACTTGTAGTCCCTTCGGGGGGCTTCCTAAAGGCTGTGGGGGTTCTGCAAAGGTTCCCCCTCCCCCCACTGGCTTCTAGGGCCTCGCAGGGACCATTTTAGCATGTGTAGTGGCCATTTTTAATTTTTTTTAATGGCCTCTAAAAACAAAATGGCCACCGCACATGCTCAGCCATTTTTTTTAAAAAAAAAATTTAGAAAATGGCGCCCCCCTTCAAGTGGTTCCCGGGGCATGTGCCCAGCCTGCCCCACCCTAGATACGCCCCTGCCCATGAGTATACCCCTTAGGTCAGAGATTCTCAATGTTGGGTCGCCAGATGTTTTTGGACTTCAACTCCCACAATCCCCAACCCAAGTCCACTGGGGTGGGGGATGATGGGATTTGAAGTCCAATAACACCTGGGGACCCAACGTTGAGAATCTCTGCCTTAGGTTTTGGCAACAACTGACAGCTGTCTTCATCCCTAACCCTATTCACACATGGTGTCCAACACATGTGCAATTGGTCTAGTGTGTGCATGGACAGATCTGAATGCACATCCTTCGTGCTTTTTATGTTGAGCACACGCAGGGCGGTCTTTCCCCTCTGTACCGTGCATCTGAGGGGTGGGGCGCACTTTTCAAAACCAGCCCGTCTACAGCCATGCCCACAACGACGTGTGTACAGACAGCTAAGCACACACCCAGGGTAATGTCTGGAGAGGGTTCCAGTGTCTCCCTTAATCCAGGGCTGGGCAGACTTCAGTACTTTGTGTCCTTTACAAAACCAACAACCTAGAAGCCATGGAGTCCACACCCAGAGCCCAGTGCAAAATGGCGGCCCTTGGGATGGAGCCAGTTGCCAGCCACCAGATTAACGGGGGTCGAAATGTAAAAATAACAGTTGGGGAAACTGATCGATTACTAGGGTGATGAAAACAAGGATTAGGCCATCACAACCAGATATATAGATACGAAGAAAATATTTACATGAGAGCAAATATGGATGTTGCAGTCTAACTGTGTTGGAAGATGAATGGGAAGTCACACTGAGATGTAGAAAACTAATGAAAATAAAAGTGCGAGGGAGAAAGAATCATTGCTAAGTGATCTGTATGCTGAAGTATGTGCTTAACCATTGTGTCGTAAATCTGTAGGTTATGTAGGGTGCGCAACAACATGAAATTTGTTTATTCACAATTCACTAGACAATGCATAGGAACAGAGGAAGCTGCCATATGCTGAGTCAGACCCTTGGTCTATCTAGCTCAGCATTGTCTACACAGACTGGCAGCGGCTTCTCCCAGGTTGCAGGCAGGAATCTCTCTTAGCCCGATCTTGGAGATGCTGCCAGGGAGGGAACTGGGAACCTTCTGCTCTTCCCAGAGCGGCTCCATCCCCTGAGGGGAATCTCTTACGGGGCTCACACTTCTAGTCTCCCATTCAAATGCAAACAGGGCAGACCCTGCTTAGCCAAGGGGACGAGTCCTGCTTGCAACCACCAGACCAGCTCTCCTCTCCTGCATGTTGTGATAACCAACATGCAGGTTATCACAAGGACAAATACGTATTCGGGGCAGGATCCAGAGAGACTAGCTAGCCACGTGATCGTGGTCACCATCACCAATTCTTTTTTCTTTTAAAAACTTGCTACTATTATTTATTTATTTGTTTGTTTGTTTGTTTGTTTACTAGAGCCTTTCTGGAAGTAATGGCAAAACGCCAAGCAAGCCCCCTCGCCCTAAAAGCGTCAAGCAGCCGGAATCCCCACGGTGGGAAAGCGTTATGGAAATATTGCCATCCAGCCCCAGTTGGTAGGCTGACCTTCCCCTCCGCAGACAGACGGGTCAGCCCTGGGAGAGATTCCCCCCCGCACCAAAACAGGAGCCGGGAATATCTCACCCACCCCCAAACTGCACAGAACTGCTCTGTGCCGGTGACATCTTGCAAACGTGCTGCCGTGCAAACAGAGGAGCCATCTGCAGAGGCCAGAAGGCGCTTTTCCTCTCGTGTTGATAGACACCGTGCAGTAAACAGAGCCCGTTTTTAGGCAGCAAAGCTGTTGTGTCAGGTTCTCCCAGACTCTGTTTCCGCAGTATTGTGGCAATAGCGCCATAAGGATGCTCTCTAATTCACTAGCTGGCGGCGGTGGGAGGGGCAGGCGGTGGGGAGGAGGAGGGATGCACGAATGCAAGAGACGGGGTGCGTGTGGATGCCGTGGCTGCAAAAGGGCAGGGGCCGAAGGTGGCTCCGGGCCCCGGATGGGACATTTGACGGGCCCCAAGAGATGGGCAAGCGGCCGGAAGTCGCTGGGAAACTCCCTGGGCGAGCCTAGACCCACACACCACCAGCACAACCCTCACAAGGCTCCGCGGTGTTATGGCCACTGGAAAGAGCTGGAAGAGGCATTCCCGGGGGCTCTGCATGGGGCATCCACGTATCGGACCGACACACGCAGACGTTTTTTTCCGTGTTCAAAGCTCTTCGGGCGTTGTGGAGGGTTAAGGGCCACAGCCAAGCACCTGGCTGGCTTGCTTGCTTGCAGAAGGGCCCGGCTGCAATCCCTGGCTCTCCGGTTAAAAAGATCACCGGCAGGAGGAGATGGGCTTCCCTGGGAAGATGCTGCCGGTCAGAGTAGGCAATAGCTGGCGATACGGACCGATAGTCCGATTCAGCATAAAGCAGCCTCTTGTGTTCACGTTGACTACTAAGGAAGAGCCGTAATTCAGGGACCGAACACAAGATTCCGGGTTCAACCCTCAACATCTTGGGTATCTGGGAAGAGATCTGCCCCACAGAACTGCGGCTAGAGAAACACAGGAAGCTGCCCGATCCCGAGTCAGACTCTTGGGTATCTCTAGCTCAGTATTGTCTACACCAGGGATTCTCAACGTTGGGTCCCCAGATGTTAGTGGACTTCAACTCCCATAATCCCCAGCCCCTGTGGCTTTTGGTTGGGGATTATGGGAGTTGAAGTCCAGTAACATCTGGCGACCCAACGCTGAGAATCCCTGGTCTACACTGACTGGCAGCAGCTATCAGGCAGGAGTGCCTCCCAGTCCTACAGAAGACACTGCCAGGGATTGAACCGAGGACCTTCTCCATGCAAAGTGGATGCTCCTCCACTAAGCTATGGCCACACCCCCTAAGGGGGAATATCTTGCAGGGCTTACTGTCGTCTCCCATCCAAATGTAAACCAAGGTGCAACCTGCTTAGCAAAGGGGTTGCCATGCTTGTTACCAGACCAGAATAAGCAACACTATACCCTGTGACAGAGAATGCTGCCTTCGACTGCGTCAGACTGCCTGGACCGTCTAGTTCTGAATTTTGCCCTGCTCGCTGGGCAAAGAGGCACCTTTTAATGTGGCGATTCTCTTTATATTAAGCAGGGGGAGAGCCATTGTGTTAGAGGTTGTTGAATTTTACCCACAATGGGTAAAACAGCAGAGCACTAAGGAATGAGCACACACTCCAGTTACAGAGTAGGTAGCAGAGGATGGTTTGGATATTGCAGCTGTTTAGAGGAAACACATGGAGATCCTTGTATGACTAAACACTAAATATTTACTGGTTAAATACACTTGGATAGGAAAGACCTATCTCTAATCTAAAGGACTACATAGTGGATAGGTAAGGAGAGAGAGAGAGAGATGTCTCCATCTGCTCTCTAGGAGGAAAGGAAGGATTGTGACTCAGCACCAGAAGTGCTGCAGTCATAGAGCAGGGACAGATCGGGAGACCCTCACTCACTGTCTCTACTCCCAATGCCCCTCGTGGTCATTAGGACAGTTGGTGCAAAAGGCCGATGCACTGGAAGTTCATCTCCAACACACTGCGCGTCCTTTGAGGACAGGGAAACATCTTCGTCTTTTTTAATCCTCTACGTAAACCACTTTGCAAACTTTCTTGGAAAAGCAGTATACAAAAGCAGCAGCAGCGGTTGTTGTGTCTGCACCGGAGAGCAGCATCTCTGCAGGGCTTCAGACCAGGGCCTTTCCCAGCCCTACCTGCAGCCGCTGTGCCAGATATTGGACCTGGGAAACCTTCTGCAGAAGCTCTTCCACTCGCGACCGTCCAGTCGCCTGACTCATTGAGAAGACAACTGTGGGAGATGAACTTCCAGTGCATCGGCCTTTTGCACCAACTGTCCTAATGACCTCTAGGGCCATTGGGAGTAGAGACAGTGAGTGAGGGTCTCCCGATCTGTCCCTGCTCTAGGACCCCTGAACTGACTCTGCAGCACTTCTGGTGCTGAGTCACAATCCTTCCTTTCCTCCTAGAGAGCAGATGGAAACCTCTCTCTCTCTCTCTCTCCTTACCTATCCACTATGTAGTCCTTTAGATTAGAGATAGGTCTTTCCTATCCAAGTGTATTTAACCAGTAAATGTTTAGTGTTTAGTCACACAAGGATCTCCATGTCTTTTCTCTAAACAGCTGCAATATCCAAACCATCCTCTGCTACCTACTCTGTAACTGGAGTGTGTGCTCATTCCTTAGTGCTCTGCAATTTTTACCTATTGTGGGTAAAAATCAACAACCTCTAACAGCAACTTCATATCATCTCAGAAAATTCTTACGACAACCTTGTGGGGTAGACCAGTGTTGTTATTATCCGGATAGAGCAGTAGGGGTGGGGAGGAGGCCGAGTATATTCGCTGACCTAACACCAGAGTTCTCAAGTTCAGATCCCTAGAGGATGTTTGACTACAACTCCCACCATACGGAGATGACAAATATTTAGAGACCACTTTTCAGCCCAAGTCCCCCAAGTGGTTTACATAGATATAAATAAGTAAATAAAGATGTCTCCCTGTAGCCGAAGGCCACACATTTTCTAAAAAAAATAAACGTAAGACAGACACCAGCCACAGCCAGTGGAGGGATGCTGTGCTGGGGACGGATAGGGCCAGTTGCTCACCCCCCTAATCAAAGACAATCGCCACTTGGAAAAAGTGCCTCTTTTGTTCAGTTAGCAGCCTCTGGCCATTGGGGCAGGGGATGATGTGAGTTGTAGTCCCACAACGTCTCGGGCCCCAAGTTTGTGAACCGCTGGCGTATCGCTACAACCCTCGCATCGCTCTGAAGCCTAAGCGAGGCTCCGGAGGGATGCCTTCTCCATCTCCCCCACCAGCTCTTTGCCGTCATGATGCATCACTCGACTGGGGTGCAACATCTGCTCTCCAGTAATGAGCCATCAGTCTTACTGTTCGGCAACGAGGCCCATTAATACTCTTCACCTATTTATCGGTGGGAAGACAACCAGCTCTGCCCTTGATTTACTAGCAAGCGGAGGTATTTCGGTCTGATTTCACAACCAGGCAGCGTGAGCCAACAGCCAGGATAATGCGGTGGAGGGTGTTGGACCAAGAGGGACATACGAAGCTGCCATATACTGAGTCAGACCATTGGTCTATCTCACTCAGTATTGTCTTCACAGATGGGCAGCGGCTTCTCCAAGGTTGCAGGCAGGAGTCTCTCTCCCAGCCCTATCTCGTTGGAGATGCTGCCAGGGAGGGAACTGGGAACCTTCAGCTCTTCCCAGATTGGCTCCATCCCCTTAGGGGGAATCTCTTCCAGTTCTGACACTTCTAGTCTCCCTTTCATATGTAACCAGGGCAGACCCTGCTTAGCGAAGGGGGCATCATGCTTGCGACCACAAGACCAGCTCTCCTCTCCTAAAAAGATCTCCAGTACAGAGCCAGGAAAGATCTTAGGGACTATAGGAAGCTGCCATCTACTGAGTCAGACCCTTGGTCCACCTCGCTCAGTAGTGTCTTCACAGACTGGCAGCGGCTTCTTCAAGGTTGCAGGCAGGAGTCTCTCTCAGTCCTGTCTGGAGATGCTGCCAGGGAGGGAACCTAGGACCCTCTTCATGTAAATCAGATGCTCTAGGGCAGGCCTGCTCAACTTAGCCCCCCCCCCAGCTGTTTTTGGACTACAACTCCCATAATACCCAACAACAGTGATCAATAGCCAGGGATTATGGGAGTTGTAGGCCAACATCTGCAGGAGGGCCGAAGTTGAGCAGTGCTGCTCTAGGGAATGTACTAAGATGACTGGCAGGGAACGCCCACTGAGAAGCCCGGGTACCTTCCATTGGCCATTGGCCATTCGGAAACTCCATGCATCCCAGGGCCACTTGGAAGGAGTAATGTAGGAGCACAGGAAGCTGCCTTCTACCCAGGGGTCTAACGCAGTGGATGGGCTCCAAGAAGCCGGCCCCCCAGCTCCTGTGGGACCCCCAGCTCCCTCCCTCCCTATTTCCTTCAATATCTCCTTCATTATCTCCCTCCATGCATGCGCCGTCCACATAGGCATGTACAATCATTGACAGGAGCTGCTCAGCACCCAGGCCGTCGTACCCTTTTTATTCCGTGCCCTATATTCAAGGGGAACCGTACCCAGGCTCGCCTTTAAAACCAAGACACACACACACACACACACACACACAGTCTCCAAAGAGAGCAGTGATCTGCATTATTTTTTCCAGCGGAGGCCACCCTTTGGCAAACGCCCTCCAAAGTGAGAGCCCTTTTGCACCCTGCCGACTTCCACCCAGTCCGGGGCTTTTCTCCGTGCGGAGAGGGCCCTTTCGGAGAGATGGATCCCTCTCTCAGGAGCGCTACAGGAAAGCCCCACTAAGGGCGACACTTCCCGGCACGCCTTCCAAGTCGGCCAGTCAGTCATCCTTTATTTCGGTCATAGACCAGTTCTTAGTAAAACATACAGACTTACCAAAAACCCGGCACAATAAATCAAACAGATTGTAACGCAATATTGACACGTCAAAATTAAGACAGTTGTGGTGAACTCCAAATAGATCTTACTGAAAGCCAAAGAGAGCAGAGCACCCTCCATTACAATCATAAAACAGGAATCACGAAAAAAAAGAAGGCAAAACATTAATGAAAACCTGTGCGGATGTTGCAAACGATATAACAGTACCTTGCCATTTTGCAAATTAGGTCGTCATCGAGACTGGACAGTAAATACTTCAAATAGAAGTCATCCAAATGTCCAGGAAAACGTTGCAGCAAAGGGGACACTAATCTTAAGCAGGCGTCCCTATAGACCGGGGATTCTCAAACTTGGGTCCTCAGGTGTTATTGGACTTCAACTCCCATAATCCCCAGCCCCAGTGGCCTTTGGTTGGGGATTATGGGAGTTGAAGTCCAAGAACACCTGAGGACCCAAGTTTGAGAATCACTGCTATAGACATTACAATATAAAATGGCATCGCACTTGTCTCCACTTGACCCGACCCACAAGGGACCAAGACGGCCCCGTTTCCCTTCAGGGGCACACAACCGGGCTGAACAAAGCACAGCCCTGAGGGGGGAGAAGGGTCCCCTCCGCAGGGTGCCCGGGGGGGGGGGGCGTGCAGAGGATTCTGCTTTGGCCGAAGCTTCACACAGGCCTAGGAATCTACACTCATTGGAAACTGTTTAGTTTTTGAGCCCGTTTTGGAAGGGCCGTCTATAAGTCAAATAAATCAAGGGCTGCTTTTATCCTGCGAAACGGCTTTAACTTCTTATTCTGTGAAATTGCTTTCAATGGCTTTGACTCTGTTTGGTATTTGTTGTCTTAAAGGGTGCACACTGCCTAGAGAGAGAGACACACATATAAATGGATACCACACGTAGGGCTGAGGGGCACTGCCACTGCCCGCAACCTCACCGGGCCCGAGGACAGTGCAGAGCCCTGGAAAAGGTCTCCAGAGACGCAGGGGGATCAGGTCCTGGGACGAGACTGCAAAGTGTGGGGCGGGGCGGGGCGGGGCAGGGGGAGATCTCCCCCCTGACACAGACACACCCCCAGCCGGCCAGACAGACAGGTTACGCCGCTGCCCTTCACCAGCGAGCGACCCGGTGCTTCCTGCCATCCTACGCACCGCGGGCTAATTGACATGACATATTGGCGGGCACTCTTCCGGGGAGCGGGCGGCAGACTTGCGCACACCCGTCCGGCCCGGCAATCATTACTGATTAAAAACTAGTTAAGAGGCAATGAAGACCGAGCCGTGCATTAAACCAAACGACCCTCGTCTCAGAGCAAAGCCACAGAGAGAGGCTGCTGGCGCGATCGCGAAGCCATCGCTTAAAAGTGTCTACAAACATTAACGGCTGTTTGAATTGCGCAGAGAGATTTATGGGGAGAGGGGATTTCACCTGGGCTGCCGCCTTCCCCTCTGTGCAGAAAAGTGTGTGTGTGTGCGTGTGCGGGGGGGGGGGTTAGTCATAGCTGCTTGCTTCTGTTTGTGTCTTCAATCCCCAGGACCGCAAAAAAAAAAAAAAGAAAGAAAGAAACCACACGGCCTGCTATTTTTAAGCCTGCATAATTAAATCCTTTGCTTCGCGGTTTCATAAATGGGAAATGGCACCAGCAGCAAAATTAATAACTTGAGAGATGCAAGCAGGAAGCCAGTGTGCGCACTCCGTACTTCACGCTGTAAGTGAAATGTTCATTACAGCTAAGGGTGTAATAAGCGACTGCCTCTTCCCCCACAACAGCCCCCCCCCAGCCCCCACTCCCCCCCCCATCATTTAGGAAATTTCAGTGTTTGTGTGCATAATATCGAGCTAATTGGGGGTCGTTATCACAGCAGTCACTTGGGGGGCCCTAGGTGCCTTGATTTCAGGCACGCACGTTCAGTCTCTTCCTTCCCACCGACTTACAGGTGAAACTTGGAAAATTAGAATATCGTGCAAAAGTCCATTAATTTCAGTCATGCAAATTAAAAGGTGAAACTGATCTATGAGACAGACGCATTACATGCAAAGCGAGATCAGTCCAGCCTTAATTTGTTATCATTGTGATGATCATGGCGTACAGCTCATGAGAACCCCAAATCCACAATCCCAGAAAATAAGAATATTACATGGAACCAAGAAGACAAGGATTGTCGAATAGAACAATATCGGACCTCCAAAAAGTATAAGCATGCATATGTATTCAGTACTTGGTTTGGGCCCCTTTGGCAGCAATGACTGCCTCCATGCGGCGTGGCATGGATGCTCTCAGCCTGTGGCATTGATGAGGTGTTATGGAAGACCAGGATGCTTCCTTAGCGGCCTTCAGCAATTCTGCATTGTTTGGTCTCATGTCTCTCATCCTTCTCTCGGCAATGCCCCATAGATTCTCTATGGGGTCAGGTCAGGCGGGTTTGCTGGCCAATCAAGCACAGTACATTGTATACTTTTCGGAGGTCCAATATTGTTCTAGTCTACAATCCTTGTCTTCTGGGTTCCATGTAATATTCTAATTTTCCGGGATTGTGGATTTGGAGTTTTCATGAGCTGTACGCCATGATCATCACAATGATAACAAATTGAGGCTGGACTGATCTCGCTTTGCTTGTAATGCGTCTGTCTCATAGATCAGTTTCACCTTTTAATTCGCATGACTGAAATTAATGGACTTTTGCACGATATTCTAATTTTCCAAGTTTCACCTGTAGAAGCCCCAGCAAATTTCGTCAGAAGGGCCCCTGTGTGGTCGAGGGTCTGGAGCAAACGCCAGCCTGTGCCCACGTAGCGTGCGTTTGACACGGAAACTGGGCGGTCCTTTAAACGTGGACTTGGTTTCTATTCTTTAAATGTGTTTTTTTAAAAAACTTTTTAAATGTCACAGGTGGGATGGGGGGAGTGTCATGCCAACAACCCCTTCCGGGTTAATCCCAACGGCCCAAAGGTGGATTTCATGCCAGGTCTCGTTGGGCCCTGAGAGGGGGGAAACGGTGCGCCGCGGAAGGCATGCCGTTTTGTCAGGTGGCAGAATTAAGCCCCAATTTCAGCACTAATAAAGAAGATGAGAAAATTAGTGCATCCCTCTAGGACACAGACGGCACGCGACTCAAAGCTTGATTTCCTCGGACGCTCGTTCCCACTGCAAAACCTGTCATCGTGATGGATGGACTGGAGCTCCGAGAGGATCCTGTTCCCATGACTTCAAATTACACACACACACACACACACACAAACACACACCTCTGCTCTGAATAAAGAGAGCGAAGACACATACAGTACCTGCCTTCAGCCGATAGATAGGAAAACCACAAAAACCTCTGCTTCCAGGAGAGAATTAAGCCAACTGCTACCATTTTCACTCACGCTCTAAAAAGCATGGAAATTGTCAGCGAAGGCAGTCACCTTAATTTCCGCCATGGAAGTAGGAAAGCCCTCGCACTGTATTTACCCGAATCCAAGACAGATTCCCCACCCCAAGTTCCTTCCTGTTAAATATTGGGGGGAGGGGGGTTCATCTTAAATTCAGAGTCCTCTTTGGGGGTGGGGAGGCAAATAGAGGTATAATCTGAATTTAACTTTTCTATAGGTACTGTATACTGTATTTAACTATTTTATCTTTTAAGGCATAGTCTTAACATAGGAAGCTGCCATATACTGAGTCAGACCCTTGGTCCACCTAGCTCAGTATCGCCTACCCAGGCTGGCAGCGGCTTCTCCCAGGTTGCAGGCAGGAGTCTCTCTCAGCCCGATCTTGGAGATGCTGCCAGGGAGAGAACATGGAACCTAGATGTGCTTCCCAGAGCGGCCCCATTATCCCCTACGGGGAATATCTGGCAGCACTCACACAGGTAGTCCCCCATCCAAATGCAAACCAGAGCAGGCTCTGCTTAGCAAAGGGGACAATTCATGCTGGCTACCACAAGACCAGCTCTCCTCCCGTTATATTCGGGATCACCTTCTATTCGTGTATATTGTATTGCACGAGCTTTATGAATTAGGCGCTACGTGTCCACACTTCCGCCTTGGTTTTTCAGCCGGACATGGAGCAGGGGAGGGATGCATGCAGGCAGAAAGCCAACAGGCGCAGTCCCAATCACTTCCTAGAGATGCACCTGATAAGTTTCTGCCTTGTGCATCTCTACAAGGCTTTGCTGGTCAGTGACTGAATCTCTCTCTCTCTCCCCAAGGGATACTGCTCTCCCAAATGTCATTGCTTGTCCATGTTTGGTTGCCACAGTGAGAGAGAAAGCACTACTCACTTCTGGGTTTTTCTATTTTTTTACAGAGGGAGGGAGGGAAGAGAGGCTTGAGCTAGCCCTCTTTGACAGATCATGACCTCCATTCATGGGTCAATTTTCCTAAAACCTAGTGGCCATCACGATGCCGGATTGTCAACAGATTCAGGACAGACAAAAGCCTGATTCAGACGTTATGCTGTACGGGTGTACGGATGTCTGTACATGTGTTTGTGCGAATGACACGGTAGAAAGAGGAAGCGCCCTGCTGTACCCGTGTTCAACGTAACGTGCGAATGGCTGTACCTGTGTACACTGTACGTTTGTTGGACGCGGGCAAAACGTAATGTGTGAATGGGCCTAAAGAGAGGGCGTCTTTGCACAGAAGCTCGATTACTGCTCCAAGATGCGGAAGATTACTGCTCCAAGATGTTATCTGATTCAGATAACATTAAAACAGTAGTAGGCACAGGTTAGCTAGGAAGCTGCCTTATACCGAGTCTGGCCCTTGGTTCATCTAGCTCAATATTGTCCACACAGACTGGCAGCGGCTGCTCCCAGGCTGCAGGCAGGAGTCTCTCTCCCAGCCCTCTCTCGTTGGAGATGCTGCCCAGGAAGGAACTTGGAGCCTAGATGCTCTTCCCAAAGCGGCTTCATCCCCGGAGGGGAATCTCTTGCAGTGCTCACACATCAAGTCTCCCATTCATAATGCAACCAGGGCAGACCCTGCTTAGCAAAGGAGACAATCCGTGCTTGTGAGCCCTTTCGGGGACAGGGGTCCATCTTATTCATTTATTTATTTGGTATTCCGCTATTTCAAAGAGAAACTTTGGAAACCTTTGTTGAAAATCAGTCTAGAAATATTGGTCGTCGTCGTTGCTCCCACGAGACCAGCTCTCCTCCACAGACAAGCTCTCCTCCTCCAGGCCTGATACTGCTGGGGGACGGAACCGGGCTCTTTCTCCATGGGAGGAGAGCTGGTCTTGTGGTCGCAAGCATGACTTGTCCCCATAGCTAAGCAGGGTCTGCCCTGGTTGCATTTGAATGGGAGACTTGATGTGTGAGCACTGGAAGAGATTCCCCCTCAGGGGATGGAGCCGCTCTGGGATGAGCATCTAGGTCCCAAGTTCCCTCCCTGGCAGCATCTCCAACGAGAGAGGGCTGGGAGAGAGACTCCTGCCTGCAACCTGGGAGAAGCCGCTGCCAGTCTGTGAAGACAATACTGAGCTAGGTAGACCAAGGGTCTGACTCAGTATATGGCAGCTTCCTATATTCCCGAAGATCTTTCCTGGCTCTGTACTTGAGATCTTTTTAGGAGAGGAAAGCTGGTCTGGTGGTCGCAAGCATGACTTGTCCCCTTAGCTAAGCAGGGTCCACCCTGGTTGCATATGAAAGGGAGACTAGAAGTGTCAGCACTGGAAGAGATTCCCCCTTAAGGGGATGGAGCCACTCTGGGATGAGCATCTTGGCTCCAAGTTCCCTCCCTGGCAGCATCTCCAATGAGTTAGAGCTGGGAGAGAGACTCCTGCCTGCAACCTTGGAGAAGCCGCTGCCAGTCTGTAAAGACAATACTGAGCTAGGTGGACCAAGGGTCTGACTCAACATATGGCAGCTTCCGATGTTCCTATGTTCCATGCAAAACACTAAGCCACAGTCCTTCCTCAAACAGAAAAATTCACGGGGAAGGAGCAGAGGTTCAGAGGCAAGCTATTGGCCATGAGGATGAAATGTCTCCTCCATGCATCACTTGCTGCAAGGGTTCTGAACTCCCTGGCAGGGCTCCAGGCCCGTGAGAAGCAGGACGGTGCCCTGGCTGGGCTTTTTGGAGCGACGCTCCTGCACTGATTTCCAGCTCCCTTTAAATGCGAAAACCCTTGGCTGGCGCCCGCAAGGAAATCTGGAGCCCATGTGCAGCAGCGGCACACCGAGGGAAATATATGGCTGCCGGGGTTTATAACACACCACGGCCCTGACCGGAGAGATTTACTCACTCCCGCTACCGAGACTGTAATCGTGGAAAGGGGATATCAAAATAACAGCGAGACCCAGATTTATGCTGACAAACAGCCAATAAAATGTCAGCGCGGCTGACAGAGCGGCAGTGCGGGGCTAAGCGGGGACGGCCCAGTTCTGAGCAAGGTGCGCCCGGCGTGTTGATGGCCTGAATCGACAGACCATCCTCGTCACCCAAAGAAGAGAGCACAGAAAATAGAACACCCTGCCTTGCAGAATTGCCACTGGCAGAGCTGGTGGCAGGGAGTGGCACTGGAACATAGGAAGCTGCCATATGCTGAGTCAGAACTTTGGTCCACCTAGCTCAGTATCATCTTCACAGACTGGCAGCGGCTTCTCCAAGGTGGCAGGCAGGAGTCTCTCTCCCAGCCCTATCTCGTTGGAGATGCTGCCAGGGAGGGAACTGGGAACCTAAATGCTCTTCCCAGATCGGCTCCATCCCCTGAAGGGAATATCTTACAGTGCTTACACTTCTAGTCTCCCTTTCATGTGCAACCAGGGCGGACCCTGCTTAGCTAAGGGGACAAGTCCTGCTTGCGACCACAAGACCAGCTTTTCCCTCCTAAAAAGATCTCAAGTACAGAGCCAGGAAAGATCTTAGGGAATAGAGGAAGCTGCTGTATACTGAGTCAGACCCTTGGTCTATCTAGCTCAGTATTGTCTTCACAGACTGGTAGCGGCTTCTCCAAGGCTGCAGGCAGGAGTCTCTCTCCCAGCCCTATCTTGTTGGAGATGCTGCCAGGGAAGGAACCTAAATGGAACCTAAATGCTCTTCCCAGAGCGGCTTCATATCCTCCAGGGAATCTCTCTTCCAGTGCTCACACTTCTAGTCTCCCTTTCATATGCAACCAGGGCAGACCTTGCTTAGCTCAGGGGATCAGCCATACTTGCTCCCACCAGACCAGCTCCCATCACCCCTTGCTTAGAAAAGGGGGCCATTCATGCTTGTTGGCTCACGACCAGCTCTCCTCCCAGCTTCTCACTTCTGGGCTGCTACGGAGGTTCTTGGACCCCCCTCCGAAGCGCCGACTCTTGAAGCCTGAAACCCCACTCTCTGGTCCCTTGGAAACCTGGGATCAGTGTTCGCTGTCACGAGGATTCCCAGGTGTTGACTACAATTCCCATGATTTTGGGAGTTGTAGGCAACAACATCTGGAAATCCCCATTACGGGGAACATGACCGGGGACCATTCGAGTCAGGAGATGCTGGTTTCCTTGGCTCTGTCCATATGCAAAGTGGGAGGTGTCTGCGTTTCACACCGAAAGAGGCACCCCGGGCAAGAAAGATCAACTGGCCCCCACTGTGCCTCACGGCATTTTCTGCCCCTCCACAACAGAAAACCCTGACCCATCTGGAGAGGAGAGCTGGTCTTGGGGTAGCAAGCATGACTTGTCCCCTTATAGCTAAGCAGGGTCTGGCCTGGTTTACATTTGGATGGGAGACTTGATGTGTGAGCACTGCGAGATATTCCCCTCAGGGGATGGAGCCGCTCTGGGAAGAGCTGAAGGTTCCCAGTTCCCTCCCTGGTGGCATCTCCAAGAGAGGGCTGGGAGAGAGATTCCTGCCTGCAACCTTGGAGAAGCCGCTGCCAATCTGTGAAGACAACACTGAGCTAGGTAGACCAAGGGTCTGACTCAGTATATGGCAGCTTCCTATATTCCCTAAGATCTTTCCTGGCTCTGTATTTGAGATCTTTTCAGGAGAGGAAAGCTGGTCTGGTGGTCGCAAGCAGGACTTGTCCCCTTAGCTAAGCAGGGTCCGCCCTGGTTGCATATGAAAGGGAGACTAGAAGTGTGAGCACTGGAAGAGATTCCCCCTCAGGGGATGATGGAGCCACTCTAGGAAGAGCATCTAGGTCCCATGTTCCCTCCCTGGCAGCATCTCCAAGATAGGGCTGAGAGAGATTCCTGCCTGCAGCCTTGGAGAAGCCGCTGCCAGTCTGTGAAGACAATACTGAGCTAGGTGGACCAATGGTCTGACTCAGTATATGGCAGCTTCCTATGTTGCCTCCAGAAATCCTTTGTTCCTATGTTCCACCTGCAGAAGGTCCACTTGGATACCGGCTACTTGGCCTTCGCTAATCAAAAGATTTATGATCTCCTGAATGCATAAATACAATAAATGCTCATGTCTGGTCAACATGAAGCCATTTCAACAGTGCGTACTGCCCGACGGTTGTTATGAAAACTCGGATGAGAATAAATTCATCCTTGGCGTCATGGGAGTTAAAGGGATTGGCTGCAACTGGGTTGCGAGGCAAGAAGTCGGGAAACGACCGGTTCCAGTCTGGGTAGCTGACCAGCCCTGGGTGCCGGAGCAGCTTAGGAATGCAGGGACACCAGAAGTCAGACCAGTTGGTCCATCCCGATCAATCTTGTCTACACTGACTGGCAGCAGATCTCCGGGTTTTCGGGCTCAGGGAGCTCCTCCCTGCCCGACCTGGAGATGCTGCCCGGAAGCAAACCGGGGTCCTTCTGCATCCAAGCAGGCAGGCCTTCTTCCCCAACTCAGCAGTTCCCCACTGCTGGGCAGCTACTGACGTTCCTGGACCCCTAAAGGGAACCGTAAAGGGAAGATCTCACAGCAGCCGGGACTTACACGTTGCCACACATCCAAAGGCAAACCATAGTGGACCCTGCTGAGCAAAGGAGAGCATTCATGCTTGCTACCCCAAGACCAAGAGGAGGAGAGCTGGTCTTGTGGTCGCAAGCATGACTTGTCCCCTTAGCTAAGCAGGGTCCACCCTGGCTTGCATTTGAAAGGGAGACTTGATGTGTGAGCCCTGGAAGATCTTCCCCTTCGGGGATGGAGCAACTCTGGGAAGAGCATCTAGGTTCCCAGTTCCCTCCCTGGCAGCATCTCCAACGAGATAGGGCTGGGAGAGAGACTCCTGCCGGCAGCCTTGGAGAAGCCACTGCCAGTCTGTGAAGACAATACTGAGCTAGACGGACCAATGTTCTGACTCAGTAGATGGCAGTTTCCTATGTTTCCTATGTTCCTACCAGCTCTCCTGCCCTTTGTCCCCTGGGGCGCTAAGGTGACCGTCAGGTGTCTGAAGGCAGGAACTGGCCCACGGCTGGGGGCTTCCCTGGGGCTCAGCCTATAGATCTGAGACCCTGAAACCCATCCCCTATGGGCCCTTCTCACCCCTATTCCCGGAGCCCTTCCAGTCCCCCCGAGAGCCCCAGAAGGCAAACTGCTCCACACTGGGGCTGATCAAAAAAGTGGGATGAGCTGGAAAGCCACAGGTCCCCAAAGTGGCTAAAAATACATACACACACACACACACACACAACCACCACCGACAATGTGGCAAAGGAGTTTAGACCACCCTATCGCAAGCCAGCGTGGTGTCGTGGTTAGAGTGCTGGACTAGGACCGGGGAGACCCGAGTTCGAATCCCCCTCAGCCCTGAGACTAGCTGGGTGACTCTGGGCCAGTCACTTCTCTCTCAGCCTAGCCTACTTCACAGGGTTGTTGTGAAAGAGAAACTCAAGTATGTAGGACACCGCTCTGGGCTCCTTGGAGGAAGAGCGGGATATATAAAATGTAATAATAATAATAATAATAATAACTCGGCTACAGCCCAAGGCTTTCCCACTGAAGTCGCCGGTTCTCAGACGGAGAGGACGACGACAGCGGTCCCCAACCGCCAGGCCCGGCCGGTGTCGACAGCAGGTTTCTTGCTCCGAGGAGCAGCTGTTGCGCTAATTCATGCCGTCACCGGCAGCCACCTCTGTAAGCGCAGAGAACACCCATCCAGCTGTCAATACCGATCGCCAATGACATTGTATAAGTGCCCCATCGACAGAAGGCCCTGCGCCAAGCACAGATCGATCAAAGCGCGCGGGAGATTAATCTCATTGGCTCCCCGGGCGGCCACGTGACCGAGTCCGCGAGCAGAAGTAGGTCAAAGCAAAAGTCAGGTCAGCGACGACGCAACAGACAAGCGGCGGCAATGCCATGACCTTCCGTGGCCGCGTCGAAGAGTTCATCTTGCATCTCCTCTGCGTCCTCCGCTGCGGCTTGCAGCCATCCAAATAAAAACTCCAATGCAGCCAAGTCCTTTTTTAAAAAGAAAAAGAAAAGATACTCTGCCTTAGCGCCTGCAAAACACCACCGCACTCCTGACAATACGCGGCCATTAGCAATCAAGCTGCCATTCTGGCCCGGTTCATAGAAAATCAAGAGGCAAAATAATTGAGTCAATGGAAATACAAAAGGGACGGCTTCTTCAGCCTCCTTTTTCTATGGCAGGGTGGAGAATGTAAAAGCTCGGGGAATCAAAAAGAAGAAAAGGGAGAACTGATTTGACTCATCGCTTTAGCAGAGGGCCGACTTTAACACGGGGCTTTTGGGAGAGGGGGGTTGTTTTGATTTTTTTGCATGTGATCCTGAAAAGCTTCTCTTTTTTTAATGGAATGGAGAATGTGTGTGTGGCTAGGCCAGAGACAGAAGGGTCCGTTCTTTTGACCAGACCAAAGGCTTTTCGTAGGAAAGGGGTGGGCAACGTGACCTGAATACGACCAAGTTCGTTCAAGACCCAAGCGGGGAGCAGATAACAAAAGGCCTGAAGCCGAGCAAGAATTTATCTATTAACCACCTTTAATAGTTCCTTTCCTACCAGCGGAGGAGCCCATATGAAGGACAGGAAACACGGATCCAGCTGGAAACAAGAGCTGAGAGCAAAGCGGAGAGATCCCTGCTGAAATAAGAGCCTCCCCATCGCTGAGAGCTTTTAAAAGGGCTGTTAGGAGAGGCTTTTAGTCATCCAAGCTTTTAATTAGACTTATAGAATCCATCATTGTTTTTTATAGGAACATAAGGAGCTGCCATATCCCTTGGTCCACCTAGCTCAGGATTGTCTTCACAGACTGGCAGCGGCTTCTCCCAGGTTGCAGGCAGGAGTCTCTCTCCCAGCCCGATCTCGTTGGAGATGCTGCCAGGGAGGGAACTGGGAACCTTCTGCTCTTCCCAGAGCAGCTCCATCCCCTGAGGGGGAATCTCTTCCAGTGCTCACACTTCTAGTCTCCCTTTCATATGCAAACCAGGGCGGACCCTGCTTAGCTAAGGGGACAAGTCATGCTTGCGACCAGAAGACCAGCTTTCCTCTCCTAAAAATATCTCAAGTACAGAGCCAGGAAAGATCTTAGGGAATATAGGAAGCTGCCATATACTGAGTCAGATCCTTGGTCCACCTCGCTCAGTATTGTCTACCCAGACGGGCAGCGGCTTCTCCCAGGTTGCAGGCAGGAGTCTCTCTCCCAGCCCGATCTCGTTGGAGATGCTGCCAGGGAGGGAACTGGGAACCTTCTGCTCTTCCCAGAGCAGCTCCATCCCCTGAGGGGGAATCTCTTCCAGTGCTCACACTTCTAGTCTCCCTTTCATATGCAAACCAGGGCGGACCCTGCTTAGCTAAGGGGACAAGTCATGCTTGCGACCAGAAGACCAGCTTTCCTCTCCTAAAAATATCTCAAGTACAGAGCCAGGAAAGATCTTAGGGAATATAGGAAGCTGCCATATACTGAGTCAGATCCTTGGTCCACCTCGCTCAGTATTGTCTACCCAGACGGGCAGCGGCTTCTCCCAGGTTGCAGGCAGGAATCTCTCTCCCAGCCCGATCTCGCTGGAGATGCTGCCAGGGAGGGAACTGGGAACCTTCTGCTCTTCCCAGAGCAGCTCCATCCCCTGAGGGGGAATCTCTTCCAGTGCTCACACTTCTAGTCTCCCTTTCATATGCAAACCAGGGCGGACCCTGCTTAGCTAAGGGGACAAGTCATGCTTGCGACCAGAAGACCAGCTTTCCTCTCCTAAAAAGATCTCAAGTACAGAGCCAGGAAAGATCTCAGGGGATATAGGAAGCTGCCATCTACTGAGTCAGATCCTTGGTCCACCTCGCTCAGTATTGTCTACCCAGACGGGCAGCGGCTTCTCCCACGTTGCAGGCAGGAATCTCTCTCCCAGCCCTCTCTCGTTGGAGATGCTGCCCAGGAGAGAACTGGGAGCCTTCTGCATGCAAGCAAGCAGGTGCTCTTCCCAGAGCGGCCCCATTATCCCTTAAGGGGAAGATCTTCCAGTGCTCACATGTGTCGTCTCCCATCCAAATGAAGGGCAGACCCTGCTTAGCAAAGGGGACAATCCATACTGGCTCCCATAAGACCAGCTCTCCTCCAACTTGGAGTGCAGGAAGCAGAAGAGCGACTCACATGTTTGGGGAGAGCAAAACTTTGCCTGGGGACAGACAGCGGAAAGGCCTTTGGAAGGGTTTTGAGAAGAGCTGGCCTTGTGTTGGGGAGCATGGATTGCCCCCCTTGGCTAAGCACGGTCTGCCCTGGTTTGCATTTGGATGGGAGACCACATGTGTGAGAACTGGAAGATATTCCCTTTAGGGGGTAATGGGGCTGCTTTGGGAAGAGCATCTGCCTTCTTGCATGCAGAAGGTCTCAAATTCGCTTCCTGGCAGCATCTCCAAGATAGGGCTGAGAGAGAGACTCCTGCCTGCAACCTAGGAGAAGCCGCTGCCAGTCTGTGAAGACAATACTGAGCTAGATAGACCAAGGGTTTGACTCAGTAGATGGCAGCTGCCTATGTTCCTAAGAGTTCACTTCTCATGACCCACACATGTGTATTTCTCTTGTCCTCCCTGCCATCCTTGACGCGGCCACCACTGGGTGAAAAAAAGCTGAAAGGGCCAAGGTGGAATGTTTCCTTGGCCCATGTGCTGGTCTCGAGAGGAGGACCCCTAAAACCATTTAGAGCCTTTCCAGAGGATGTTGCCACGATGCCCTCTGCTGACACAGCGGGGACATCCAAATCCACAGCTCCGGCAACGGATCCCACAAGTTGACGGACAGGCCACGGTTGCTATCCTGAGCTTGGGGAGTTAAGCACTTGGCATCCTGTCCACACAAAGCCGTCTGCACCTAATTAAAGCTTTTTACCAACACACACACACACCCCTCATCAAAATGCTGCTCCCCGCTAATCGGCTCCCGCTCTCTGGAAGAAACTCATCAGGGCAGCCAAGTGATCTCGGAGGTTTATTAATCGCTTCTGCGCCACAGCCGGGGCAAATTTATTTGCTCCAATTAACGTGTAATAACACACACTACGGCACAGCCACTATAACTCCCCTTCAGAGTTATAGTTTACCTAATGGGAAATTAGACCGAGGTATATCATGGCCGCCGCTGCGTGGCTGATGGGTCCAAGCGACCGCCTGCTGCGTTAAGACAAAGGCTGGCTTCCAGGTCAAAATGCCCAGCCAAGCCCACTTCGAGCGAGGTCTGGCCAAGCCCACTTCGAGCGAGGTCTGCTCAGAGGGCATCTTGGACTGAGATCGGGCGGAAATCCCTCAGTACAGATGGTACCCCGGAGAGGCAACTTTGCCAATGAAGGCTGAGCATTTCCGGCCTGCCACACCAAGGTCTCCTAGGCAATGGGTGTCTCCCAACAGCCAGCGTGGTGTAGTGGTTAGAGTGCTGGACTAGGACCGGGGAGACCCGAGTTCAAATCCCCATTCAGCCATGAAACTAGCTGGGGGACTCTGGGCCAGTCACTTCTCTCTCAGCCTAACCTACTTCACAGGGTTGTTGTGAAAGAGAAACTCAAGTATGTAGTACACCGCTCTGGGCTCCTTGGAGGAAGAGCGGGATATAAATGTTGTAGTAGTAGTAGTAGTAGTAATAATAATAATAATAATAATAACAAACACAACAACAACAACAGCTGCTTCGGGCAATCAGACATACAGGAGAACCTCAGTATTCGCGGGGGTTCTGTTCTCGGCAATTATCGCGGGTAAGGAAACCAGGGTTAGGTTCCCGGAGGAGGTTTCAAACCAAGCGCCCAGAACAGATTAAATTACCCTGAAATTGTGGGGGGAAGTGCCCTAACATGCTCAGTCTGTCCGTAATGCCCCCCAAATCCTGCAATTCGCTGTTTGTGTGGCAGAAAATAGCAGGGGGGTTTCTATATTTCTTAAACAGAAATGAGCCTGAAAATGGCTCTCTTAAAACAAGAGCAACAACAAATATGTATATACTGCTTTTCAACCAAAGTTCCCAAAGTGGTTTACATAGAGAAATAATACATAAATAAATGGTGGCTCCCTGCCTCTGAAGGGCTTACAATCCAAAAAGAAACAGAAGATAGACACCAACAACAGCCACTGGAGGGTTGCTGTGTTGGGGACGGAGAGGGCCAGTTACTCTCCCCCTGCTCAGTCAAGAGGATCACCATGTTAAAAGGTGCCTCTTCGCCAAATTAGCAGGGGTACACAAAAGGGCGGATGGAAATGACCAGAGAGGTCATTTCCGCATACCCCTGGCCCACGGATATGCAAAAATTATCCTTTTGCTGTCAAGGTTGGGTGCCAATTACCTGACCATGGATATGCAAAACTGCAGATGTCTGGTCTGCTATTAACGAGGTTCCCCTGTACCTACACATGGAGACAGGTGCCCTTTTCCCTGCTGCTGGGTGAGCTCAGCCTTCTCTTCCCCCACTTATTCTTAGCTACCGCACAGAGCCCCCATATTCAGGTGCAGTCTACCTCTGAATCCCAGTTTTTCCTGCTTGGTGGGGACATACTGCAGAGGAGAGCCGCTACCTTCCTGCCCTGCCTGTGGGCTTCCTGGAAACATTTGGTGGACTGCTGCTGGAAATGTATCCCTCCAGTGGCTTTTGCTGGTGTCTGTCTTATGTTTATTTTTAAGACTACAAGCCCTTTGGGGACAGGGAGCCATATTCTTTATTTTATTTATATCTAAGCTTTGGGGGCTTTTGTTGAAAAGCTTATCTAAATATTAGTCATATTCGTATTCTCAAATTTTTGTGGGGCAACAGTGAAGGAAGACTTAGATATTTGTTTGATACCGTATTGGTCAAAATAAACCAAACCAGCTACCCCCAAAAAACTTGGAAAAGCTGCTCTGGAGAGGAGGAAGAGGAGGGGGGCTTCGTGATTGTCGCAATGGCCACAATCCATTTTGGCTGCAAGCTCCTCCTGGGTGCTTTCCAGATCAAACCCTACACTCAGCAGGGGTGAAATGCTTCGGCTGGGCAGGGCTGTATTGAAAACGATCCCCAGAATCTCAAACTCCGACAACAGGAAAACACAGCTCATTTTTTGCAATGCACATGCAACGTTGTGACACTCTAACGCAAAGATAAGACCCGAAGGAAGGCATCAGAAATGTGGACGGCCCCTTGCTGTCAGCACAGGGACGGTGGCGTCACCACACAGGCAAGACGGAAGCACACTGAGCAGTTCCGTCGTGACACTTCTGTAGGGTTTAGTCTGAAAAGTGCCCTAATGATTAGAAGCCATGTCGGGATGCAAGGTAAGTGGACCCAGACATTGCGGAAGCATGGCGCAGTGTAGGGACATAGGGACATAGGAAACTGCCATATACTGAGTCAGACCACTGGTCTATCTAGCTCAGTCTTGTCTGCACAGACTGGCAGCGGCTTCTCCAAGGTGGCAGGCAGGAAACTCTCTCCCAGCCCTATCTCGTTGGAGATGCTGCCAGGGAGGGAACTGGGAACCTAGTTGCTCTTCCCAGAGTGGCTCCATCCCCTGAGGGGGAATCTCTTCCAGTGCTCACACTTCTAGTCTCCCTTTCATATGCAACCAGGGCGGACCCTGCTTAGCTAAGGGGACAAGTCATGCTTGCGACCAGAAGACCAGCTTTCCTCTCCTAAAAAGATCTCAAGTACAGAGCCAGGAAAGATCTTAGGGAATATAGGAAGCTGCCATATACTGAGTCAGACCCTTGGTCCACCTAGCTCCGTATTGTCTTCACAGACTGGCAGCGGCTTCTCCAAGGTTGCAGGCAGGAGTCTCTCTCCCAGCCCTATCTCCTTGGAGATGCTGCCAGGGAAGGAACTTGGAACCTAGATGCTTTTCCCAGAGCGGCCCCATTATCCCCTATGGGGAATTTCTTCCAGTGCTCACCCTTCTAGTCTCCCATTCAGATGCAACCAGGGCGGACCCTGCTTAGCTATGGGGACAAGTCATGCTTGCCACCACCAGACCAGCTCTCCTCTCCGTTGTCTGCGGACAATGGGGAGAACAGGTCCTGGAAAGCCACTGCAGAGCAGAAAACACAAAACCCGCCAACTCCCGTGGGGCCAAGGGGACGGGACGCAGTGCACCAGGACTTGGCTTGATTGGGGTCACGAGAGGCTGAGCCGCTGTCCAACGGGTGCTTTCTTGCACAGCACTCAATCCTCGCTGGTTTCCTCCCAATCTTTCAAAGGTGGGAGGCGGGCTGGATGCTGCCGGATTGCCGGGAGATGGCCAAGTTCTTCCCGGCAGGGAAGGAGTTCGCGGGCATTCTCTCTTCATTCTCAGCCTGGATTATTCACACCAATTCTCCCCCAAACCCGCCACCGCCCTTTGCCAAAGCTGTTCTCCATTACTGGAAGGGCAAGAGGCAGGAGCCGGGCAGGTGTCAGAGGCGTTAGACAAGGCATTAAGGAGGTGTCAATGGCAAAATAGCAGGGATTACGGGAAAGTCTAAATAATGTGTAAAATAAAACCCAAGGTGATAAAGCCGTTGATAAGAAAAGCTGGCGGGGAAAAGGGGGAAAGGGAGCGCAATTATTTTTTCACTCCGATTGTTTAGGCTCAGAAATACTTTGTGAATCCAGGGGGTGGTTGCCCTGCCCTGCCCTGCCCTCCTCCCGGTCTTCCCCGATAATCACGTCAGGGTTGCAGGTGCTCCGGCAGTGAAAACACGAACAGCAAGACCACTCCGCACAAATGATTTCCAAGTGGGCCGCCATCTTGTGCACGCCGATGACGGAGCGCAACTCTGCCAGGATCAAACTCGCTTGATAAAAAAACAAGGTGCCAATGATACACCAGGCCACAGCAGGCCCTGCTCCCAAACCGTGGAGGGCTTTAAAGGTGCAGTCCAGCACCTCAGTCCGTTACATTCCATGATCCAACCAAGAGGATGGCCCCTGACATTTTTCAAGTGGCGCCCGGGGCACGTGCCCTGCCTGCCCCACCCCTAGATACGCCCCTGTCCAAGAGGATGGCCCCTGACATTTTACATCGCCTCTTCTGCCCGGCCCTGGCTTGCTTGAGCCTATCGGGACCCCAGTCCAGTAGGAACGTGAATACCATGGGGAAATCTGGCTTCCCAAGCACCATGGGGACCTATTGGACAGTGTCTGTGATGTCAATCGTACGTGGCGTGACCAGTCCGCTGAGCACACCCATTCCCAGGCTATATTTTGGACAGAGAGAAATATTCCAGGAACCCAATAACCCCTTTCTTGGGGGGGGGGGACAGTCTCTCTGCGCCTGGCTCTGCACACCCCACCACCCACTTACCCGACAAACCAGCAGGGCAGCCAGGCGGGCAGATCTGGGCGGCGGCATGGGGTGGAGGCGGCTTGACAGGTCTTGAAAGGCGTCGTCTCCTCTCCACCGCCAGGACCCGGCCCCAGCAGCCACGGTTCCAGCCGCCCCGCAGAGGGCAGTGATTCTCTGGGGGTGGGGGCAGCAGCCCCCAAGAACAGGCACCCTAAGTGACCTAGAGGATTTTATCCAGCATAGCTGCTATTGTGGGGGCTGCAGCTGTTCCAAATCAAAGCCAAGAAGAGCTGAATCTTCTTTGGAGATTATGGAGAGGAGAGCTGGCCTTGTGGTAGCAAGCATGACTTGTCCCCATAGCTAAGCAGGGTCTGCCCTGGTTGCATCTGAATGGGAGACGATGTGTGAGCACTGGAAGAGATTCCCCTCAGGGGATGGAGCCGCTCTGGGAAGAGCTGAAGGTTCCCAGTTCCCTCCCTGGCTTCTCCAAGAGAGGGCTGAGAGAGACTCCTGCCTGCAGCCTTGGAGAAGCCGCTGCCAGTCTGTGAAGACAATACTGAGCTAGATAGACCAATGGTCTGACTCAGTATATGGCAGCTTCCTATGTTTCCTATGTTCCTCTCTGAATCTAGACGTGCAAAACACTGTTAATGCTGACCATCGGTTAGAGATTTCGAAGAGCTGTGTGTCTGTTTGCACGCACAAAATAAAGCCATAATCCCCAATGACTTACAGATACAACACTCCCACCACTGAAATTAGCTGACTGCACTACTTATTACACCAGAATGTGCTGGGGGTCCCATTTAAATACCATCGCTGTGTATTTTTTTAAAGCCGGAATTCTGAACGCCATCTTATTTGTTTGTTATTTCTCTTTGTAAACCGCCCTGAGCCATTTTTGGAAGGGCAGTATAGAAATCGAATTATCATTATCATTATCATTATCATCGTACCGTAACTGTCATTGTTCTCAACAGGTTTCTAACACTCAGATCAATCATTCCAAAACGACATCATGCCCCAGAAAAGCAGAAGACCTTTCTCAGATGACCCAAGTTTAATACGATCCAAAGCGGAAGAGCATCTGCTGTTGCACGCAGAAGGTCCCGGGTTCAACCCCGCCGGCAGCGTCTCCCGGTAGGCCTGGGAAAGACCTTGGAGAAGTTGCTGCCGGTCCGTCTAGCCAAGACGAAGCTAGATGGGCCAACGGTAGGCTCAGTAGGCAACAGCTTCCTAGGGGATGGAGCCACCGCTATGTTGTTGGCTGGAGACAATGGGGGTTGTAGTCGGCAACGACAACTGGGGACCAGTGTCCTCTGCCACTGAGGTGGTTGGCTACCATTCCCAGAATCCTCGGCCAAGGGCCATGGCCACTGGGGGTTCTGGGAGCTGCCGTCAAGAACATCTGGAAATCCCTCTTTCCTCCAGGGAAGATGGCTGGAGATGTTCCACGGGACCAAAATCCCCACGAGGACCATCGGCCCCCACGGCAAACATGGCCTGGTGTCGTCAACGTGATGCTGCCGCCGCCGTTTCAAACTCGCCCCAACGAATTCCACCCAATGCAGCCACCGGGGCGGCGTCCAAGGAGAGGCCAGGGGCGTATCTAGGGTGGGGCAGGCAGGGCACATGCCCCGGGCGCCACTTGAAGGGGACGCCATTTCTTAAAATTAAAAAATGGCTGCCAAAAACAAAATGGCCCCCACACATGCTCAAGTGGCCTCTGTGAGGCTCTAGGCCATGCCAGGCCTCACAGAGGCCATTTGAGCAGCAGCAGTGACCATTTTGTTTTCAGCAGCCATTTTGCTTAAAAAAAAATTTTTTTTTTAAATGGCCACCGCACATGCTCAAATGGTCCATGTGTGAGGCCCTAGAGGCCAGTGGGGGGAGAGGGAACCTTTGCGGACCCCCTGCCCAACGGCCTTTAGGAAGGCCCCTGCCCGAAGGGACTACAGATAATTTATTTTTTTAAAAAAATGTAATATAATATTACGCAATTTCAGTGCTTGCCCTAGGCGCTATTTTCCCTAGATACGCCTCTGGGACAGGCTCTGAAGTGTTTTGTATGTTGCGGGGAGGCAGGGAAGGGAAGAGGCCCATTAATGCTCCCCAGCCATCTAGACGGCTTCGAGGGCCCCCCGTCACCACTCCATCGAAAACCCTCACAGATGCTAGAGAGACACTTCACCTTCCATTAAGGCAAAACACCGGCTTGTTGGCTGCACCTTGCAGATCTCGTCCTCGGAAGATTAACAAGTGCGGCACAAGCACAAAGCCAAGAGAGCTCACTGCAATCAGAGGAACACACACACACACACACACACACCCGCCCCAAGGCTTCTCACAGGAGGGGCAAGGGACCATCTCTCCATCAGGGAGGGAAGGCAAGACCTGGGGGCAGTATCCTCTGTTGCACCTGCCGGGGCAGGTTCGAGGCTCACCTCTGCACCTGTCCAACCAGCTGGCCTCCCCACAGCACCAGTTAATAGTGTGGGGCAGGCAGCGGGGAGCTGGAAATGAGCCCTGCCTGAAGCCTTGGAGCGCTGCTGCCAGCCTGGGAAGACAATACTGAGCTCAGTAGGCAGCCGCTCCCTAAGACTGGAGGCAAAGCGCACCAGAGCATACCAATGCACCTCACAGGGGCAAGAGCTACAAGGGCTGCCCAGAAAATGGACAGAATGAAATTCTGCCCCCCAAGTTGCAGCCAGTAAATACCTCCCTGAGCAAATCACAGACTTCCAAGGAAATAACGGGGAGGGTTTTCTCCGTTACTTCCTTCGAAGTCAGAGATGTGTTCCGAGAGGTGCCGACTCCCTGCAACCCGAGCTGCAGAATTTCGTGACTGTGAGAGCTGTTGGACAGCGGAACAGCTCGCCTCATGCCATGGTGGCCTCTCTTTTGCCAGTGGTTATCAGACAGAAGCCATCTGTCAAGGACGCTGCAGGAGATTCCCCACACTCAGCAAGGGTCCTCTACTACTTTCTTTGTGTGCCGTCGGTCAAGTCGATTTCTACTCCTGGCACCCCCAGAGCCTTTGGTAGAATCCAGGAGGGGTTGACCATTGCCTCCTCCCACCCAGTATGAAATGATGCCTTTTTGCATCTTCCGATATTGCTGCTGCCCGATTTATTTTATTTTATTTTTATTTTACATTTTATATCCCGCTCTTCCTCCAAGGAGCCCAGAGCGGTGTACTACATACTTGAGTTTCTCTTTCACAACAACCCTGTGAAGTAGGCTAGGCTGAGAGAGAAGTGACTGGCCCAGAGTCACCCAGCTAGTTTTCATGGCTGAATGGGGATTTGAACTTGGGTCTCCCCGGTCCTAGTCCAGCACTCTAACCACTACACCATGCTGGCTCAATTCGATAGAGTACCAGTGGGGATTCGAACCCACAACCTTCTGGGAACCCCTCTTACAGGGAACATTGGTTCCCACCCGCGGTGCTAACCACAGGTAAGTGTGTCTTCCCTCCACCAAGGCCACAAGAGTGCAGAAAGGCAACCATTTGTAACTCGGGGACAGGAGAGAAACTCAGCCCCGCTAACAGGGGTCCCTCTCCTTGCTTGGCTGTCCTCATTCGTCACTGCCATCTCGTCTTGCAGATTCAGCCATTTCCCTCAGCCACGGCTGACACGGCAGCCCACCACACCATCCTCCCTTCCCACCCTGAGCATTGAGGGACGCGGAGAAGCCATTCCTCAGTGCCATGGATGACCCCAAGGAACTGGCCTCCATCTTGGCTGGTCAAGGAACTGGCCTCCATCTTGGCTGGCCAAGGAACTGGCCTCCATCTTGGCTGGCCAAGGAACTGGCCTCCATCTTGGCTGGCCAGCTGCTACCGAAACAGGGCCAGCTGGGGTGGTCAGTAGCCAGCATGACATGTCCCCTTTTCTAAGCAGGGTTCACCCTGGTTTCATTTGAATGGGAGACGACATATGAGCACTGTAAGATATTTCCCCCTCAGGGGATGGAGGTGCCACTCTGGGAAGAGCAACTAGGTTCCAAGTTCCTTCCCTGGCAGCATCTTTTCCAAGATAGGGCTGGGAGAGAGACTCCTGCCTGTAACCTTGGAGAAGCCGCTGCCAGTCTGTGAAGACAATACTCAGCTAGGTGGACCAAGGGTCTGACTCAGTAGATGGCAGCTTCCAGTGTTCCCTAAGATCTTTCCTGGCTCTGTACTTGAGGTCTTTTTAGGAGAGGAAAGCTGGTCTTGTGGTCGCAAGCATGACTTGTCCCCTTAGCTAAGCAGGGTCCACCCTGGCTTGCATATGAAAGGGAGACTAGAAGTGTCAGCACTGGAAGAGATTCCTCCTCAGGGGATGGAGCCGCTCTGGGAAGAGCGTCTAGGTTCCCAGTTCCTTCCCTAGCAGCATCTCCAACGAGATAGGGCTGGGAGAGAGACTCCTGCCTGCAACCTTGGAGAAGCCGCTGCCAGTCTGTGAAGACAGTTCTGAGCTAGATGGACCAAGGGACTGACTCAGTATATGGCAGCTTCCTATATTCCCTAAGATCTTTCCTGGCTCTGTACTTGAGAGCTTTTTAGGAGAGGAAAGCTGGCCTTGTGGTCGCAAGCATGACTGGTCCCCTTAGCTAAGCAGGGTCCGCCCTGGTTGCATATGAAAGGGAGACTAGAAGTGTGAGCACTGGAAGAGATTCCCCCTCAGGGGATGATGGAGCCGCTCTGGGATTTGCTGAAGGTTCCCAGTTCTCTCCCTGGCAGCATCTCCAAGGACGAGATAGGGCTGGGAGAGAGACTCCTGCCTGCAACCTTGGAGAAGCCGCTGCCAGTCTGTGAAGACAATACTGAGCTAGGTGGACCAAGGGTCTGACTCAGTAAATGGCAGCTTCCAGTGTTCCTTATGTACTACCTGGGGGATGAACTCTCATTGTGATTTCCGAAAAGCTCTGCACCCCTAGGGAGGGGAAACCGGCGATGGGTTCAGTGCAAGGCTTCCATACTTTCATGGCCCTGAACCTCGGGCCTGCAGTGGCCAGATTTTCAACAGTGTTTTAAAACCTCTGAAGTTTTTGGAACACAAGAACCACTACAAAACTGTGTCGACATGGTCGGAGGCATCAAACGAAAACGGGCGGGAATGTCCTCCCAAGATTACTCCGTGAAGCGAGTCCAACAACGTGTTCACTGTCATCCTAAACCCCAATCGCAACGCTTCCCTCTGTGCAAAAATGACAGCCATTTTGCCCTAATTGGGGCTAGGGACAGAGAACGGGTGAGAACCCAGAAAAAGCTGAAAGCACAACAATATGGTCACCCCTTTTTCATCTCAGGGGGAGGAAGACGTTGCCAAGAAACACTGTGAGCATTCATCCCCTGAGATGGTCAAGGTAAAGTGGTGCCATAAAGTCAGTCTCGACCCCTGGCGCCCACAGAAAAGCCCTGTGGTTGTCTTTGGTAGAATACAGGAGGGGTTGACCATGGCCTCCTCCCGCTCAGTATGAGACGACGACGACGACGACGACGATGATGATGCCTTTCAGCATCTTGACTATCTTGTGTCTCATTTCTTTCAACAGGGCTTAGCCACCATGAAGGGACAGCTCTCCTCTGCTCCCGCCTGCATACCAGGACAGCTGGAAGCCAGTTTCCCCGTCCATTTTTAAGGTGGTGGGAACTTGCTCTGGTTCTCTCTCACACCCCAAGCGCCTTTTGGACCACAGAATTCAAAAGGTGTTTCCTGCCCACCCACAAACTGCAAGCCCTCGAGGGTCTGGCAGAAGCACAGAAAAACCCTTCAGGTCCTGGTGTGCCGTCATCTTGACACCAACGCTGCTCCACTCTTTTTCGGGAAGGAGCGCTAGCCAAAACAAGGCCTGCATTTCCCAGGCTGCTCTTTGCTAACAGTCAGTCTCTTGAAGGTCGCACAGCAAGAAGGAAAAGGCGGCGGAAAGGGGGGCCCATGTCACTCTGGCCCCAAAGAGCTGAAGAAAGAAGGAGAGGAGAGCTGGTCTTGTGGTCGCAAGCATGACTTGTCTGCATAGCTAAGCAGGGTCTGCCCTGGCTGCATCTGAATGGGAGACTTGATGTGTGAGCACTGCAAGAGATTCCCCTCAGGGGATAATGGGGCCACTCTGGGAAGAGCTGAAGGTTCCCAGTTCCCTCCCTGGCAGCATCTCCATGATAGGGCTGGGTTGGGGTTCCGCAAGGCGTTGCACCACGGGGGTGGGGGGTGGAGCTGATTTTGAAGGCTCCTCGGAAAGCCCCATTAATGCCACCCACAGCGGCCAGGTTGCTTGGAACGGATCTCACAGTGCTTGGGGTCCCGCTGGCTTCTTGGTGGTTCCCGGATCACACACTTAACAGCAGGATCACGACGACGCGTCCGTTAAATGTGCTTCCGTACTGCCTGCGTTCCAACATCGCAGCCCCTGCGCTGACAGCAAAGGGCCGTTCGCATTCCCAATGTGAACGGGAATGTGAACAGCATTCTCCTTCCAGGCGGCTCAGACTGCCCGCCTGGCTTCTGCAGCGCCACCTACTCCCAGGCAACATCGCTGGCTTTTGCTATGTGCCCGATACGGACCAGAGCCCGTATCGGGCACACAGACTCCCTGAGATGGAACCGAGGACCTTCTGCCGTTGAGTTCCAGAGTCCACATTTGCCACAGAGATCAACTAACTGGAAGCAACAGGACGGAGCCCCTCATGTTAAAGCTCTGTGTGTGTGTATGTGTGTGTCCTTACTCTGGAGTAAACGACATAGAACTCATTGAGACACTTGCCCTGGAGGTCCCACCGGCTGTCCGTCACCCCACGGGGGTTGCTGGAGAACCAGAACAGAAAGCACAGGCAACCTTTCCAGCAGGCAACAGGCACATGTTCCACTTAACCTTGCAATGTCCTCTAGGACTCAAGAGGCGTCTCCTGCCAGCTGCCTCCGTAGCCCGTAGCCCGGGGGGCTACTGGCAGCAGATGACCAGCTAACCCTTGGGGGGGGATCCCCCCCATGTGACTAATTTCCAATCAAAAGACAAATGGAGGGGGCTCTCTTTGCAGGCAGCTTCTAACCGAGCCGTTCAGAGCTCCAAAGGGGGCCCAAGCTGCACCACCCAGGGAAGAAAAAAAGAGGAAAAAATGCATTCACAATTAAGGCAGACGATTTGCTTGCTATCCAACCAAAAGACGGAGTCTTGACCTACATGCTTCGTTTCTTTGCTTCGTTAAAAAGCAGGCCGCCCTCCATCCCCCCGCACCCCCCATCCACCGCTCTCCTCCGCCGAGATATTTGCACGGGAGAAGAAAACACAGACGCATTTGCTATGATACGGAACATGGTATCCTGCTGTTCTTTCAATCTCATTACTGCATAAGCAACAACACAAGTCAGATTAAAAAACCATCTCCGCCTCTCAATACTAACAACCTTCCGTTTCTGTGGTGGGTCCCCATCCCCCTCCCACCGCCTCCAATGCTATTAAAATGTATTTTGAACAACAACAAGAGTCTGGTTGCAGAGAGGAAAGCAGGGAATTTAAACCAAAAAAAAAAAAAAAAAGCATCAGAAAGAAGGGGAGAAGAGGTGGTGGTGTTGACAGCTACTCGGGAGATTTGTATTGAAATGAGCAAAGCAAGAAATGCCGGGTTCCTCTCTCACCTTCGGCTTGTAAATGACACTCGGAAGCCGCCTTGGATCTGGCAAGTGCGTGAGTGACGTTCATTAGAACCGAGCTGACAATCAGGAACGTGCCTGCCGTGTGTGCAGAAGCCGGCACCAGGGAGAAGGGAAGGCAGTGGGGGCCCTGGACACTTCTGACTTGCGTGAGCCTGTGTGGGGAGAAGGGCCCACCCCCAAGGTACCCCGTGGCAAGAAGAGAAGGCTGAGCACGGGTAGGGAATTTTGTGCAAGGGCGGACTCCCCAGGGCACTTAGGGAAAGCATGTGGTACAGCTCTCCCTGGACGATACCACTCCAGAATGATGGGGAAGGAAGAGGACCACCTCTCTGCTCTCCGAGCAGGGAGGCGGAGCCTGGGAGGGGGAGGCGGAGCCTAGAGGTATTTAAGACCTCCTCCTGCTTCTGGGCCTGGTCAGCATCACAAGCTGGGAGCTCTCCAAGGTCCTGCCTTGCCTTGCCATGTCTCAGGCCTTGCGGGTTCTCCTTGGCGGGACAGAGTGGAACAGCTCAATTCGTAGCCGCTCCTGTTGAAAAATTAAAGGCCAAACCAGTGCCTGGCGCCCGGGGCACGTGCCCTGCCTGCCCTACCCTAGATACGCCCCTGTAGACGAGAGTGGAGACTAAAAACCATATGCTTACAAGACCCAGTCATATGTCAAAGGATCACTCAGGGATCGTTCTTCTGGGCCAAACATGAATCTTGAATTTGGGATGGCTTAAAACTGAAATAAGGGTGTTTCTGCACAGCGGGAAACGACTTGACTAGCAAGCCGGAGGTTACCTGTTCAAATGCCCGCCGGTCTGTTTCCCAGAATATGAGCACCACCTATATTGGGCAACAGCGATATCGAAAGATGCTGAAAGGCATCATCTCATACTGCGCAGGAGGCGGCAATGGTCAACCCCTCCTGTATTCCACCAAAGACAACCCGGCAGCACAACTTTACTTTACTTAAGAGACGTCTCTTTGACTAATCAGCAGGGCTAATTGTGAGCTCCTTTGGTGCAGGATGGCACAGCGGGGAAATGGCTTGGCTAGCAAGCCAGAGGTTGCCGGTTCACATCCCCGCTGGTCTGTTTCCCAGACTATGGGAACGGACATGATGTGTCTACACCTACAAAGATTAGACTACAAAGAAATCGTTCAGGCAATGGCTTTTCCAGTGACACTCAATGGATGCGAAAGCTGGGCTTTGAAGAAGCAAGATAGAAAAAGTATGGACGCTTTTAACTCTGGTGCTGCAAAAGACGTTTCAGGAGACCATGGACAGCCAGGAAAACAAATGGATCCTAGAACAGATCAATCCAGAATTTTCACTGGAGGCACAAATGACCAGATTCAAACTATTGAACTTTGGACACATGATGCGAAGACTCAGCTCCCTTGAGAAGTCCATAATGCTGGGAAAAGTTGGAGGAAAGAGAAGAAGAGGACGGCCAGCAGCCAGGTGGGTGGACTCGATGACTACAGCAATGAAGGCACCACTGAGAGACCTGAAAGGCCAAGTGGAAGGCAGAACATCCTGGAGAGAATCTATCTATGTGGTCGCTAAGAGTCGACACTGAATGGACGGCACTTAATCAATTATCAGTCAAAACTAGACAGGATGAATAAAGTGCAGGAAGTTGGAATACTAATAATAGCACTCTTGCATTTTAAGTTGCCCTTGCATGAGCGGTTTTATAGGGCAGTTCACATGAACAGAACATGGGTGGGAGTGCATCCTACCCAAGTTCAGGAGCGGTGCGTTTTGTGATCGAGTGTGGGTGTAGATTAGAACAAGGCGGGAGACCGGTGGAGGGGGGTGGGGCTTGTGCGTTTGCCGCGCCCCTGCTGGATAGGATGGTTTTGTCTCCTATTTCGTTCTGAAGCTGGGAGTGGGGCTGAAACCTGAGGAGGGCGCTCACCCAACCCGCTGGGGCTCAACATATGATCAAGCTCCCTGCCTTGTTTTGATCAAACATGCCATTTGCCGTGTGCACCGCTCCCGAACTTGGGTTTGACGATAGGTCGTGCTCCTATCCCAGAACTGATGGGGCGAAATAGCCTTCTAGACATCCAGTGGCGTATCTAGGGAAAACAGCGCCTAGGGCAAGCACTGAAATTGCGCCCCCTGTCCAAACATTTGACACCCACCTTTCAGCTAACTTCACCATAATATCAGCTCAAAAATACAAGTCAAGCTCATTAATATTTTAATATTTTGAAAATTATTTAGCAGTGGACGTAGCCAGACCAAAAAATGCTGGGAAACGACAAATTTCAGTATGCTGGGGCTCATGAAATACCCAAATACTATGTGGAGGTGTACTTGGAAAACTAAACAGAAGTGCCTGTCTAATTCTCTACTATGCATTGTAGCATCACTGTTACATACGTTTAAAAAAAATAAATGGAGAATTTGACTTTTCCCAGATACTCTGAAAATAATTAAAGGATATGCAGAGTAAACTGTGTCACTGCTTGGAATATATTCTAGTATTTCAGAAAGACAGTTAAAATGAGAGAAAGAGAGCAAGAAACTCCCTGTGGGACTTAATACTAAGGATTTCACACTGATTCAAAGACAAACTCGCCATTAATAGGCATATTATTAAGACATCACATTTAACTCACTTATCACAAGACGCAAAGTAAGAGCAAATGAATACAATCCTAGCTCATAAGCTTCAGCTCCGTATTCACAAGCCCTGGTTCTCTGTACATACTGCCAAACTGAATATGTGTACAGTGATTTATATTATATTGAATTAAAAATAATACTTGTAGTCCCTTCGGGGGGCTTCCTAAAGGCTGTGGGGGGTCTGCAAAGGTTTCCCCTCCCCCCACTGGCTTCTAGGGCCTCGCAGGGACCATTTTAGCATGTGTAGTGGCCATTTTTTAATTTTTTTTTAATGGCCTCTAAAAACAAAATGGCCACCACACATGCTCAGCCATTTTTTTTTTTTAATAATTTTAGAAAATGGCACCCCCCTTCAAGTGGTGCCCGGGGCACATGCCCTGCCTGCCCCACTCTAGATACGCCCCTGTAGACATCCACACAATCAGGGCACGTGTCCCCCTTGCATCCCCCGCCCCGTGTGCCAGCATAAGTTGGGCTATAAGCCAACAACGAAAATAATAATCTCCCCTCCACCCCGCTGCCCTCTTTCATCTGCAGAGCACGGAAAGCAATCTTCCGACATGGCGGGTCGCTACACTTTCAGAAAAAGGGGGAAAGGTGACAGAAAGGCCTCCGTTCCCGGGAATGGGCCAATGTCTGCCTTTGAACCCCCATGGGCCTTAATGACCAGGGGGAGGTGGGACTGCTCTCTCTGGGCGGAGCGAGGCCAGAAATGTGGCCGGCTGACACAATGCTCGTCTTCTGTATGAATGGGCCTCCTTGTGCGCTCTCCCAGATGGCGCTGAGTGTTGCCCGGGGCCAGGTTTGACTCTGGCACCGTCCTGTTTATCAGTGGGATCGATAATGTCGCAGGGCGGAGGAGAGAGGCGGGGGGGGAAGGATCTGATGTAGCCTGTTTCCGTGTGTACCATCTCCTCGCAGGCTGTCTCCAAGAGCTGGACATTTAGCAAAGCAGACAGAAGACATTACTGCTTAATTAGAAACGAGACAAACAGGGCGGGCGCGTGTCGGTCGGCGGCCGGGCGCCGGGCAGAGTTGCTATTCCGGTTGTGTTGCCAAGGTAATTCGAGCTGTCACATTCAGCTGTCAGAAGCGGGTAATGGAGACAGCCGTGGGGAAAGTCTCCATGGGGGGAAGGCTATACCTCGGATTAAAGTAACCGGCCCGAGTAGATCAATGCCTCTCCCAGAGCAAGGCAGCTGTGAGCACATTAATCTGAGTGAAAGTAATGCATCTTGGGGGAGCGGAGCATTTCCAGCGGCAATGGATATTATCCAAATTAGCCACTCAACGATGAAGTGCTCCGGTTTTTGCAAAAGGTCTCCAGTGGTGTTGACAGCTTTGGGAGTGATTTAAACACACACACACACACGTGCGCGCACGATTGCTAGGAAGTCTGCAGAAGACACTTGGACCTCTCTGGGCTTTGAAGCAGCAAAGCACCTGCTACAACGGCTGGCCCTCCAGAACGGCCCTGAAGAAATGCTTCGCCCTGGCAAGGAGAGGTTTGCCCACTCCAACATGGGCTGCATTTACATTATTTTTGGTTGGGTTCAACTGAAGCATTGAGTCTCCCTTCGGTTTGTGCTTAGCAAACGTTGCAAGCCAAGCAGAGAGACACCTTTGCAGTGTCTGGCTCTGCTGTGTCCCAGGGAAAGCTAACTCAGCTTGCAGAATCTTCCTTGACTCCCGGAGCAGGCCACACAAGTCTCTCCTGGTCAGCCCCTTTATTGTATTTTGTGGGCTGTTGGGTGTCCTAACGCCTCCCTCCCTGCTCTTCAAACCCAGGGCCCTTCCCCTTGTTTTGGGAACTGACTCGCTCTTTCCCCCTTGGCAAAATGAACCGCCTTTTGTTTTCATAACTGCTGGTCTGTGTCGAGTGTGGCTAGTCCCCAAACTCTCCGCTGTTTGGGGTGCGTGGTTGTAAAAAGAGGGTAGATCTGGGGATAACCTCCCTTCCCCTCTCAGGAGGGCCGCAACCATAATGATCAGCAAACTGGGACAGTGGTTGTTTTTTTTAGGGGTACGCAACAAAAAGGAAGGACCCTAAATGGGCGAGACCCGCTCTCCCTGTATGCACAGACCCGGAACTCTGTTTGGATACCCAAGAGCTCTGACTTGATCTGGCAATTGTTTTATTACTACTACTACTACTACTACTACTACTACTACTACTACGAATATTTAGATTCCGCTTTTAGTGTCTGTCTGATAACCAGGGTGTGTATGCTGTTATTACGGCTGACCTCTGTTTCCACCCGTCTTTCTTCTTGCTGATGAGTGTGCATTTTAGCTTTTACAATATCTCCTTCCCGAATCCCCACCCTGAGGGGTGTCTGATGCAAACCCAGGAAGCCTTTGATGCACGTGATGTGCCTCAAGGAAGGCAGTCTCTGTGCTGACAAAGCCGATAGTTCAAGCATGCCAAGGTGTGGGTTGCTTGCCCCGAGGGACGCATGGAGCCGGAAAATGCAGCAAGTGTGCTGGACAGAGGAGGAGAGAGACCACTAGCCGGCAGCCCAGGGACAGGACACTAGCTGGCCGTGCAGTGTCAGATGTATGCCAATGCAAGGGGTGTGGCATCAGGAAAGGGGCATGAGTGCAGGACAGGGAATGAGAAGGTGCCCTCAGCAAGGGGTGATGGGCACAGAGAGGAGAGCTAGTCTTGTGCTCGCAAGCATGACTTGTCCCCTTAGCTAAGCAAGGTCCGCCCTGGTTGCATTTGAATGGGAGACTTGATGTGTGAGCACTGGCAGAGATTCCCTTCAGGGGATGGAGCCGCTCTGGGAAGAGCAGAAGGTTCCCAGTTCCCTCCCTGGCAGCATCTCCAAGTCAGGAATGAGAGAGACTCCTGCCTGCAACCTGGGAGAAGCCGCTGCCAGTCTGTGAAGACAATACTCAGCTAGGTGGACCAAGGGTCTGACTCAGTATATGGCAGCTTCCTATATTCCCTAAGATCTTTCCTGGCTCTGTACTTGAGATCTTTTTAGGAGAGGAAAGCTGGCCTTGTGGTAGCAAGCAGGTCTTGTCCCCTTAGCTAAGCAGGGTCCGCCCTGGTGGCATATGAAAGGGAGACCAAAAGTGTGAGCACTGGAAGAGATTCCCCCTCAGGGGATGATGGAGCCGCTCTGGGAAGAGCTGAAGGTTCCCAGTTCCCTCCCTGGCAGCATCTCCAAGGACGAGATAGGGCTGGGAGAGAGATTCCTGCCTGCAACCTTGGATAAGCTGCTGCCAGTCTGGGTTGACAATACTGACCTAGAGGGACTAAGGGTCTGACTCAGTATATGGCAGCTTCCGATGTTCCCATATCGGTGGCCCAGGAACATTTGTCCAATGCTGAATATGCCGCTGGGAGAGAGAGACTCTAGCTCAGTGTTAGTAAGTGGGGGAGAAGAGGACCTCACCTGGCCTGCAGGGACCTCCACGGCCAACTAGGAATGTGCACGAATCAAATTTTCAGATTCAATTCGGATTTGAATCGAAACTGGACCGTGTGATTAGAATCCAAATCGAATTGGCCCAAGACAGTCCTATTCAATTCAAATTTGAATTGATCTGACCTATTTTGGTGCCTTTTTAGACCAAGGAGGGGGCTGATGTCCCTAAATGGACATTTATCGATTCGGATTACCCTTTTAAGGGGAGGTGTGATTCGAATCCGAAATGGCTAGGTTTGAGTCGAATCGATGCAAATTTGAATCGATTCGTACATCCCTACCCCTAACTCCTGTTATTGGGACGTGTTATTGGAAGCCTCGGTGTGGCGGTGTCCTTTGCTCACCTGGTCCAGCAGAGAAAGTGTGGGTGTGAAGCTTAGACACCGTCGGGGATTGTAGTCCCACGGTCTCCTGCTAGGAGTTTCCCCCTCCGCAACCCTTGTGAACTTTGCCGGCGCTCCAAAGCTGTTGCACGTGTACGCTTCACCAAGTGGTGGAATGTTTTCCGAATTCAAGCAGTGCACAAGATGGATGGGCTCGCCCAAAACATCACCAGGCTCTTGCCGGATGCTTTTGGGAACAAGATGTCGCCACTGGGCTGAGCTTCTTTTCCGGTGCTTAAACGTTAAACAAAGAAGAATGCTCCATTCGCACCGCGTATCAAGAGCCGGGATTATGTGTCGATTTGCTCCCTGCGCCGTGGAGGGCCTTCCCCATTTCTTCTGCCTTCTTAAAAGCGGATTTCCCGCAGATCCCCTTGTAAGGAAGAAGGACACGGAACGGAAGCCCCAGAAAGAAGCGCCGTGCGGCAAACCCGCTGGAACACGCCGTCTGGATGCGTTGACCTGGCTTCCTTCTGCCGCCTCTTCCTTTTCGCGTTTTGGCCTGAGTGAGTTAGGGTTGGCTTCTCTGCTCCCTGCCCTGCCAGTCTTGCGATTTTACCTTTCTACACCCAGATCTTGACCAGCTCCCCTTTCAGAGACAGTTGCTTCTGCTGGGAGGGAATGAAACACCAGCCGAGGGGAGTCACCATCCGGGGGCAAAGATTTGACCAGCGGCGGTCCGGGTTCAGCCCGCCACCGTGGCCCCCTAGCCCCGCCCCCTGCGCCAGGCATAAGCATCAGGTAGCGCGTGCTACCTGAAGACAAGGATGGTAGAAGAGAACAATATCGGACCTCCGAAAAGTATACAGTGTACTGTGCTTGATTGGCCAGCAAACTCGCCTGACCTGACCCCATAGAGAATCTATGGGGCATTGCCGAGAGAAGGATGAGAGACATGAGAGCAAACAATGCAGAAGAGCTGAAGGCCGCTAATGAAGCATCCTGGTCTTCCATAACACCTCAGCAGAGCCACAGGCTGAGAGCATCCATGCCACGCCGCATAGAGGCAGTCATTGCTGCCAAAGGGGCCCAAACCAAGGACTGAATAAATATGCATGCTTCTACTTTTCAGAGGTCCGATATTGTTCGATTCTACCATCCTTGTCTTCTTGGTTCCATGTAATATTCTAATTTTCTGGGATTGTGGATTTGGGGTTTTCACGAGCTGTACGCCATGATCATCACAATGATAACCAATTAAGGCTGGACTTCTCTCGCTTTGCATGTAATGCGTCTGTCTCATAGATCAGTTTCACCTTTTAATTTGCATTACTGAAATTAATGGACTTTTGCACGATATTCTAATTTTCCAAGTTTCACCGGTATGGCGGTGGAAGCAGCTGAGAGTGAGGTGAGGCTAGGAGCCCCTTCCCACACTGCTGCGCTTCCTTTCTGGAAGAGGCCGTGGAGGAGGGAGGTGGCTGAGGAGAGTCGGGGCTCTGAGCCATTCCTGGGGGGCGGGCTCTGTTGCCATCACAGCCTGCCTGTGACTTCCCAGAGGGAGTTGTGCCTGGCGGACCAGCTGTCTGAGCCAGTTGGGTTTTTCTTGCGTCCGTCATCCAGTCCCAAGGATGGTATGGGTTGGGCCACTGCTTGGTGTCGACTTTGGCTCTTGCCCTTTTTACGCCCACCTTGTGGATGTTCTGGAGGCATCTGGCGGGGAATGGGGCGGCTGGGCTGGGACGGATGAGGCCATAGGTCTGGATGTGTATTGGCTCATCAGAGTCCTGTTGCACCTGCACCCGAAGTGGGGGATGGAGCGAGGCTCCCCTGAGGACCTTGCGAAGGAGAACAATCGGTGGATTTTCACATGCTTCTTTTGTTGTTTGTTTGTTGAGACTCTACGGTCTCCCTTCGGAGAGACTGCTAAAAACAAAATGGCTGCCGCACATGCTCAAATGGCCTCTGCGAGGCCTGGCCTGGCCTGGCCTAGGGCCTCACAGAGGCCATTTGAGGATGTGCAGTGGCCATTTTGTTTCGGTGGCCATTTTAAAAAAAAAATTAATTTTAGAAAATGGCACCCCCCTTCAAGTGGCGCCCGGGGCATGTGCCCTGCCTGCCCCACCCTAGATACGCCCCTGTCTGTGCTAGGATTGATCTGGTCAGATCGATTTTGTCTGCACTAGTCACAGACCACAGCAAAACAGGAATGATAATATACAATACAAATACAAACACAACACAACATACAAGTGAAATAAGAAGGCTTAGATAAGAGAACAGGCCCAAATGAAAGTTAAGGAACTACAGTGCAAAATGAACCTTTGTCAATTATTGTAAGGATTTCCAAGCAACTATTTAAACCAGAGGTTCTCCTACTTGAGTGCCCAGGGGTTGGACTACAACTCCCATCCTCCTCCAGTGTGGCTGGGGGTGATGGGAGTTCTAGTCCAGCATCATCTGGACATCCAAGCTGGAGAATCCCAGCGAATTTAACCAAAGAAGGAAACACCCACATGGCTCTTTAAACTGGCAGAAGACAGATATTTGCAAAATAAATGAATACCATGCACAATGCAACAGGCGAGTCTCCAGAATTGTGCAATGGGGCAGGGGGTCGGCGTCCTTTGGAGAACAAAAGGGGCATGACAAGTGAAATGTGGGAGGGTCTCGCCTTCATCTGTTCTGATCACAGCGGCAGTTCTCCTGAAATGCAGCCCCCTCCCCCCCACACACACAACCCAGCTTAGATCTCCAGGTGGTGTCGGACTACAACTCCCACCACAACGGTCTTGAGGCTGGGGATGATGGGAGTTGTAGTCCAGCAACATCTGGGGACCCAAGCTGGAGAACCCTTGCTTAAATGGAAGCTGGCCTCCCACAGAATAAGACCAAGAAAGGGCAGTATTAAAGCATTTGCACCGGCATCGCCTCTGATTGAATCAGAACAGATCGGAGGGCCCCTTCCCACAGGCACCACCAGTCTTGTTCAACAGGGATGTCCTGGACCACAAAATAAAACTGACCTCTGGCTCCAGCTGGTCCTCAACGGACAAAGCTCAAGGGACCCTCCAAGCCGGGCTTGCGCAACCATTTCCTCAAGAGACGCACCGTAACCTCTCCACTCACGAAGTTCGGATCGCAAGAGGGGGCAGAGAGAGCCATTTCTGGGGGCTGCCTCTCCACCGCAGATCACCTGGAGTAAGAAACACAAGGTTTTAGATTTTAAGTGTTTTATAAATGTTGTGAGCCGCCCCGAGAACAGTATCTCGCCTACCAGGATCTCTGTCAAAGTTTCTGACCATATCCAAGGCGTGCACTTAAGTTTGGGGACCAAACTGGGATAATCCCCACCGCCCACTGAGTGTGACTCAGTATTTGGCATCTTCCTGTGTTAGGGAAAACACATTATTATGTGAGAAGGTTTTAGGGAAGTGCTGGTCTGGTGGGAGCAAGCATGACTTGTCCCCTTAGAAGCAGGGCACACCCTGGTTGCATATGAAAGGGAGACTAGAAGTGTGAGCACTGGAAGAGATTCCCCTCAGCAGGGGATGGAGCCGCTCTGGGAAGAGCTGATGGTTCCCAGTTCCCTCCCTGGCAGCATCTCCAAGGAGAGAGGGCTGGTAGAGACTCCTGCCTGCAAGCTTGGAGAAGCCGCTGCCAGTCTGTGAAGACAATACTCAGCTAGGTGGACCAAGGGTCTGACTCAGTATATGGCAGCTTCCTATATTCCCTAAGATCTTTCCTGGCTCTGTACTTGAGAGCTTTTTAGGAGAGGAAAGCTGGTCTTGTGGTCGCAAGCATGACTTGTCCCCTTAGCTAAGCAGGGTCCGCCCTGGTTGCATATGAAAGGGAGACTAGAAGTGTGAGCAGTGGAAGAGATTCCCCCTCAGGGGATGGAGCCGATCTGGGAAGAGCAACTAGGCTCCAAGTTCCCTCCCTGGCAGCATCTCCAACAAGATAGGGCTGGGAGAGAGACTCCTGCCTGCAACCTGGGAGAAGCCGCTGCCAGTCTGTGTTGACAAGATTGAGCTAGATGGACCAAGGGTCTGACTCAGTATCTGGCAGCTTCCTATGTTCCTGTCATCCGGAGAGGTCCGTCTGCAGTTGCCACTAGCTCGCCTGGTGGATACCCAGGGACAGCTCATGACTCTAGAATGTGCTCCCTGCCGAAATAAGAGCCTCCCCCTTCTCTAGCAACTTTTAAAAAGTCTCTGAAGACACATTTATTCCCCCAAGCTTTTCAACTTGACTGTGCTTTCAAATTGTTTTAAGGTTTTCGTTCTTTAATCTGTTTTGCACTGTTGTCAACCAGCCAGAGACAGAAGTTTGGGGCCGTCTACCGATTCAGAAAATAAAATGAAAAATAAAATTCAGCGTGTGCATGGTGTTGCCCTCTTCTGCACACATCCAGCCCCCCGGAGTGGGCTCCAACACCCAAGGTTTGTGGGGTGCCAGTGGCACAGTCCTGAAGGTTGTGCGACGACTACAAATGTCACATCCCTCTTTCCAACCAAAGTTCTCAAAGCAGTTTACATAGGACAATGAATAAAAACATAAATAAGATGGCCCCCTTGTTAGAGGTTGTTGATTTTTACCCACAACGGGTAAAACAGCAGAGCACTAAGGAATGAGCACACACACTCCAGTGACAGAGTAGGTAGCAGAGGATGGTTCGGATATTGCAGCTGTTTAGAGAAAAGACATTGAGATCCTTGTATGACTAAACACTAAATATTTACTGGTTAAATACACTTGGATAGGAAAGACCTAACCCTAATCTAAAGGACTACATAGTGGATAGGTAAGGAGAGAGAGAGAGAGATGTTTCCATCTGCTCTCTAGGAGGAAAGGAAGGATTGTGACGCAGCACCAGAAGTGCTGCAGAGTCAGTTCAGGGGTCATAGAGCAGGGGCAGATAGGGAGACCCTCACTCACTGTCTCTACTCCCAATGCCCCTAGTGGTCATTAGGACAGTTGGTGCAAAAGGCCGATGCACTGGAAGTTCATCTCCAACACCCCATCCCCAAAGGGCCCACAATCTCAAAAGAAACATAAGGCAGACACCAGCCGCCGCCACTGGAGGGGTGCTGTGTTGGGGATGGACAGGGCTGGTTGCTCTCCTCCTGCTAAATATAAGAGAACCACTACTTTTAAAGGCGTCTCTTTGCTCTAGAGGGGTTCCTGCCTCATGTGCAGCGTGTCCCAGGGGACTACTATTCTCGCCAGGGACACTTCACCGGCTTCCCAGCACAGCGTTCACGGCACAGATGTGCACCATTTCTTTTCTGCTCCCCAGAAGTGCATAAAACCCACACGGCTACTTTGTCAAGCTCAACCAGGTTCTGTTTAGGGGAATAAATGAAGTGTGTGCCGGTGTGGGGGTGGGATTTCCCTCTAAGGGCATCCGAGTTTTAAATAAAAACGTCTAATTGCCTTTCCATATTCATGAAGTAGGTTCCTGTCAAAATTACACCTGTCAAGAGATGCGTCTGCTTTGTTTTCTTGTAGGGAAGATTGCTGTCCCCCATTATAGGAACTTTGTTTGTTTCAGGCTTGCTTTCAATATATTTTGAAAAATATACATATAATTTATGAAAAGCTCCATTGTCACCATATGTTGTGCTCCATCCCTGCACAGAAAATGAGTAGCCTTTAATCTGGATAATTATAGTAAAGAGGGAAGAATAGCTTAGTGGGGGTAATTATATTTAAACTGGGGGAAAGAAGGTAATTTCCCCACCTGTAGGAAATGCAGCCGCCATGGCAAATTTGGACTGGTATTTGTTTGGGTTTATGTGGAGGAACAAGGCAACCAGCACAGGCAATCTGGAATGCACAAATGCGGCATTTCCGCCAGGGTAACCACACACACACACACACACACACACACACACTTCTGCCTGGCCACAGCGGCCCCCATCATGAGCGGCCCATCACCTCCTCTTATAATCAACATTTACCCAAATTAGTCAGCAACGGAGCTGAAGGCCGATCAATGCACTCCAAGGCTAATCAATTGGAACAAAGGAAATGGAATTATACCCCATGATGGATCTGCTCCGAGAGACTCTGAGGCTGCAAGCCGGCGCTTCAGAAGCGCTCAGTCAGGATCGGAACCGCCCCAGTGGCCTGTTCTTCCCCAAGGTCGGGTGGTTACAGGCAACACCTTACCTCCACATCCTCCCCGCAAAAGTAGTGACTGGAAGCAGAAAGGATCCAACACAAGGGAGCAAATTCAAGCCAAGCACACACAAGGTCCCAGAAATTCAAGCCAAGCACACACAGTGATATTGCACGATGTATTAGGATTGCACAGGGTTGGCCTCAGGGTTCGGGGACCCTGGGGAGAGATGTTAGAGGTTGTTGATTTTTACCCACAATAGGTAAAAATTGCAGAGCACTAAGGAATGAGCACACACTCCAGTTACAGTGTAGGTAGCAGAGGATGGTTTGGATATTGCAGCTATTTAAAGAAAACACATGGAGATCCTTGTGTGACTAAACACTAATTATTTACTGGTTAAATACACTTGGATAGGAAAGACCTATCTATAATCTAAAGGACTACATAGTGGATAGATAAGGAGAGAGAGAGATGTCTCCATCTGCTCTCTAGGAGGAAAGGAAGGATTGTGACTCAGCACCGGAAGTGCTGCAGTCATAGAGTAGGGACAGATAGGGAGACCCTCACTCACTGTCTCTCCTCCCAATGGCCCTAGTGGTCATTAGGACAGTTGGTGCAAAAGGCCGATGCACTGGAAGTTCATCAACAAGAGAGTGGCAGGCCCACCCTGAATGACTGGGCTGAAGCCTCCAGGAATCGGTGTCCATCTCCAGGAATAACTTCAGTCCAAGTTGGCAGCCTGTCTTGGGCGCAACCCTACACTGGGTCCCCCAATGGGGTGAGACACTGGGACATAGTCGGGATGTGCAGAATGTTCTGGGGTTGGGTCATTTTGGCTCGCAACGAGTCGTTTCAAGTGTTCTGAACTCAGAACTTCACAGGAAGGGCCTGTTCTGAGTGTGGAATGGAACAGCCCATTTCAAGTCAGAAAGTTCCGAGCGCCATTTTGGAAAACAAAATGGCGCTCTTCCGGCTTCGGTGCACACGCTGGGGCCATTGGCATGGTCAGCGCCTCCACGCAACTGGCTGCCAGGCATGCGCAGAGGCTAGAAGGGCAGTGTTTTTTAATTCCAAAAGGCCGCTTGGAACGTTCCAAGTCGGAACGGGGTCGGTCCATCGGAACAACCAACTTGACCGCCTTATACCGAGTCAGAACCTCAGTGCATCGAGCTCATAGGAATGCCGGATGGCCAACGCATTCTGTGGCCATTTGGTCCCTCAAGCTCAGTACTCTGGCCCCATCCCCTCAGGGGAATATCTAGCCATGCCGTGGCGAGCGTGAATTGCCCCTTTTGCTAAGCAGGGTTTGCTTTCATCTGCATTTGGATGGGTGACTGAATTGCCCCTTTTGCTAAGCAGGGTTTGCTTTCATCTGCATTTGGATGGGTGACTGAATTGCCCCTTTTGCTAAGCAGGGTTTGCTTTCATCTGCATTTGGATGGGCGACTGAATTGCCCCCTTTGCTAAGCAGGGTTTGCTTTCATCTGCATTTGGATGGGTGACTGAATTGCCCCTTTTGCTAAGCAGGGTTTGCTTTCATCTGCATTTGGATGGGTGACTGAATTGCCCCTTTTGCTAAGCAGGGTTTGCTTTCATCTGCATTTGGATGGGCGACTGAATTGCCCCTTTTGCTAAGCAGGGTTTGCTTTCATCTGCATTTGGATGGGCGACTGAATTGCCCCTTTTGCTAAGCAGGGTTTGCTTTCGTCTGCATTTGGACGGGCGACTGCCTGTGTGAGCACCGTAAGCTCTCCTCCCCCAACCACCTTAGGTCAACAACAACGCAATGCATCTGCACTCATCACTGCATCAAAGCCACACGGCTACAAGAAGTCCGTAGGCATTCCGTCAAGGGGCCCCCCAAGCAGTTTGTCTCTCAGGGGTGTGTGAGATGGACTCAAGACTTCCAAGAACGACAAGGCAGCGGTTACCCAATGGCAGCACGTAGCTGATGAGAGGCAGCCACCGACCTCACGCTGGCGTCCGCAAGGCTCAGGAAACCAACCGACGACATGGAACTCAGGCTTTGGACACGCTCCGTGAGAGGAGAACGAGGGTGGCCGCAGAGAAGCCTGCTCTCCGAGCATCCCTGAAGCCACCCCGTTGCATTCCGAGATCGTGCTATCTCCAGGAACGCGGGGCGAGCGTGTTCAAACCCCACGGGTCCCCGCCGCTCTGGCGACGGGCTGAAAGCGCCATCTGAATTGACTCGGATTAGCTATTTCGAAGCTGTCGGCTTCGTTTAGAGGGCTGCCGAGAAACACTTAGACAAGATAGAAACAGCAATTGGGCTGGTTGTGTGTGCACCTACGGATATCTGCTTGACAACCTGAGTCCCGTGACTGTGGGCCAGAACACGGAGGAGGAGGAGGAGGAGAAGGAAGAAGAGAGGAGAGCTGGTCTTGTGGAAGCAAGCATGCCTTGTCCCCTTAGCTAAGCAGGGTCTGCCCTGGATGCATATGAATGGGAAACTTGATGGATGAACACTGCGAGATATTCCCCTCTTAGGGGATGGAGCCGCTCTGGAAAGAGCTGAAGGTTTCAGGTTCCCTCCCTGGCAGCATCTCCAACGAGATAGGGCTGGGAGAGATTCCTGCCTGCAACCTGGGAGAAGCCGCTGCCAGTCTGTGAAGACAATACTGAGCTAGGTGGACCAAGGGTCTGACTCCGTATATGGCAGCTTCCTATATTCCCTAAGATCTTTCCTGGCTCTGTACTTGAGATCTTTTTAGAAGAGGAAAGCTGGTCTTGTGGTCGCAAGCATGACTTGTCCCCTGAGCTAAGCAGGGTCCGCCCTGGATGCATATGAATGGGAAACTTGATGTGTGAGCACTGCAAGATATTCCCCCCTTAGGGGATGGAGCCTCTCTGGGAAATGCTGAAGGTTCCCAGTTCCCTCCCTGGCAGCCTCTCCAAGAGATGTCTGAGAGAGATTCCTGCCTGCCGCCTTGGAGAAGCCGCTGACAGTCTGGGAAGACAATACTGAGCTAGATAGACCAAGGGTCTGACTCAGTATATGGCAGTTTCCTATGTTCCTAACCGCACACAATCCACTTCCATATTTTCTTGTCAAGTGTCTGCAGCAGAGGTCCACCTAGGTCATTTTGAGCCTGGACCTAGAGGCCTTTGGAAGGCCCCCTCGCCTGCAAATTAAGCAACATGATGCTCTGCAGGGCGACCACAACATCCAGGACAGACTGAAGAGGATTGGGGGGGGGGGCTGGAATTGTGGAGGCCCTGGACTTCAGTCCAGAAGGATGCTGGTCTGCAAGATGCTGCTAGATGGGGAAGTAAGGACACCCACTCTCCAGGAACGTATTAAGCTCACGGCTGATTTGGGAACCAAGTTTGCAGCCACCATCTTGGTGTATTAGGGTAGACTTGACCCAGTGGGGGAGGTTCGTTTCTGGGCAGACGGAGTCAATAATCAGCCCAAATGATCAGCTCCGTCTGCCCAGAAACCTCCCCTACTGGGTCAAGTCTACCCTATTACACCAATCTGGAGATACCTTCATGAGGACCAATCCAACGAGGCGACATCTTAAGCAAGCTTTCAAGCTCTCCGGGACTCTTCAGCGGGTGGGGTGTTCAGAAAAGCAGAAGGGGACGGGTATACCTAGGCAACGGCCTCCTCTCTCTCAAAGGCGGCTGCTTACGACAGCCGTGAGGAAGCCTTTTTGCCCATCTCCCCCTTCACAGAAGGCTGGACCACGGAGAAGGGAGAAGCGATGGTGGCGGAGGATGGTTCTGAAAGACGGGCAGGGCATGTCTTTTGCCCCTCCAAAGGTCCTGCAGCTTGAGCACCAGTCCCACAGGGGCGTAGCTATAATTGAACGAGAGTGTTCAAAGAACACGGGCCGCCAGCTCCTGAGGGCCCTCCAGCTCCATCCCTCCCTATTTTCTTCATTGTCTCCCTCACTCTGTGGGGCGGCCCGAGAGAGGGATGAACACGGGCCCCCTCTCCCCTAGCTATGCCCCTGCCGTCCCAGGAAGGAAGCGATCTTGGTGGCAGATGGTACCCCAGAGTGGGAAGGAACCTCAGAGGAGGTCTACTCTAGTCCCACCTTCTGCTCAGGGCAGGAACCCGCTACGGCTTCCCTGGCAGATAACTGCCCGGCCAGCCTCTGGAAGCCTCTAGAGAAGGCGAGCCCAAACGGGTCCACCGGCCAGCTGCTTGTACCGTCAGGAAATCCCTCCTCATGCCCAGCCCGGACCTGCTGCCTTGTCATTCCAAGCCCTGGCTACTAGCCCAGCCCTCAGGAGTACCCCGGGGACCAGTCCTCCTTCCATGGGGCAGCCCCCTTCAGAGACTTGAAGGAGGCTCTCCTCTCCTCTCTCTTTTATTTAATTCGTTTATTTATGAAGACCTTTTTATACCGCCCCATCCAAAGGCTCTGGGCAGTGCACAGCCAGTTAAAAAAGACAAAAACAAACGCCATTTAAAACAAACGGCTTAGGACAATAGAGAAACAAAATTCTAAACAGTGCAGAACCATTTAAAACCTATTAAAGATATTTAAGAACCATTTAAAAACCTTGGAAGGCCAGGCCAAAGCCATACGTCTTTCGGGCTTTCTTGAAGGCCAACAACGAGCCCAAACTAGAGATTTCTGCGGGGAGTGCATTCCGCAGGCTGGGGCAGCTACAGAGAAGGCCCCGTTCTGGGTCGCCACCAGACATACTGGTGGTAACTGGAGACGGACCTCTCCAGATGATCCTCAGTGAGGATCATACAAAAGGAGGCACTCTCTAAGGTCACCTGGACCTAAGCCATTCAGGGCTTTAAAGGTGATAACCAGCACCAGGGTCCCCTATAACGGGGATTCCCAGATGTAGTTGACTACCACTCCCAATATCCCCAAGCAAAAGCCATTGCAGCTGGGGATGCTGGGAGTTGTCGTCAACAACATGCGGGGATCTCTGTTAGAGGGAACACAGACCAGCACGCTGTATTTTGCCTGGAAACATACTGGCAGCCAATGCAACTGTCTGAGAACAGAAATAATATGGCCTCTCCAGGTTGCCCATCTAGCTGCCACATTTTGAACCCACGGAAATTTCCGAATTATGTGCAAAGGCAGCCCCACGTAGAGCGCAGTGCAGTAGTCAAGCCCTCATCTTGTTAGAGGTTGTTGATTTTTACCCACAATAGGTAAAACAGCAGAGCACTGAGGAATGAGCACACACTCCAATTACAGAGTAGGTAGCAGAGGATGGTTTGGATATTGCAGCTGTTTAGAGAAAAGACATGGAGATCCTTGTATGACTAAACACTAAATATTTACTGGTTAAATACACTTGGATAGGAAAGACCTAACCCTAATCTAAAGGACTACATAATGGATAGGTAAGGAGGGAGAGAGAGAGATGTCCCCATATGCTCTCTAGGAGGAAAGGAAGGATTGTGGCTCAGCACAGGAAGTGCTGCAGAGTCAGTTCAGGGGTCATAGAGCAGGGGCAGATCGGGAGACCCTCACTCACTGTCTCTACTCCCAATGCCCCTAGTGGTCATTAGGACAGTGGGTGCAAAAGGCCGGTGCACTGGAAGTCCATCTCCAACACATCTTCCCCAGGTTGACGTACTCGGCTTCCTCGACCGTTCCTCCTAGGACTTGACTCACAGGCCCCTTGCCATCTTTGGTGCCCTCCCCGGAACCCGCTCCCGAGGAAGGCAGAAAAGACGGGAGGGGTGTGGGAACCTCCTCCTCCTCAGCCCTCTCCCCCACCTCCTGACAGCCAGCGATGGGGGGGGGGACAAGTAAATAACCACCACCGAAAGCAGCAAAGAGACCAGGCAGGCTAATCAGACGTGGCAGATAAATAATTAATCACCCCTCTCCATTTAAGAGCAGAACAAACACACACACAAAAGTCAACACGTTTAGGAGAAGCACGCCCGCCGCAGAAGGCCCCGTAGCCCTGCGCGCGGTTTAAAATGCAAAAAAACAACAACGCCCAGCTCGCTAAATAATCAAGCCGCTCCGGCTGCGTCTCGGAAATTGCCACCTGCGGCTAATGCTCCAGTTTTAAATGCATCCCCGAGTCAATCTTTGTAAATTCCACATTAAATATTGATCGGCCCCAGAGAAGCCGGGATGCGGTACGTATGCTTGGCGGAAAGGCAGGGCGTTCCGGAGAAGCTGCCCAGGGAGGGCTGGCGGGATCAGCCCGCCACGAGGAACCTGCAGCCCTCCAGATGTGGCTGGACTACAACTCCCATCACCCCCGTTCTGTGGCGGGGGGTGATGGGAGTTGTAGTCCAACAATCCCTGGAGCACCACAGGGTAGCACCCCCTGAAACTACAGGGCTCCCTGCAACCGCCCACCTGCTTTCCAGCAGGCTAATAATAATAATAATAATAATAATAGGAATAATAGACTGGACCCAGGCAGAGGTAGAGACGCTAGATCGTAAGACCAGGAAAATCATGACCATCAATCATGCTCTGCACCCCCGCAGTGATGTCGATAGGCTCTACCTCCCTCGCAGCTCAGGTGGAAGAGGAATGCTGCAAGTCTATCAAACAGTAGAGGAGGAGAAAAGAGGCCTCGAAGAATATATCAAGGACAGTGAAGAAGATGCACTTCAAATGGTCAAGAACGCGAAACTGTTCAACACCAATGAAACAAAGCAGGCCTACAAGAAAGAACAAGTCAAGAACCGAGCAGGAAAATGGAGAAATAAGCCACTGCATGGTCAATATTTGCACAATATAAGTGGAAAATCAGACATCACCAAGACCTGGCAATGGCTTAAGAATGGCAACTTGAAGAAAGAAACAGAGGGTTTAATTCTGGCTGCGCAAGAACAGGCACTAAGAACAAATGCAATAAGAGCCAAAGTCGAAAAATCCACCACAAACAGCAAGTGCCGCCTTTGTAAAGAAGCAGATGAAACCGTGGACCACCTGATCAGCTGTTGTAAGAAGATCGCACAGACTGACTACAAACAAAGGCATGACAAGGTAGCAGGGATGATACACGGGAACATCTGCAAAAAATACAAGCGACCTGTAGCCAAAAACTGGGGGGACTATAAAATTGAAAAAGTGGTAGAAAATGAAGATGTAAAAATATTATGGGACGTCCGACTACAAACAGACAAACATCTGCCACACAATACACCAGATATGACTGCAGTCGAGAAGAAAGAAAAACAAGTCAAAATAATCAACATAGCAATACCAGGGGATAGCAGAACAGAAGAAAAAGGAATAGAAAAAAATCACCAAATACAAAGATCTACAAATTGAAATTGAAAGGCTGTGGCAGAAAAAGACCAAAATAATCTCCGTGGTCATTGGCGCCCTGGGTGCAGTCCCAAAAGACCTTGGAGAGCACCTCAACACCATCGGGGCCACAGAAATCACCACCAGCCAATGACAAAAAGCAGCTTTACTGGGAACAGCCTATATTCTGCGACGATATCTATTAACCATTGACGATAAAATTCTGGCATCCCAGGACCTTGGGAAGGACTCGATGTCTGGATAAAACAAACCAGTCAAGAACACCTGTCTGACTGTGTCAACAAGAAATAAATAATAATAATAAATATTTAAACAACACACTGACTGATTATGAGTTTGTAATAGGATGAGTATTATAAGGCCAATTCCCACAATGTTGCTTTATTTATTTATCCATCCATTCATCCATTCATTCATCACATTTATAAACCAGCTGACAGCCATTAAAAACAGTTTTAAAACACAATTAAAACAGTGTTTTTTAAAAAAGAATAGATTTAACAAAATCTATCAACAGTTCATGTGGTCCGCTATGGCTCATCTGTGTTGGGATTTAAATTGTTTTAAATGGTTTTTTAAAGTGTTTGTGTATGTTTTTAACTTGCTTTCATATTATTGTTAACTGCCCAGAGGCAGGAATTTGGGGCGGTGTACAAATCAGATAGACAGATAGAGGATTCCTGGATGGTTCTTCTTGGGATTGTTCCACTTACTGATGTCCCAGCCTGTGCTTGAAGGGATGGAGGTGGAGAGGAGAACTGGTCTTGTGGTCGCAAGCATGACTTGTCCCCTTAGCTAAGCAGGGTCTGCCCTGGTTGCATATGAAAGGGAGACCAGAAGTGTGAGCACTGGAAGAGATTCCCTCTCAGGGGATGATGGAGCCGCTCTGGGAAGAGCTGAAGGTTCCCAGTTCCCTCCCTGGCAGCATCTCCAACGAGAGAGGGCTGGGAGAGAGACTCCTGCCTGCAACCTTGGAGAAGCCGCCGCCAGTCTGTGAAGCCAATACTCAGCTAGGTGGACCAAGGGTCTGACTCAGGATATGGCAGCTTCCTATATCCCCTAAGATCTTTCCTGGCTCTGTGCTTGAGATCTTTTTAGGAGAGGAAAGCTGGTCTGGTGGTCGCAAGCAGGACTTGTCCCCATAGCTAAGCAGGGTCAGCCCTGGTTGCATATGAATGGGAGACTTGATGTGTGAGCACTACAAGATATTCCCCTCTTAGGGGATGGAGCTGCTCTGGGAAGAGCAGAAGGTTTCAAGTTCCATCCCTGGCAGCATCTCCAACGAGATAGGGCTGGGAGAGAGATTCCTGCCTGCAACCTTGGAGAAGCCGCTGCCATTCTGTGAAGACGACACTGAGCTAGATAGACCAATGGTCTGACTCAGTAAATGGCAGCTTCCTATGTTTCCTATGAGGTTTCGAAACCAAACCACCAGATCACCCCAGAACATCTTAGAATTATACCAAGACGACGACCGTTGCCAAGGAGGAATAGCCAGGTGTGCATTTTAGAATTAATTGGGGGGTTACGGAGGAATCTCCCCATTTGGGCAATTGAGTGAATGAAACCACCCAATGTGTGAACCAACTGGCCCTTGGTCGTAGTAGTGTTCTAAAGCTGGCCTTAAGCCAAACTTTTCTTTCCCCTCAAACTGGAGACTCCACATGCCCTGCTGGTAATGTCCCTCCTACAATAGCTCCTCTCTCTCTCTGCGCCATGCCAGACAGAGCAATATTCCAGAAAGCAGAGGGTGCCTTCCTAAATGTAGAGACCCTACAGCTGAGGAAAGGGAGAAAGCAAGAGTCACAAGCTGGGATGGGGGATTTGTATGCTGCTGCCTTTCAGGCCAAGGTGCCTCTCAGCAACGGAGTCTTACTGCTGGGCAGAGCTGTATTCACTCTTAGGACAACCAAAAGTACCTTCTTTCCTTTGTTGCAGCAGGAGAAAATCCAGGACTGCAAAGAAGGGCTCCCTCTGGGCTGCTTCCCCAAAGACTGAGCACACCCTCAGCTGCAGCTAATAAAGCTCGTGAAACTCAGCCCTCAGCTTAAAGGGACCCAGGTCTGCAGCCAGAGAGATCCTGACCAGGAGGGCCATGGATATGCAAGCAGTGGGGACCCGAATCCAGAACGTTCAAGCAGGGCAGATGGAACCTAGGAAGCGGCCTCCTACTGAGTCAGACCCTGGGTCCATCTCGCTCAGTCTTGTCCACCCAGACTGGCAGCGGCTTCTCTAAGGTTGCAGGCAGGAGTCTCTCTCCCAGCCCCGGCTAGCCTGGCGATGCTGTCAGGGAGGGGAGGTGGAACCTCCTGCATGCAGCGTGGTGTAGTGGTTAGAGTGCTGGACTAGAACCGGGGAGAGCCGAGTTCAAATCCCCATTCAGCCATAAAAACTAGCTGGGTGACTCTGGGCCAGTCACTTCTCTCTCAGCCTTGCCTACTTCACAGAGTTGTTGTGAAAAGAGAAACTCAAGGATGTAGTACACCGCTCTGGGCTCCTTGGAGGAAGAGCGGGATATAAATGTAATAATAATAATAATAATAATAATAATAAATAATGCAGGCAAGTACTCTTCCCAGCGTGGATTCCCCATCCCTTAGCAGGGCTGCTCAACTTCGGCCCCACGGCAGATGTTGGCCTACGACTCCCAGAATCCCTGGCTACTGGCCACGGTGGCTGGGGATTATGGGGATCGCAGTCCCAAAACTGCTGGAGGACCAAAGTTGAGCAGGAATATCTGCAAGGTTCGGGAGGAATATTTTACAAGGCTCGTGCATATAGTCTCCCTTTCATATGCAACCACCCGGCGGACCCTGCTTAGCAAAGGGGACCATTCATGCTTGCTAGCAGCAGACCAGCTCTCCTCCTCTGTGATGAAAGGGCCATCATTCGTCCAGGACTAGGCCAGAGTCTAGGGTTAGGGTTAGGGTTAGGGTTAGGGTTAGGGTTAGGGTTAACCCTAACCCTAAACCTGGAGACTTTCATGGCTTGATCTGGGGGGGTGGGGAGGAGGAATGGAAAATATGTTGAGTGGAGGTGGGGAAGAGATCTCAGATCTCCAGGGTTAGAGCAGGCCACCCACCAACCGCTCCTCCAATGAGCTCAGGGGAGCAGGCATGGAGGTCCCCTTCGTTTCACTCTCACAACAACCCTATGAGGTAGGCGGGGCTGCCAACACTGCACCCCACCCCACCCCACCCGAAGGCCTCCTGTGACTAATGAGCACAGGCAGATATTCAACAGGACCCTCCCGCCACCCCTGTCCTCGAGACAAAAGCACCACCTGTGGAATGTGGCCCTTTCAGCAGAGGCTAAAGGCCAAGGGGTCTGGAGGCCATCACCCTGTCGCCAGGACACGGCTTTCACCCCAAGGCTTGTCCTTTTTAATGCACACAAGTCACTTTAACGTAGTTAAAAACAATACAGGGTACAGGGATGGGGAACCTTGGCACTCCAGCTGTTGTTGAACTACAATGCCCATCATCCCCAGCCACAATTATTGCAGCTGGGGATGGTGGGAGTTGTAGTTCAAAAACAGCTGGAGTGCCAAGGTTCCCCATCCCTGGATAATTTGGCCGATTGCTTCATGGTGGGGAAGGAGGAGGAAAGGTAATGCCGTGTTTACACAAATCAAAGACGGCTCTGAATTTAAGCGGACCCCCTTAAAAAGCAGAGGTTCTACCTGCATTTACTCCAAAAGAACAGGACTCTGGATTTAAGACGGCCTCCCAATTCCTAATATCAGAAAACTGGGATGTGGTGTTCAAACTCTACCAAAATGGAACTGGAAGGAGGCCAGTGACTTGGATGCCACTAGTCGATCTGCCTTCAACACGGCGGGTCCTTATTACAGCCGTGTCTCCACAGGAATTCAGAGCAGCCCCAAAGCAATCCCCGGGCCATTCCCAAACCGCAAGACCGCTAAAGGTATCCGCTGTTAAAACACCCTGAGCGCTTATGTAGAAAGGAGGGCGTTACAGGCATCTTTCAAAACATACAGGTGAAACTCGGAAAATTAGAATATCGTGCAAAAGTCCATTAATTTCAGTCATGCAAATTAAAAGGTGAAACTGATCTATGAGACAGACGCATTTCATGCAAAGCGAGATCAGTCCAGCCTTAATTTGTTATGATTGTGATGATCATGGCGTACAGCTCATGAAAACCCCAAATCCACAATCCCAGAAAATTAGAATATTCCATGGAACCAAGAAGACAAGGATTGTAGAATAGAACAATATCGGACCTCCGAAAAGTATACAGTGTCCTGTGCTTGATTGGCCAGCAAACTCGCCTGACCTGACCCCGTAGGGAATCTATGGGGCATTGCCGAGAGAAGGATGAGAGACATGAGACCAGAAGAGCTGAAGGCCGCTAAGGAAGCATCCTGGTCTTCCATAACACCTCCTCAGTGCCACAGGCTGAGAGCATCCATGCCACGCCGCATGGAGGCAGTCATTGCTACCAAAGGGGCCCCAACCAAGGACTGAATACATATGCATGCTTCTACTTTTCAGAGGTCCGATATTGTTCTATTCTACAATCCTTGTCTTCTTGGTTCCATGTAATATTCTAATTTTCTGGGATTGTGGATTTGGGGTTTTCACGAGCTGTACGCCATGATCATCACAATGATAACAAATTAAGGCTTGACTTATCTCGCTTTGCATGTACTGCGTCTGTCTCATAGATCAGTTTCACCTTTTAATTTGCATGACTGAAATTAATGGACTTTTGCACGATATTCTAATTTTCCGAGTTTCACCTGTAGAGATACATGCATCAAAACCACCAAAAGTCCTGGAAAACAGAACAGAACGGCAGGCGTCTTCGTTCACCGGCTCCAGATCTGCAGGGACTTGGGGTGGGTGGTGGAGAAAGCTCTTCTCTGGTGCAAGGAAACGAGGGATTTTGAAAGGCTGCTTCTGAGGAAGACACCCTTTCGGAGCGCACCTGGAACTGGGTCGCCTGGAACCAACTGCGTCCCCAGTGTGCGCTCTCTCTCTCTCTCTCTTTGTGGCTTGGTTTAAAAATCAGGAGAGAGAGATCACTCGTTAGCTAGCCGAGGCAGGGCACAACGACAAAAAATCCCAGCCAGCGGACAGGCCCCGTCAGGTGTGCCACAAAGCACAGAGATTAATTAAGGCCGGGGGTGCCAGTGTCAATATTTTATTAGGACGATTAATCATAATTCCGTCCCTCTCTTATCTTCCACCAAAGTCCTTCTCTGGCTCGATTCCCAGACACACGTTTCAAGGGCGGCCCTAGCGCTTTCTTGGGACGGGGGCTCCCCTATTCCTTAGTCCAGCATGGTGCAGCTGCCACGCCCTCGAACCAGACCGCCCTCCTGGAGGACATCTTTTCCAGGGCCAGGGTCTTTTCGCGCAGCTCTTTCTCCCGGAGCAAGAGGAACGAGAGGGCCTTGCTCCGGGCGGCGCCTCGGTCCTCCTCTCCTTGCAGCCTTTGCTCCACGTCACGGCTCCTGGTTTCCAAGGAGCTCACCAGGTCCATCAAGTAGCCGAGGGCCCCCTCCAGCTTCTGCAAGGTGCCCAGGACTTTTTGCTGGAAGTCTCTCGTGTCCTTCTGGATGTGCTTCAGGCCTTGCTGCAGCTGGGCTAGATCCACGGCGTGTTGGCTGCAGATGGAAGCCGTCAAGGTGGAGAGGAAGCAAGCTCTGGTTTGTGGCGAGGTGGCCAAGAGCCTTTCACTGCACGGAGCCTCCGAGGGCCCCGGAGAGGCGCCTCTCGGGGATGTTTCGACCATCTCCGTCTCCACAAGGACAAAGTCCTCCCAGGTGGACATCTTAAGGCATGAGGTTGGCTCAAGGGCAGTTCATGGGCAGCAAGAAGAAGCCAGCCCAAATCCCCATGACTACTCTGGAAAGCTGGGGGTCAGCAGGCTTGAGCGGTGAGATTATGACCTTGGTGTTAGATGAGCCAATGGCAGACTGGTTCACACGGCCTGATTTACATATGCCCGGCTGATTGGTTAAAAGTGAAAAAAATATGCAAATAAATCCCTCCCCAAAATCATCACCTTGAGAGATACTGTCTCCAATATTCTGAATTTTTTTTTTCCTTTGGTGGAGGAAACTAAGGGTCATCCCAAGAAACTGAAGGTAGGAAAATTTAGGACCAACTAGAGGAAGTACTTTTTCACACGGCGCATAGGCAGCTGCCATATACTGAGTCAGACCATCGGTCTATCTAGCTCAGGATTGTCTTCACAGACTGGCAGCAGCGGCTTCTCCCAGGTTGCAGGCAGGAGTCTCTCTCTCAGCCCGATCTTGGAGATGCTGCCAGGGAGGGAACTGGGAACCTAGATGCTCTTCCCGGAGTGGCTCCATCATCCCCTCAGGGGAATCTCTGACAGTGCTGCTCACACTTCTAGTCTCCCATTCATGTGCAACCAGGGTGGACCCTGCTTAGCTAAAGGGACAAGTCATCCTTGCTGCCACAAGATCAGCTCTCGCCTCCTTAATTAATTAATCAATGGAATTCTTTGCGCATTCTGCACCACCGCCAGAGGCACCCCAAGGCCCGGAGTCACCCCCATGGCTTTTGACAGCCGGTGGCTATCCCACCTGCATAGGTGGGAGTGTGCAGAATACGTCTTGCAAACAAATCTGGCTGCCTTTGCTTTGAATTGTAAATTCTCATTTTTTTTTAAAGGGAGACTACCGCCTTCTCTGGGGGACCTTGAAAAACCACCACGGGCTAGGACAGGGCTCCACCGACGTGGTGGACTACAACTCCCTTGGGCCACTGGGGCGGAGGATGATGGGAGTTGTAGTTCAGAAGCCCCAGAGTTAAGACATTCTCTGTTTTAAAAAGTCACCCCGGCAGCCAAAACTAACCGGTGCAGGAGAATTCGCGTGGAGCGGTCCAGGAGCGCCAGGGATTCCGTTTTGATTCCAGTGGAATCAGTTTGCATGGAATCACTGTGGAATGCCGGGACTGCTCAGACACCCCCAGCATCCCAAACCCGCTCGCCGAGGGCACTGCCTACAGCTAAGGTCCCGGGGGTGAGAGAGGGAGCTTGTGCGGCTTCCTTAAGAAGGCCATTTGACAGCCTAATTCTTCTCTCGCAAGCCCATCAGCTGAAATGCTCCTTTTCTTTCGCTTCATCCCATTAGTCCTACTTATACCCCTGTGTATTGCGCTAAGCAATTCTTCTGCCTTGTTGGTGGGAGAGAGGGTCATAATGCTGAGGTTTGCTTCTGCTCGGAAGGCTTTGAATCCCCACCGCTCCCTTCGGCGCGAGAGTCAGCTCTTGTCTTGGAGAGCGGAGCCGGCCAAGCACAGGCGCCTCCAAACACGTCCCCATCCTCAGGGGGGCCCATCGCTGCCTGGGGGGCCTTGCTTTGGAAGCAGAGTTGCAGAGAGCTGTGGGCGCCGATTCGAGAGCACCGATTCGAGAGCACCGATTTGAGAGCTTGGTTTTTTTTAAGCGTTTGCGGCTTAACCTTTTTGTGGCCGGTGTGCCAGGAAACACAGCAGCTCACGTTTGGACTGGCCTTACCAACACAGGGGTTCCCAAACTGGGCCACTGGGTATGATCGGACTACAACGCCCATCCTCCCCAACCACAGTGGCTGAAGGGACGATGGGAGCTGTAGTCCAAGGACCCCTGGGAACCCAGGTCTGAGAACCCCTCCGACCCCGAAGTGGTCGCCATGCCTGCAGCCCAGAAAGAGCAGGCACAGACCGCTGTGCTTTGGCCTCCTTTTCCTGCATGCAGCTTGGCTGATTTGCTCGATCCTTCTCGGCTGACTCTGACCCACGTCTGAGCCGCCACCCATCGGGGGCCAAGAGTCAGAGGCGGGCAGTCAACCAAGTCAGAACGAGGAGGTCAGCAGGAGAGAGAAAACACGCGCGGAGAGCCAGAGAAGACCGTTTCCACCCAGGCTTTGGAGCCTAGTTAGGCACGCCCGACGCATTCAAAGCTGGGCCCTTGCATCAGCAGAAGTGTTTGACCACATCCTGGGAACAGGGTCACGGTCAGCGTTCCCTGGAACGGGGAATCCCAGGTGTTGCTGACGACAACTCCCAGCATCCCCAGGTGCAGTGGCCTTTGGCTGAGGATGCTGGGAGTTGTAGTCCACACCTGGGATTCCTTGTTACAAGGAACTCAGGTCAAGGGGGTGGCCTGCCTGCTTGGGGGTTGGGGGTTGCCAGCTTGGGGGTTGCCGGTGGGCCTCCTTCTACGTAACCTACATGTCATGTGGTGTAGCAGGGATGCTGTCTCGGCCCTCCTTTCCCTCCAGGGTCTCAGCAGGGATGCAAAGGATGCCTTCCAAGTGGAAATAAGACGTCCCCATCTCTTGCTCTTCCAACAGATGGTTAAATAACTGAATATCGGAATATACCGTTGTTGGTTGTTTTTTTTTACCCGCTGCATGCAAAGCAGGCGCTGCACCACCGCGCTTCTTCGGTCCTCCTCCTAATCCACTAAGCTTTGCTCCTTATCCTTTTGATCGGAGCATTTTAACCTTGAATCCCACTTTCCGGGGTTAAAAGGGTCCCCGTGGAAAGGCGTGCAGTGGTGCTGTTTATCTTTCTGATCGGAGAATTCTAACCCTGAAAAATTGGGATTCGCTGATGGGAAAGATAAACCGCTCCACGGCGTCTCTTTCCGACGGGACCGTTTTAACCCCGACCAGGTGGGTGGTTCCCAGATAAGCCGGGATGCTTTATCAGCCCAATTGCACTGTGATTTATTTGCACTGGGCCTGACTCAAGCATATAAGAAGCTGCCTCAATCTAGCTCCGTATTGTCCATAGACAGGGGAACCGGTCTTGTGGTCGCAAGTATGACTTGTCCCCTTAGCTAAGCAGGGTCCGCCCTGGTTGTATATGAAAGGGAGACTAGAAGTGTCAGCACTGGAAGAGATTCCCCTTTTAGGGGATGGAGCCGCTCTGGGAAGAGCATCTAGGTTCCCAGTTCCCTCCCTGGCAGCATCTCCAACAAGACAGAGCTGGGAGAGAGACTCCCGCCTGCAACCTTGGAGAAGCCGCTGCCAGTCTGGGTAGACAATACTGAGCTAGAAAGACCAAGGGTCTGACTCAGTAGGCAGCATCCTCTGTTCCTATACAGAGTAGGAGCAGCACTCCACGGTGCCAGGGCTGTCCCCACCCTCCTTGGAGATGCTGCTGCCTGCCAAGGCCTGGACCTGAGACCTTCTACCACTGCAGGGTAGATCATATGCTCATTCGTTTGGGAGTCATCCGCACAACCTCCTTGAAACCATGAGTGTGAAAGCAAGTTTTGCTGTGGTTGGTTTTGTGTGTGTGTGTGTGTGTGTGTTGCTTGGGGTTAAACAAAGTCTATTAAGTTCCTAAATATAGCATCCCGGTGACATCAACGCTAAAAAAAAAACAGAAACGTCCCCTCCTTGTGGCTTGACGTATCCATTAGGCTGAGCAAATATTTTCATGTCCTGGACACCTAATTCCATTTTGACGGATGATTCAGCACAGCAAGGGGGAACCGAAAAACGGGGCTCACCTCACACGCCTTACTGAAATGCTAGCAGTTGGTGTGTGTGTGTGTGCAATCACTTTGTTGGCCATTGAGTGGGCCTGGCTCCAAGTGGCAACATGGATAAAATGTGAGATCATAAGAGCAGCCCTGCAGGATCAGGCCCAAGGTGGCCTCTCTAGTCCAGCCTCCTGTTTCCCACCGTGGCCCACCAGATGCCTCTAGGAAGCCCACAGCAGGAAGCTTAAGGCCTGCCTTTAAGTCCTTTTTCACACAACGCGGGATCCACTTGTGGAACTCTCTGCCACAGGACGTGGTGACGGCCGACAACCTGGATGGCTTGAAGAGGGGTTTGGATGACTTCATGGAGGAGAGGTCTATCAACGGCTATTAGTCGGAGGGCTACAGGCCACCTCCAGCCTCCAAGGCAGGATGCCTCTCAGTCCCAGTTGAAGGGGCCTGATCCGGCAAGGCTGTGCTTATCACACTCTAAAAGTTACCGTTTTGAGATGGGCTACTCCAGTCGCTGGGCTACATCCAGATTAGGTCATTCATGGTACAGAAGAGGGCAACCCAGATGATCAGGGGCCTAGAGCACCTTCCTTATGAGGCAGGACTACAACACCTGGGGCTTTTTAGTTTAGAAAAAAGACGACCGCGGGGAGACCTGATAGAGGTCTATAAAATCATGCTTGGTGTGGAGAAAGTGGAGAGAGAGAGATCCTTTCCCCTCTCACACAACACTAGAACCAGGGGTCACTCCACGAAATTGATTGCCGGGAAATCTAGGACCAACAAACGGAAGTCCTTTTTCACACGACGCGTGATCCACTTGTGGAACTCTCTGCCACAGGACGTGGTGACGGCCGACAACCTGGATGGCTTGAAGAGGGGTTTGGATGACTTCATGGAGGAGAAGTCTATCAACGGCTACTAGTCGGAGGGCTGTGGGCCACCTCCAGCCTCAAGGGCAGGGTGCCTCTGAGTACCAGCTGCAGGGGAGTAATGGCAGGAGGGAGGGCCTGCCCCTTTCACCTCCTGTCTGTGGCTTCCAGAGGCATCTGGTGGGCCACTGTGCGAAACAGGATGCTGGACTAGATGGGCTTCCTTGGGCCGGATCCAGCAGGGCTGTTCTTCTGTTCTTCTGTTCTTCTGTTCTCTCTCTCCTGCTGCGGCTGCTCCCCTGCCACTGGTGTTCAGAGGCATCATGCCTCCGAGGCTGGAGGTGGCCTGTAGCCACCAGACTAGTAGACCCATCTTCCCTGAATTTGCCCTTTTAAAGCCGTCCAAGCTGGAGGCCATCTCCGCATCCCGGGACAGAGAATCCCATGGATGAAGGACGTGCTGTGTTAAAAAAAAGGACTTTCTTTGGTCGGTACAACATTTCCCGGCCTTCAGTTTCTTGCGATGACCTCTGGTTCTAGTGTTGTGAGAGAGGGAGGAAAAATGATCTCCGTCTACACACACTCTCTCTCTCTCTCTTGATTAAGGGCCTTCCAGTTGGTGTCAACTCTTAGCAACCCCATAGAGAGATTCTCTCCAGGCCGATCCATCTTCCAGTTGGCCTTGAAGGTCTCTCCGTGGTGCATTCATGGTTGTCGTCATCGAGTCCACCCACCTGGCTGCTGGCCGTCCTCTTCTTCTCTTGCCTTCAATTTCCCCCAGCATGATGGACTTCTCAAGGGCGCTGGGTTTTCGCATCATGTGTCCCAAGTATATTAGCTTCAGCCTGGTCATGGGTGCCTGGAGTCAACATTCTGCTTGGATTTGCTCTCTGATCCATTGGTTTGTTTTCCTGGCTGTCCGGCATCTCCTCCAAAGCCTTCTCCAGCACTCTCTCTACTACACCATGCATGGTTTTATATGCCTCTGCCACAACTCCCTGCAGCCCCGTCGCCTTGCCTCATATGGAAGGTGCTTCTAGACCAGTTCAGAGAGACCCGAGTTCAAATCTCCTCTCAGACACCGCATTGGCCCGGTGTCCTCTTCCCATCAGCATTGAGTGACGTGGCTCAGATGCCCCTGGCACAAATTTTAGTCCATTCCTTGGAGTCTACACGGTCAGACTAATGTTTCAGCCTAGTGGGATAGGAACAAGGAAGCTGCTGCCGGCTGAGTCCGACCCTTGGTCCATGGAGCTCGCTACGGTCTGCACTGCCTGGCAGCAGCTCTGCAAGGATTCCATCAGGGGTCATTCCCAGCCCTGCCAGGGATTGAACCTGGGGCCTTCTGCATGCAGAGCAGACGCCCTGCTACTGAGTGATGGCCTCTCTCCAAAGGTTTCCCAACAGGCTTCCCCAGACAGGGCAAGCTTTCACCGGCGCGCACACCAAAGAGTTCGCCACTCTGGTTTCACCAGACCAAGAGCACAGCCCTCCCTACCCAAATCAGCCTGTGGCAAGGACATCCCAAGGAGCCCTTGTGCCAAGCAGCCTTGTGTGTCCTTGGGCCTGCTTGCCAGGACAGAAAACCAGGCGGCGTTCCTTTCCTGTTAGAGGTTGTTGATTTTTACCCACAACAGGTAAAACAGCAGAGCACTAAGGAATGAGCACACACTCCAGTTACAGAGTAGGTAGCAGAGGATGGTTCGGATATTGCAGCTATTTAAAGAAAAGACATGGAGATCCTTGTATGACTAAACACTAAATATTTACTGGTTAAATACACTTGGATAGGAAAGACCTATCTCTAATCTAAAGGACTACATAGTGGATAGGTTAGGAGAGGGAGAGAGAGATGTTCCCATCTGCTCTCTAGGAGGAAAGGAAGGATTGTGGCTCAGAAAGGTCGATGCACTGGAAGTTCATCTCCAACATTTCCTTCCCAGAAAATTAAACCAGACAAGGAGCGCCTAATCTTGCGAGTGGAGGTGCCACCAAGTTAGGCTGGACATCTTTTACACGGAGCCATCATGGGCAGGGCGGAAGTTGGACTCAGAAAGACAGCAAGTGGATAAGCTGCCACTTTTCCTCTCTCGCCTCCATCCTCACACACACACACACACGTGGGCGCCTTGAGAAAACCGAAGCACAGGGCTTCCAGCCAGCCCCGGTTCCGCCAACGTTTTCGTTTCGGGTTACTGCCCCTCAGCCAGAGAGAGGGCGGCTTTATGAGGTGTCAGCGGCAGCGGGGTCTAGCGGTGGGAAAACCTGCTTGGTGACAGTTATAGATATTCCTCCGTGAGATACGGCAGGATGTCGGGGAAATAGAACAGATTACATAAAGAAAGGAATACAGAGCAATTTCTGGTAAAGAGTCAAAGAACCATATAATTCAACATTTATACAGACAAGGCTTCAAGGGAGCTGTTAGGAACATAAAAACAGACGGTGGGCCGCACCGAAGAAGAAGCGCGGCTGTATTTCTCTCTTTTTTCCCCCTGCTCCCGTGCAGGCTGGAGAGTTTTCAAGCGTCCCACCTTTCTGTGGCTATGTCTGTAGAGGAACCCCCGGGCCTTGCAGGGGGTCCTATCCTGGGAAATGCACCTCTCCCCACAGAGGAGAGCGGGCCTTGTGGTCGCAAGCATGACTTGTCCCCATAGCTAAGCAGGGTCCACCCTGGTTGCATATGAATGGGAGACTAGAAGTGTGAGCACTGCAAGATATTCCCCTCAGGGGATGGAGCCGCCACTCTGGGAAGAGCTGAAGGTTCCCAAGTTCCCTCCCTGGCAGCAGCATCTCCAACGAGATAGGGCTGGGAGAGAGACTCCTGCCTGCAACCTTGCAGAAGCCGCTGCCAGTCTGTGAAGACAATACTGAGCTAGGTGGACCAAGGGTCTGACTCAGTAGATGGCAGTTTCCTATGTTCCTATGACTGCTTTGCAGACTTGTTTTGTTTTTTCATTAACCTATTATGATCCACTGAGGTCCCCCGGAACACATGAAGGCAAACCGCCAGAACAGACGCTAATATGTTGCTTCTGCAGGACTAGGGTGGGTGTGCCTTAGAGCTCACACACAGCTCACAGGAACATGGGAAGCTGCCATATACTGAGTCAGACCCTTGGTCCACCTAGCTCAGTATTGTCTTCACAGACTGGCAGCGGCTTCTCCAAGGTTGCAGGCAGGAGTCTCTCTCCCAGCCCTGTCTCGTTGGAGATGCTGCCAGGGAGGGAACTGGGAACCTTCTGCTCTTCCCAGAGCGGCTCCATTATCCCCTGAGGGGGAATCTCTTCCAGTGCTCACACTTCTAGTCTCCCTTCCATATGCAACCAGGGCGGACCCTGCTTAGCTATGGGAACAAGTCCTGCTTGCGACCACAAGTCCAGCTTTCCTCTCCTAAAAAGATCTCAAGTACAGAGCCAGGAAAGATCTTAGGGAATATGGGAAGCTGCCATAGACTGAGTCAGACCTTTGGTCCACCTAGCTCAGTATTGTCTTCACAGACTGGCAGCCGCTTCTCCAAGGTTGCAGGCAGGAGTCTCTCTCCCAGCCCTGTCTCATTGGAGATGCTGCCAGGGAAGGAACTTGAAGCCTAGTTGCTCTCTCTCTCTCTCTCCGCCCTATCTTGGAGAGGCTGCCAGGGAGGGAACCTGGAACCGAGATGCTCTTCCCAGAGCGGCTCCATCTTCTGCTCCAGGGTGGCCTCCCCGGGCCTCCCCCAGATGCCTCCAAGCTCATCCACTGGGTCTCTGCTCCAGGTCTTGCCCCTTTCGGAGGCATGCGGCTCGCGGGCTTTCTGTTGGGTCCGCGGGACTCCTGCATGCCGCTTTGAGCTTTTTAAGGGGACGGGGCGATAGCTCAGAGGGAGAGCATCTGCTTTGCAGGCAGGAGGTCCCAGGTCGCCTCCTTGCTAGGGTTGCTATAGTCTGGCTTTCCAAATCCGGGTGCCTAATTTGACTATTATGCAAATCAGCTTGGAAATAAATTTCTGAGCAGAAGAGGGACTGCACCGCTTTGCTCCAGAACTCCGCTTCTACAAGGGCTGGAGCTCAGCTTTTCTTTAAAAAGCAAGCAAGCAAGCTGAAATCCAGATGAATCCTGGATGGGCTAAGCCATCTGGGCGAGAGGCTTAAAAGGCGGGTGAAACCTGAGAGGTGTGGCAACCCTGGCCCAGCATCTCCAAGTAGGGCTGGGGGAAGACCCATCCCTGCCTGAAACCCTGGAGAAGCTGCTGCCAGTCAGTGCAGACAAACCAAGGGGTGTGTGGACCAAGGGTATGACTCAGACTAGGGCAGCTTCCTACATTCCTATTTGCTATGCATGCAGATAAGCTGGCAGCATTGCCTGGTAAGGCCGGGAAAGGCTAAAACTCTGGAGAGCGGCTGCCAGCCAGTGCAGACAATACAGGGAGCTTCCTATGCGCATGTGCAATAAACAGTCACTAGGAAGAGTTCGGCGTATGTTCAGAGTGAGGGCAAATGGTCCTTTCAACTCGGAGGATCCGGAAGCAGAGCTGGTCTGGCCAGCCGGTGGAGGAAAGGCACCAGCTTTTGGAAGACCGCCTCGGCCAAGCGTTCCCAGCCAACCTCTGGCCCCCAGATGCTGCAGGACTACAACTCCCATCATCCACATCTTTGGCCCGGGTGGCTGGGGATCATGGGAGCTGCAGCCAACCACCACATCTGGCAAAAACGAAAACTGAACGGGGTCATTCTGGTTCGCTGCTCCACCCCTTCCCTCCCCCGTGCGACATGACTCCCCATAAACAGTCGCCCAAAGAAAGGGAGAAACCCCTCGGCTTTTATTCCCTCCCCATAATGGCTGCTTGTTTTATATATTTCTGCATTTGCCAGCCCCGCCTGCCAGCCGTGACAGCAGGTCGCACGGCTTGCAATTTGTCTTGTCCGAGGAGAGGCCAATAAGTCGCTTTGGACCGGCCAAGGTGTGGGGCATTATCTTCCCCCAATGTTCCAGGCGTGTTCATTCTTTCCTTCCACTCCAGGAGGTGGGGGGGACAAGAAGAAAGAAAGAGACAATCCTTTATTCCTTCTGATTAATTAACCGGGGGGGCGGAGAGGACGGACGCCCCCTCCTGCTGGTTGGAGAGCCACAGAAAAGACGGGTGAAATTTCCAAGGTGTTTTGTTGCCCAGGTGACTCCCTCCCACCCAACGCCCCCGCATGCCCACCCCCCATGTCATTTGTCATCCGTTGACACTGATAAAGAGTTCCTCTGGAGCCCTGTCTCTGCATGGCGGCAAACATATCCATATCAAAGCCATGCCGTATCGTCCTTTTGAGAAACAATCTGCCGCGTTTTCCCTGGCCTAGTTTCCTTTCAGGTTTTTCAGAGAGCGGCTTGCCTTGATGCCTTGTCCACCCCACCCGTTACGGTCTCCCCCCCACCCACCCACCTTCTCTCTCCCATGCACAAATGCATTCTCCCTGCATAAGCATCCGAGAGTAGGGGTGTGTGTCTTTTTTTAGGTGTTCAAATTTGGGGAGAAAGGAAAGAAATACCTGGAGAGGGGTCATGAGATGTGTGGGTTTCCCTGAGAATTGCACCTTTCCAGACTCAAGATTGATGCCATCCATCAGGCAGAAATACACCCCACCCCCAGGTAGGGCTATCAATTAATAACTGGAAAGACGTCCTTGTGGCGGCTGCAGCCATACGGTCGGGAGATTGCATCAGCCCTCGTTTTTATCTTTTCTGTTCCCAATAACTTCCATCTTTGTCCCACGTGCTCTCCGGGAGTTCTGGGAGATGTACAACTCTACACACACACACACACACACACACACACCCCATTTCAGCTTCAAATCAACCCTGTGAGGTAGGTTAGGTTGACTTGTTCAAGGTCACACGCAGTGAGCTTTTTAGATGCGGGGCGGTTTGAAACTCTCTTCTTAAGGAGGTCATTGCAGAACTGAAGAGGGCAACCCCGATGATCAGGGGCCTGGAGCACCTACAACACCTGGGGCTTTTTAGTTCAGAAAAAAGACAGCCACGGGGAGACACGATAGAGGTCTATAAAATCATGCATGGTGTGGAGAAAGTTGATATAGAGAAATTCTTCTCTCTCTCCCATGACACGAGAACCAGGGGTCATCTCATGAGACCGATGACCCGGAAATTTTAGGACCAACAAGAGAAAGTACTTTTTCCACACAGCAAACAATTAATCTGTGGAACTCTCTGCCACAGAATGTGGTGATGGCCACTAGCTTGGATGGCTTTAAAAGCGGCTTGGACCAATTCAGGGAGGACAGGTCGATCAACTGAGAGCCAGCGTGGTGTAGTGGTTAGAGTGCTGGACTAGGACCGGGGAGACCCGAGTTCAAATCCCCACTCAGCCATGAGACTAGCTGGGTGACTCTAGGCCAGTCACTTCTCTCTCAGCCTAGCCTACTTCACAGGGTTGTTGTGAAAGAGAAACTCAAGGATGTAGGACACCGCTCTGGGCTCCTTGGAGGAAGAGCGGGATATAAATGTAGTAATAATAATAATAATAATAATAGATTCTCCAAGAGGGCTTAGGAGGAGGGTGGACCTGCTCTCAGCTCTTGCCTGTGGGCTTCCCAGTGGCATCTAGTGGGCCACTGTGGGAAACTGGATGCTGGACTAGAGAGACTTGGGCCTGATCCAGTAGGGCCGTTCTTAAGTTCTGATTCCCAGCATGACCCCACTGAACTCAAAGCTATCCTGCTGGGCCCGGTGCAAGCCAGGCGCATGAGCGACATGTGCAAGGAAGCTCAGCCCAGCACTATGTGCAAGGCAGCCATAAGCACAGCCGGTTCAGAGCGTTGCAACAGTGCTGGTGGTGCCAGGCCATCCATTGGGGGGGGGGACACACCGGACAGAATTTGGATCCTAAACCCAGGCCAAATGAAACGCACACTTCAGGCTGTCGTGGGAGACCGAGGCTTTGTTCGGCCAGCTTGGACGCCCATCTCTGCCCTGTGCTGCCCAATCACGCAACGTGGCTTAAATCTCTCGGGACACAAATCCACAACGCCTAGAAGTCAGCAGGCAGGAGGGGCCTGTCCTAACTAGAGTTGCCACCATGCCCCCCCCACCAGAAGTCTGGGCTTCACCCGGATCTTAAGCATCTCACCCAGAAGGCTTAGCCCACCCAGATTTGCTGGAGCTCAGCTTTCTTTAAAAAACAAAAAACAAAGCTGAGCTCCAGCCTTTTTTTAGAAGCGGAGTTGCAGAGCAAAACATGCCGTCGCTCTCTTGCTCAGAACTTATTTCCAAGCCAATTTACATAATATGCAAAGGAGGCACCCAGATTTGGACATCTGGCAAGCCTAGTCCTAACGAGCCAGGGAGATGAGCCACCTCAGCCTACAAGAGAGATTATCAGACCCTTTGGTCCGCCCATGAAGAGACACCTCATGGGTGTAAGTAATCATGTAGGACAATCCTGGCGCAGCAGGAAAATGGCTTGACTAGCAAGCCAGAGGTTGCCAGTTCGAATCCCCGCTGGTCTGTTTTCCAGACTATGGGAAGACTCCTATATCAGGCAGCAGCGATCTAGGAAGAGGCTGAAAGGCTTCATCATCTCATACTGTGCGGGAGGTGGCCATGGTCAACCCGTCCTGTATTCTACCAAAGAAAACCACAGATGTGGGCGCCAGGAGACGACGCCAACTTGATGGCACACTTTACCTTCATCCTCATCCCAACAGTGCCAAATACTACTACTAATAATAATAATAATAATAATAATAAAAAAAACAATAACTCAGTGTTATAAAGTGTCCAGCAGCCTCTCTCTGTGTCTACTTAAGCCTTTAGACACAGATACAAATACGATGATTATTTATTTTCAACCAAAGTTCCCAAAGCAATTTAGGAAGGACGGAAGCTGGTCTTGTGGTCGCAAGCCTGACTTGTCCCTCTAGCTAAGCAGGGTCCGCCCTGGTTGCATTTGAATGGGAGACCACATGTGAACACTGGAAGATATTTCTCTCATGGAATAACCAGAGATGAAAGTTTAGGCGGTATAGAAGTTTAATGAATAAATAATACGGCCGCTCTGGAAAGAGCATCTAGGTTCCCAGTTCCCTCCCTGGCAGCATCTCCAACGAGAGAGGGCTGGGAGAGAGACTCCTGCCTGCAACTTTGGAGAAGCCGCTGCCAGTCTGTGAAGGCAATACTGAGCTAGGTGGACCAAGGGTCTGACTCAGTAAATGGCAGCTTCCTATATTCCCTGAGATCTTTCCTGGCTCTGTACTTGAGATATTTTTAGGAGAGGAGAGCTGGTCTTGTGGTCGCAAGCAGGACTTGTCCCCTTAGCTAAGCAGGGTCCACCCTGGTTGCATATGAAAGGGAGACTAGAAGTGTGAGGACTAGTAGAGATTCCCCTACTCAGGGGATGATGGAGCCGCTCTGGGAAGAGCAGAAGGTTCCCAGTTCCCTCCCTGGCAGCCTCTCCAACGAGATAGGGCTGGGAGAGAGACTCCTGCCTGCAACCTTGGAGAAGCCGCTGCCAGTCTGTGAAGACAATCCTGAGCTAGGTGGACCAAGGGTCTGACTCAGTATATGGCAGCTTCCTCTGTCCCTATGTAAGGAAAGGAAACGGCTCCCTGTCCCCAAAGGACTCGCCACCTAAAAAAGAAATCTAAGATCGTGCGTTTCAAAGCAGAGTCTGAAGCAGTGTTCCAGGGGCCAGGGGCGACGACCCCCGTGAACCCTACGTGTGGCTTTGTGATGCTTTGGAGGGAGCGGGACCCTCTGCACAAGTCTGCAGAGACGGCCCTCCTCCCCGCGCCGCGGTGTGTGCTTTGCCCGGGGGGGGGCCTCCTTAAAGGGCTTCCAAAGCGGCCCTGGGCACGTCCCCAAGCCCAGCCGCCCCGGCAGGCTTGCCGGGCAGCTCAAAGGCCCCTCTGAGCTCCTTGGCGGATGGGTGGGCCAGCTGACCATACCGGCAGATACCCTCGGTCCGGGGTCATCCCAGGCCGGCCCTCTGACCAGGAAACATCGCTCCAATCAAGACCGCCGAGCCAAACGAGGAGGAGGAGGAGCAGAAGGCGGCAGCCAAGAGCATCCCCAGGCTCTTGACTTCTGAGCGTTGCCTCTCGGGGTCTCGGGCTAGTCTTGCCACTGGGGACCGTCCAGGGGTCGTTCTATCGGCCGTGGCAGTCGAATAAGAGCCGGGTGGTCGTTTCTTTGTGGTTCCCCCCCGCAAAAAGGCCTGGCGTGTCTAAAAAAAAACCCAATGCAGGCCGGGCGGAGGAAGAGGCCTGTGAAACGGAGAGAGGCAGCCTCCGATACTCCCGAGCCATCTGGCCCACCGACGGGGGCACTTCGGGGCCGCCGAGGGCTTCGCGGCCAAGACGTCAAGGGGGAGGAGGAGCCCTCCGCGGTTCGGCGCCGGTCGGGAGCCAAACCCCAGCCTCTGCTCTCAGGACACCGCTGGGGTCGTGCGAGGCCAGACTGCGGCCAGGAGCGGCCGGCAAACTTCCCCCCTCGTCGGTTCCCCCGGGACGGGGATCACGGGAGCCTTGGCCATGCTCGGTGGTGCTGACCCCTCAGACTGCCTCCCCCTGGAGAGGTGGGAGCATCGGCTTGCGTGGCACCAGGAAAAGTGGGGAGCTGGGGGGGGCAGGCATTTCCTCAACCCCTCTAGAACGCAACTCATTGAGCTGCCGTTGGAGGCCAAACCTTGCAGCCCCCCACAGGAAAATCACGGTGGGGGGGGGGAAACCCCCGTCTCTCTCCGTGCTCCTTGCTCCTGTTCTTGCGCCTGTCCACAGCACCAGCGAGCATGCGGCGCATCCGAGGATGGGCATTAGTGGGCCATAAATAGATTTTCCTCTTCCCCCCGGTGACCGTGCTCATCTGCTGACAGCAGTAATCTGTGCAAGGGAGGCTGCGCTCCCAGCGAGATGATGCCACCTCAATCCGCAAGGACGATAATCAGGGGGTGGAGAGAGAAGCCGGGAAATCCGCTGACCCGGCCGAGCAGCACGAGGCGGGCCAGCAAACCACTCGGAAATCCTCTCCCCTTCTGCAAAGGCCAACCTCTCCGGCTGAGTCAGATCAGCGATGGTCGCTCTCTAGCCCAGAGTTATCGGCTCTGGCCGGCATCCGCTCCTTGGGGCCTTGGGCAGAGGTCCCGGCCGCCCCTGGGATCAGAAGTCCTTTGAACGGGAGGAGGAGGGAGGAGGGTGGGCCCAGGGAGCAGAGCTATAATGCCCTCGTGGAAAACGAGGGTGCGCCCACACCTGGAGTACTGCGTACAATTCTGGTCACCGCAGCTAAAAAAAGGACATGGTAGAAGTGGGAAAGGTGCAGAAGAGGGCAACCCAGGTGATCAGGATTGCTGGTCTGGTGGTCGCAAGCATGACTTGTCCCCTTAGCTAAGCAGGGTCCACCCTGGTTGCATATGAAAGGGAGACTAGAAGTGTGAGCACTAGAAGAGATCCCCCTCAGGGGATAATGGGGCCACTCTGGGAAGAGCAGAAGGTCCCAAATTCCCTCCCTGGCAGCATCTCCAAGATAGGGCTGAGAAAGATTCCTGCCTGCAACCTCGGAGAAGCCGCTGCCAGTCTGGCTAGACAATCCTGAGCTAGAGGGACCAAGGGTCTGACTCAGTATATGGCAGCTTCCTATGTTCCCTAAGATCTTTCCTGGCTCTGTACTTGAGATCTTTTTAGGAGAGGAAAGCTGGTCTTGTGGTCGCAAGCAGGACTTGTCCCCTTAGCTAAGCAGGGTCCACCCTGGTTGCATATGAAAGGGAGACTAGAAGTGTCAGCACTGTAAGGTATTCATTCCCCTTAAGGGATGGAGCCGCTCTGGGAAGAGCTGAAGGTTCCCAGTTCCCTCCCTGGCAGCATCTCCAACAAGATAGGCCTAGGAGAGAGACTCCTGCCTGCAACCTTGGAGAAGCCGCTGCCAGTCTGGGTAGAAAATACTGAGCTAGATGGACCAAGGGTCTGACTCAGGATATGGCAGCTTCCTATATTCCCCAAGATCTTTCCTGGCTCTGTACTTGAGATCTTTTTAGGAGAGGAAAGCTGGTCTGGTGGTCGCAAGCAGGACTTGTCCCCTTAGCTAAGCAGGGTCCACCCTGGTTGCATTTGAATGGGAGACTAGAAGTGTGAGCACTGGAAGAGATTCCCCCTTAAGGGGATGATGGAGCCGCTCTGGGAAGAGCTGAGGGTTCCCAGTTCCCTCCCTGGCAGCATCTCCAAGATAGGGCTGGGAGAGAGACTCCTGCCTGCAACCTTGGAGAAGCTGCTGCCAGTTTGTGAAGACAATACTGAGCTAGGTGGACCAAGGGTCTGACTCAGTATATGGCAGCTTCCTATGTTCCTATATAGACCTTCTTCAGCAGATCGGGGCTCTGCCGCTGAGCAATGAATGCTCCTGGTGAAAACATGAAGCTGCCTTCTACGGAGTCAGACACTTGGCCCCTGGAGTTCAGTACTGACTGGCAGCAGCTTTCCAGGGTTCCAGGCAGAGAAGGGTTTCCCCCCTACCCTGCCTGCAGATGCTTGAAGCAGGGGCGTAGCAAGGTTGGAGTGGGGCCAGAGTGGGGCCAAAATGCACCCCCCTCACTAAAGTTTATATACGGTATATATATGCCACAATAATCATCCTAATTTTTTTTTTAAGGCTTTGTAAATTGTGGACGATGCAAGTCATTGAATGGTACTAGAGAAAGACATGCTGTTCTGGTAGCTCCAGGTCTTAACACTCACATCAGTTTCAGGGGATGACTACAACTGAAGGAAGCCCGGGTGGGTGTGTGGCTGGGGGAGTCAGTCATGTGACTTGCCTTGGGGGGGGCAAGGCAGTGGGCCCCCGGACAATTGTCTCCCCTTGCCCTATGATAGTTACGCCCCTGCCTTGAAGCCAGGCCCTTCTGCATGCAAAAGCAGGGTTTCTGTCACCGAGCTACAGCCCTTCTCCTGGTTTGTACACATCCAGCTCAAGTGGAAAGCCAAGTAAAGCACCTGAGATCAGGCACGGCAGTGAAAACCGGCTGGCGGTTTCCTCCACTTTGCTTATACAACTTGCCTAACAAGCAAGCAAATGACTCATTCCCAAATCGGAAGCCACATTTGCAGTTCCAAAAAAAGAAAGAAAGAGAGAGAGAGAGAGAGAGAGAGAGAGAGAGAGAGAGAGATAAAGGAAGAAAGAAAGAAAGAGAGAGAGAGAGAGAGAGAAAGAAAGAGAGAGAAAGGAAGGAAGGAAGGAAGGAAGGAAGGAAGGAAGGAAGGAAGGAAGGAAGGAAGGAAGGAAGGAAGGAAGAGAGAGAAAGGAAGAGAGAGAGAGAGAGAAAGGAAGAAAGGAAGAGAGAGAGAGAGAGAGAAAGAAAGGAAGAAAGAGAGAGAGAGAAAGAGAGAGAGACAGAGAGAAAGGAAGGAAGGAAGAGAGAGAGAGAAAGAAAGGAAGAGAGAGAGAGAGAAAGAGAGAGAGAGAAAGGAAGGAAGGAAGGAAGGAAGAGAGAGAGAGAAAGGAAGAGAGAGAGAGAGAGAAAGGAAGAAAGGAAGAGAGAGAGAAAGAAAGGAAGAGAGAGAGAGAGAGAAAGAAAGAGAGAGAAAGGAAGGAAGGAAGGAAGGAAGGAAGGAAGGAAGGAAGGAAGAGAGAGAAAGGAAGAGAGAGAGAGAGAGAAAGGAAGAAAGGAAGAGAGAGAGAGAGAGAGAAAGAAAGGAAGAAAGAGAGAGAGAGAAAGAGAGAGAGACAGAGAGAAAGGAAGGAAGGAAGAGAGAGAGAGAAAGAAAGGAAGAGAGAGAGAGAGAAAGAGAGAGAGAGAAAGGAAGGAAGGAAGGAAGGAAGAGAGAGAGAGAAAGGAAGAGAGAGAGAGAGAGAAAGGAAGAAAGGAAGAGAGAGAGAGAAAGAAAAAGAGAGAGAGAGAGAGAGAAAGAGAGAGAAAGGAAGGAAGGAAGAGAGAGAGAGAAAGGAAGAGAGAGAGAGAGAAAGGAAGAGAGAGAGAGAAAGAGAGAGAGAAAGGAAGGAAGAGAGAGAGAGAGAGAAAGAGAGAGAGAAAGGAGGGGGGGGAGAAGAACAGAAAACAACAGCAGTGGGGAGTTGGCAGTGGCCCCATTGGCATTAGACAACAAGTGTCAGCATCTTCCTTGGTGGCCCCGTTTTTGCAGGCTGGTTGGTTGATTTGCAAAAACCGAAAACCCGGCTTGGCAGTCCTGCAAGCAACCTGGGAAATGACCTCGCCCGAAGCAGAGGAGGCGGCTTCTGGTGTTTTGCTAATTTGCTTTACCAAGCAGCTCACCTGGGCAAAAAGGAGGGTCACACACCCCGGAGGGAAAGCTGTGCCTTTTCACCATACAACCGAGAAGAAGAACAAGAGGAGACATTGAAGACCCTCCCCAGGGGACAGGAACTTCACGGTGGCGAAGCTGAACAGAAAACCAACCCAGGCCCAGGGGGCCCCCTGCAAAGCCTCCAGGCAGAGCGCTGGACTTCCTGCGGGGACCTCGCCTTCCTCTTGGAACTCATTCCAGAGCCTTGGCCACATACAGAACACCAGGAGTCCCCAGGGCTCTCTCATCCAAAGGAAAGCCAAGCCAGGTGGCACTGGCCATCTTACCAGCTTGAGGACGTGTAGGACAGGCCACAGTGCATTGGAATTGGCCAGAGTGTGGGCGCTGACACAGGAAGCTGCCATAGACTGAGTCAGACCCTTGGTTCATCTAGCTTGAGATTGTCAGCCCAGACTGGCAGCGGCTTCTCCAAGGTTGCAGGCAGGAGTCTCTCTCTCCCAGCCCTATCTTGTTGGAGATGCTGCCAGGGAGGGAACTGGGAACCCTCAGCTCTTCCCAGAGCGGCTCCATCATCCCCTGAGTGGGGGAATCTCTTCCGGTGCTCACACTTCTGGTCTCCCTTTCATATGCAACCAGGGTGGACCCTGCTTAGCTAAGGGGACCAGTCCTGCTTGCGACCACCAGACCAGCTTTCCTCTCCTAAAAAGATCTCAAGTACAGAGCCAGGAAAGATCTTGGGGAATATAGGAAGCTGCCATATGCTGAGTCAGACCCTTGGTCCACCTAGCTGAGTATTGTCTTCACAGACTGGCAGCGGCTTCTCCAAGGTTGCAGGCAGGAGTCTCTCGCAGCCCTATCTTGGAGATGCTGCCAGGGAGGGAACTGGGAACCTTCCGCACCCAAAGCAGATCCTCAGAGGAATGGACTAAAACAAATGACAGAGAATGCCCACTGAAATAGCCCTGGTCTCTAGGGCCCTTTGGAACACAGGGATACAGGAAGCTGCCTTACACTGAGTCAGACCCTTGGTCTACCCAGTTCTGCATTGTCTACCCAGACAGGCAGCAGCTTCTCCAAGGCTGCAGGCAGGAGTCTCTCTCTCAGCTCAGCCCTACCTGGATATGCTGCCAGGACTGTATGCAGATGCTCTTCCCAGAGCCGCCCCATCCCCTAAGGGGAAGATCTTACAGTGCTCAAACATGTCTCCCATTCAAATGCAAACCAGGATGGCCCCCACCTAGCAAAAGGTACAATTCGCGCTCGCTACCAGACTACAGGGAAACACTTCTATCGGGCAGCAGCGATACAGGAAGGTGCTGAAAGGCATCATCTCATACTGCCCGGGAGGAAACGGCCATGGCCAACCCCTCCACAGTGGCTGTGGATGATGGAAGTGGTAGTCCGGCAACAGCGGGAAGGCTGGATTTGCACAACAGGCAAATCAGCAGTCCAGGAATGTGCCTGGGGCCTTCCGCCTGCCACACTCAGCCCCACGGCCCCATCCCAAGACCATCAGCCCGCATCTCAAAGAGGAATCTGGCAAGAGAATCGATCGGTTTCGGGGGGGGCAGAGAGCATCCTCCCCGTTGCCGCCGGCATGCCCCTTCCAACACACAAAGGGGGGCGTAGCAGAAGTGTCAGCTGTCAGACGCCGGCGACCCAGGCGCTGCTCTTTCCCCGCATTTCCTGGGGAAGGGGAAGGGGTCAGAGGCCACCCACCGTGTCATTAATCATCCTTCCTTCTGCCAGCCGAGGTGCCCACTGGACAGTTCTATTAATCAGAGGGCTCTCCAGACCACAGCGCGCTTTGGGCCTCCATTGTCCTGCTCGGCCGCCTATCACGGAGGAGATAAGATTATCAGCGACAAGCCAGGGCGCCCATTGAGTGGAAGAAAGGGGTTTGTTTTTTTCCGGCGGCCGACTTTTAATTTTTATTTAGCCTCCCGCCTCAGAGGATGAGCTGCTCCTCGTCTTGTCAAGCCTGGTGCAGCCTTTTCTTTCGAAAAACCAGCTTTAAGAATCCAATTTGTCCGGCAGGACAATCGCCGGAGAGTCCAGAAGGGGAGAAAAAGCCCCCCCACCCGGCGACTTTATGAGAAAAGCGGGAAGGGTTTCTAAATGGTAGCTCAAAAGGGGATTTGGAAACGGGCCGAAGAGCGGCCTCCATCAATTAATCTCCAGAGAGCGGCGGGCTTTGTGGAGATGGAGTGTCAAAAGGCGAGTGGCTGGGTCTTAGGAGATGGGGAATATCGATGTTTGCGCTACGCTTTTTTTTTTGTCCTATCCGCCCTCCAATGGAGCAAGGCGCGCAAAGGGATATTCACCTCCGCTGATGTGTCGCCAAGATAAAACCAAGGCAAATCATGGGTGACTTTCGGACGGTAGGGATTTCACGTCCTGGGGCAAAGCGACCGTGGAAAGATTTCTTCCCGGGGCAATGGAAGAACACTTCCCTATCAGGGCCGACGACGGCACCAGGGTTCAGAGTTGAGGAGCAGCTGCTGCCACCGCCAGGCCCCCGAGACCACCTAGGTGCCTCCGCGGGGTGGTGCCCCCCAACCCACTGGAGGGGCCATGGAGGGTGGCTGGCCAAGGCCTCTCCAAAGCCGGGGTCCGGGGAAGGCAGCAAGGAGCCCAGGCAAGCTCAGCCCAAAGGCACTGTGGCCCCATCCAAGGTGAGGGGAGAGCTGGACAGGTGGGAGGCAGCATGGCTCATCCCCTGAGCTAAGCAGGGTCCACCCTAGTTGCCTATGAAGGGGAGACTTGATGTGCAAGCACTGTGAGATATTCCCCCGCAGGGGGTAATGAGGCCGCTCTGGGAAGAGCATCGAGGCTCCAAGTTCCCTCCCTGGCAGCATCTCCAACGAGATAGGGCTGGGAGAGAGACTCCTGCCTGTAACCTTGAAGAAGCCGCTGCTGCCAGTCTGTGAAGACAATACTGAGCGAGATGGACCAAGGGTCTGACTCAGTAGATGGCAGCTTCCTATATTCCCTAAGATCTTTCCTGGCTCTGTACTTGAGATCTTTTTAGGAGAGGAAAGCTGGTCTGGTGGTCGCAAGCATGCCTTGTCCCCTTAGCTAAGCAGGGTCTGCCCTGGTTGCATTTCAATGGGAGACTAGAAGTGTCAGCACTGGAAGAGATTCCCCCTCAGGGGATGATGGAGCCGCTCTGGGAAGAGCTGAAGGTTCCCAGTTCCCTCCCTGGCAGCATCTCCAACGAGAGAGGGCTGGGAGAGAGACTCCTGCCTGCAACCTTGGAGAAGCTGCTGCCAGTCTGTGAAGACAATACTGAGCTAGATGGACCAAGGGTCTGACTCAGTATATGGCAGCTTCCTATATCTCCATGCCCTGATTCCAGAATCCTGGGCGAGCGCCTAGGCCGCCTTCCTCCTCTTCCTCACCAGAAAGCCAAGCGAGGGAGAATCCCGGAGTTCTTGTAAGGATTTACGAGGAGATGACAGAACATTCTGAACCCACCAAAGCGCTATATAAATTCTAAGCACCGTGAAAGCTAGTGGGATGCTGACAGCGTTAAGCTGGGAAGAGGACACCCTGGATCAAATCCATGCCCAAATCATGCTGCTGGCTGAGTTACTAGGGACTAGGGCCTTGGCTTTCTTTTTAATTTAAGCAGTGCTTAGATTCAGAGCAGGGGCCTGGATTTCGGGCAAGAACTCAGGCTCTCTCCCCGCGAGAGGAAAGCACGGCGCGGATTCCTCTCCTCCCCCCTGCAAGCCTGCGCGGGCACACACCACCGCAGCACCCCTCTTCTTGGCGACGGCTCACGTTGCAGCCACTTAACCGGAATATCCTTGAGATACCTTGTTAGCTCCTTCGCGGGAGGAAGAACAAGGCTAGCAGGAGCCGGCTGGCTTGCAGATGCCCGGCCTGCTTTATGAAAGCTGACAATCCAACTATCTCCATTACATGCTTTTCTGTTCAGCCACCGTCGGCATGGAACGGGAGCTGGGGGAGGGAGTGGGCAACAGGGCGGTGGGGGTGCAGAGGGAAAGGAGAGGCGGGTCTCTTGAGCTAGAGCCAGAGCAGAAGGAGGCCTCCTGCGAAAAAGCACCGGCCTCTGGGACTGGACACACGCAGGGTTAGGAACACAGGAGCATAGGAAGCTGCCTACTGAGTCAGACCCTTGGTCCACCTAGCTCAGTATTGTCTTCACAGACTGGCAGCAGCTTTTCCAAGGTTGCAGGCAGGAATCTCTCTCCCAGCCCTATCTCGTTGGAGATGCCGCCAGGGAGGGAACTGGGAACCTTCAGCTCTTCCCAGAGCGGCTCCATCCCCTGAGGGGAATATCTCATAGTGCTTACACTTCTAGTCTCCCTTTCACATGCAACCAGGTCGGACCCTGCTTAGCTAAGGGGACCAGTCATGCTTGCGACCACAAGACCAGCTTCCTTCTCCTAAAAAGATCTCAAGTACAGAGCCAGGAAAGATCTGAGGGGTTATAGGAAGCTGCCATATACTGAGTCAGACCATCGGTCTATCTAGCTCAGTATTGTCTACCCAGACTGGCAGCGGCTTCTCCCAGGTTGCAGGCAGGAGTCTCTATCCCAGCCCTATCTCGTTGGAGATGCTGCCAGGGAGGGAACTTGGAACCTTCTGCATGCAAGCAGGCAGATGCTTTTCCCAGAGCGGCCCCATTATCCCCTGAGGGTAACATCTTACAGTGTTCACACATCGAGTCTCCCATCCAAATGCAAACCAGGGTGGACCCAGCTTAGCAAAGGAGGACAATTCATGCTTGCTACCACAAAACCAGCTATCCTCCCAAAATGAGCCTTCATGCACTCACACCGTTACACATGCTCCTCCAGCACACTGCTGCTTGGAGTGGCTCACGAGATTAATAAAATGGACATAATATAAAACAATTTTAAAAAATTAATAACAGTTAGGAGACCAGGTTAAAGCCACATTTAAAGTTACAAATTAAAAGTTGCAAGTTAAAAGCTAATAAAAGCCTCTCTGAAATGATCAGGCTTTAGCAGGGAAATGGCTGGACTAGCAAGCCAGATGCTGCCAGTTCAAATCCCCACTGGTATGTTTCCCAGACTATGGGAATCACCTATATCGGGCAGCGGCGATATAGGAAGAGGCTGAAAGGCATCATCTCATACTGTGAGGGAGGAGGCAATGGTCAACCCCTCCTGCATTCTACCCAAGACAACCCCAGGGCTATGTGGTCACCACAAATCGACACTGACTCTACGGCACAACTTTACCTTTTACCTTTAGTTGCAGACCCACAACCTGAGAAAACCTTGCCTCCTTGGTTCTGAATAGACCACCCACTCTTACTCATGAGGAGACCTTGAATCATGCCTAGAACCCACACTTATTCACAGGTAACAATGAAGGTCTATTCATGAGCAAAACTACTCATGAATAGGGATATACCCTTACGAGTAAAACCCATCTTCACTCATGAGCAGACACACCTTGTGAGTAGACCTGCACCTTACAAGTAAGCCTTGCTTCCTTCCTCAAGAGTAGGCCTACTCACAAGTAAGAGGGGAGGTCTACTCATAAAATGGAGGGATTACTCACAAGCAAGGACGCACTGTCTACTCACAAGCCAATTTGAGGAAGACTGGTGGTCTACTCACAGAGTTGTTATGTCTACTCGCAAGCAAATTCAGGTCTACTCATGTGTAAGACTGAGGGCCTACTGGGTCCTTACTCCTAGGGTTAGGGGAAGAACAGAAGGCCTCACGCAAAAAAGGCCAAAGTGCCTACTCCCCAGTAAGGAGGCTCAAGGTTCTCACAAGGGTGAGTTCTACTCATGTGTAAAGGTCCCAGGTCCTAGTCTTTGGGTGAAGAACTCTGCCTTGTAGAGAGGCCTCAAACAGAAAACCACCAGGTCTATCTGTAGGAAGTTGACTGCGGCTGGGTTGGGGGACCTCTTGAATTTCCCCAGTAACTCCTGGTTATCATCATCTTGAGAAACGGCTTCTAGGAGGCGACGCCATCGCAAAAACGGAGGGCAGCCCAAAGGAAAGAGGGAAGATGTAGGGAGCTCCTGATGAGATGCGACGGGCCCGCAAGTCCTGGGACTGGTGAACAGAGAAATGGGAAGCGACCAGCAAGGCGACCGGACGACGAGGAAAGTGCTTGTGATTTTTGCCGTAGGAACGGGCCGTTAAAGATCATTGGAACGGACAAGGCAATCTTCCAGGAGGGCTGAGCCGTGATTGCTTCCAACGTGATGGAAGCAAGCAGGAAAGCAGGGGGGTGCTTCACAGCCACCCATTGCCAATAACTTACTTAGCCTCTAAGCTTGCCGTGGTGGCAGCAGCACAAAACCACGCCTGATTTGTACGGGGTCGACAGGGCTCGGGACAGACGGACTCCCGCGGGCAACACTGAGCTCGCTCGAGGGATTCGATGCCATAAGGTGGGGTCCTGGCTGCTATTCTATCCGATGCCTTCTTGGAAAATCGAGCGTCCATGATGGCTCAAGTGGACCCTCCATGGAGAGGGGCAGTGTACCTCTTTGGAGTTCCAGAGGATGGAGGCAGAGAATAGCCCCCACCTCCGTGCCCTCCTTGTGGGCCCTCAGCAGCTTCTGACGGGTCCTTCTTGGAAATGGAAGGTGGGGCACGCATGGGGTATACGGGCACGGGGCCCACTGTCCCCACAATATGTGAAGCAAGCCCCGTCTCAGAGAAGTTCCGTTACGAGGGGGGTCCCTCTGCTGGCCCTTCCCCAACTCCGAGCAGAAATTAAATCTGGATCTCACCATCCAAGACTTCCTGCGGCGCACCCGGACACTGTCAGGTGGTGCCAGGGGGTGCCAGAAGGTATTAACGGGAGGACGTTCCGGGGAAACCGAACGAAATGAAGAGGCAGCTCCGTCTGAGGGTCGGCAAACGCGGCCGTCACAATTAGTGCGGCGTGAAACTCGGGCTGATCTGTGCAGCAGCAGCAGAGGGCTCCGAGGAATATAAGCCTGCCTCGTTAATGCTTTGCTGATGGGATTTGTGCCAGCATGGCACACACACACCCTACACTGACAGCTACGGCAAAAGCCTGCCCCCCCTCCTGGGGGGGCAGTGCCTGCATGGCAACCGACGAAGCCATCCCAGAATCGCCGAGCCCCTCCCACCGGGGGTGGGCTGCTCTCCATTTTGCACAGGTCTACCTTTCCTTCAATGAGGACCTCCAGGGCCAACCTCCGTGCCTTCAATCGGCAACATCCCAAGTGGGCCTTCAGGCCTCCGTAACCATCGCTGATCCGTGTTCAGCGATCTCAGGTCTACACTCTTGCGAAACCCCGATCCTAACGCTGGCCAAAGACTGGGTCTGCCCGTCCATCGGACAGACCCATGTGGCTGCCTACGGCACGCATTTTTTGGGTTTGGGGAGTGTGTGTGTGTGTACATAAACACCGCCCGAATATAGGACTGCCCATTATCCCTTCTCTACCTCTTGCATGGCAACCCTTAAGCACTGCAGAAGAGAGCCGGTCTTGTGGCAGCAAGCATGACTTAGCTAAGCAGGGTCCGCTCTGGTTGCATATAAATGGGAGACTCCATGTGTGAGCACTGTCAGATCTTCCCCTCAGGGGATCATGGGGCCGCTCTGGGAAGAGCATCAAGGTCCCAAGTCCCCTCCCTGGCAGCATCTCCAAGATCGGCCTGAGAGAGAGTCCTGCCTGCGACCTTGGAGAAGCCGCTGCCAGTCTGGGTAGACAATACTGAGCGAGATGGGCCGAGGGTCAGACTCAGTATATGGCAGCTTCCTATGTTCCTAGAATGGTGTAAGAACACATGATGTAGAACTGCCCCCTGCTGCCAAAGGACCTCCATCCATCTTCTGCACCCCAAAAGACCCAGGCACCTTGGCTCATGGCACCTTGGCCTCTCCATCAACAGCCCTCTCTCTCTCTGGAATCTGAATGGCCGGCCTCCACACCCGTTTCCAAACAGAAATGGTCTCAGGGTCGTTTTCCAAATTCACAGCAGCCTCTTTTCCTCTCTGAAGGGCTCGGGTTTTGCCCCCACCCAAAAAAAGACCAGGCACTCTCTCCCACTCTACCTTCAAACCGGCGCGGGCTGGTCAGTGGTCATCCGCTGGTCATCCCATGCAGGGGAATGAGATACCTGTCCCAGGCAGGATATACATATGATCAAACAAACAATCAAACAAACAAAAACAGCACCTTGGGCACCAGAGCAAGTCTCACCGAACCCAGCCAAATCTGCAAAAATCCCAACCACTAGCAAGGACCTGTTTGCCCACCAGAAATGGCGAGCAGGACCCTGCAAATGCCTCCCATCGGCCCACTTCCTCGTTAAATCACTTTCCTCTGTTTTATTTGCCTTTATTCCATATGCTGCACTTATTGTTTATTGCCCAGAGCTTGGAAGCCACCCCAAGTTTGTTCCGAGGCAGGATGGTGAGATACAAATCACAGACACAAATAACACAAATAAGAATTAAAATCCTTCTGAAGGTCAGTTCTCAGAATGGCGTCCCAATCCTCCTACGCTTAGGGGCTTGGGCTGGAAAGCCAAGTACAACCCCACCCCACCCGCCTCTCCTCAAGGAGAGGAGAGCTGGTCTTGTGGTCGCAAGCATGACTTGTCCCCTTTGCTAAGCAAGGCTCACCCTGGTTTGCATTTGGATGGGCAACTACACAGGTGAGCACTGCAAGATATTCCCCTCCGGGGATGAAGCCACTCTGGGAAGAGCAGAAGGTTTCAAGTTCCCTCCCTGGCTTCTCCAAGATAGGACAAGGTTTGTTTTTAAATTGAACCAACAAACTACCAAAGCATACAGTACGTTGGGCTGAAAGAGACTCCTGCCTGCAACCTTGGAGAAGCCGGGGAGAGGAAAGCCGCTCTGGGAAGAGCTTGCATGCAAAAGGTTCCAGGTTCCCTCCCCGGCATCTCCAAGAGAGGGCTGAGAGAGACTCCTGCCTGCAACCTGGGAGAAGCCGCTGCCAGTCTGTGAAGACAATACTGAGCAAGATAGACCAAGGGTCTGACTCAGTATATGGCAGCTTCCTATGTTCCTATGTTGTTCCTATGCCTTTTGCCCTCACACAACAACCCTAAGAGGTAGAGAAGGCTGAAAGAGAATAACAGCTGGCCTGCATCTGAAGCCGCCCGGTCGCCCGCTCTTAGCCATGACCTCTCAAAAGTGCAACGTCTCTCTCTTACTCACGGGGTCTACCCCCAGGGAAGCCTGCAGCCTCAGTTTCCCCGCCGGCAACATCAATCTTGCTGCCTATGGATCAGCCGGGGGGGGCAGTGGGGTGTGGAGAGAGAAAACAGGCAAGAGGCGGACATCTTTCCCCTAATTATAATGGAGATTTCCGGGGCCCTGTCACTCCACTTCATGAAGTGCCTCGCTCCTATTTCAACGCTTCATCCATCCTATTACCTTTATAATATTCTGTCCAGCTGGGCTGATCGATTGATAAAGGCCCGGCTGGTTGGGAAATGGGGCCGGCACACGCATGCCCAACTCCTGTATCTTTTTAAATATTTCAGTGGCTAGAGATCTTTATTTCCCATTTCGATTTCCTGTAGTACACTGAATTTATCTTAGTCACTCCGTCAAGTTCTCCTCCCGCTCTTCCTCTCCCTTATCTCCTCTTTCCCCCCCTGTACAACCGAAAAACACCTACATTATCTCTGCTGCCGATAAACCCAACCGGGGGTAATCCGCAGATTATCCCGATAGGGCGGCATCCCAGGCAGAGGGACAGCTCTGAAGCGGCAGAGCTGGGCGCCAGCGGGAGGGGGGGGCTTGGAGCCCATGGCAAGGAGAAACGTGGTGTGGCCACCTCCTTACAGACACAAGAAGCCCAGTGAGACCCTTGGGCCGTGCCTACCCTGACCGGCAGCAACTCTCTGGGGCTTCAGGGAGGAGGACTCTCCAAGGCCTGCCTGGGGATGCTGCCAGGAAGTGGATGGAAGTACTTTTTTACACAAACGCATCATCCACTTGCGGAACTCTCTGCCACAGGATGTGGTGACAGCCCACAACCTGGATGGCTTGAAGAGGGGTTTGGATCGCTTCATTGTACCCCTGGTCCAGCAGCTCTCCAGGGTTGGAGATTTAGGGTTCTTTAAGAACCTAAGAGACGCCCTGCTGGGTCAGGTCCAAGGAGACCCATCTAGTCCAGCGTCCAGTGACCCACCGGATGCCTCTGGGAAGCCCACAGGCAAACCCCTCTTGAAGCCATCTAGGTTCTTGGCTGTCACCACATCCTGTGGCAGAGAGTTCCACAGATAAATTGCATACTGTGTAGGCGGGGAAGTACTTTCTTTGGTTGGTCCTAAATTTCCCAGCCTTCAGATTCATGGGATGACCCCTGGTTCTAGAGTTGTGTGAGAGGGAGGAAAGTCTATCTCCGTCCACTCTTTCCACGCCATGCATGGTTTGATTAACCTCTACCATGTCTCCTTGCAGTCATCTCTTTTCCAAAGTAAAGAGCTCCAGATGCTGTAGCCTTGCCTCGTGAGGAAGGTGCTCCAGGCCCCTGATCATCTGGGTTGCCCTCTTCAGCACCTTCTCCAGTTCTCCAATGTCCTCCTTAATATACGGTGACCAGAAGGGTCTTTTCCAGGGCCTAACTGGAGCTGCTGTCGGGGGTCATAGGAACATAGGAAGCTGCCATATACTGAGTCAGACCCTTGGTCTATCTAGCTCGGTGTTGTCTACACAGGCTGGCAGCGGCTTCTCCAAGTTTGCAGGCAGGAATCTCTCTCAGCCCTATCCTGGGAGGTAACTGGGAACCTAGATGCTCTTCCCAGAGTGGCCTCATTATCCCCTGAGGGGGAATCTCTTCCAGTGCTCATGCATCAAGTCTCCCTTTCAGATGCAACCAGGGCGGACCCTGCTTAGCTAAGGGGACAAGTCAGGCTTACGACCACAAGACCAGCTTTCCTCTCCTAAAAAGATCTCAAGTACAGAGCCAGGAAAGATCTTAGGGAATATAGGAAGCTGCCTCATACTGAGTCAGACCCTTGGTCCACCTAGCTCTTGCTCCTTTTGCTCATTTGGGCTGCCCTCTGCTGTCCGTCCAAAGGAGAGCCTCAAAGATGGCGACCGAGCTGAGGTTCCTGCCTGCCACCTTGGAGAAGCCGCTGCCAGTCTGTGAAGACAATACTCAGCTAGGTGGACCAAGGGTCTGACTCAGTAGATGGCAGCTTCCTATATTCCCTAAGATCTTTCCTGGCTCTGTACTTGAGATCTTTTTAGGAGAGGAAAGCTGGTCTTGTGGTCGCAAGCATGACTTGTCCCCTTAGCTAAGCAGGGTCCGCCCTGGTTGCACATGAATGGGAGACTAGAAGTGTGAGCAGCACTGTCAGAGATTCCCCTGAGGGGATGATGGAGCCGCTCCGGGAAGAGCATCTAGGTTCCAGGTTCCCTCCCTGGCAGCATCTCCAAGATCGGGCTGAGAGAGATTCCTGCCTGCCTGCAAGCTTGGAGAAGCTGCTGCCAGTCTGTGCAGACAATACTGAGCTAGGCGGACCAAGGGTCTGACTCAGCATATGGCAGTTTCCTATGTTTTCCGAGCCTTCCTTCATCAAAATATAGACGTTTTGATGTACTCTCCCCCACTTGATGTACTCCCCTTTTTCAGGAGTGCCCAGACCCCAAAGAAGAGGAGACAGGAGTTTTGTCATTGGCCCCAGCAGAAATGGGGACCGAGGGTTCGCAACACACACACACACACACCCCCGAGGGGCAGTCTGAGGCCACGATGGTCTGGGTGGCCATGGTGTGGGGAGACGAAAGTCTCCGCAGCCTCCCTACTGGATGGCCACAGCTCTGGAGCCTGGAAGGCTACCGTGCCGGTCTGTCATTCCTCACCCTTGGATCACCCTTAAAACTAATGAGAGAGAGAGTGTGTGTGTGTGTGTGTTGTGTGTAGACACACACACACCCCTCTCCTTCCTCAAGCGAACAGTGCTACAGTGTGAGATGGAGAGAAGAGTCAAGGTCACCACGTTGGGGGGAACACACCCAGGAGAAGGAGCTGACGCCTTTTCTGACAAGCCACCAAAGAAAGCAAACGGCGGGACGCGGCATTTCCCAACCTCTCCCTCCCTCGAAGGTGTGGAGCCCTGACACCAGCTCAGCGGGCTGCCCTGGCCGTCACCTGCCAACAACGTTCGCGCCATTACGGAGCTGTTTCCCGCCCGGGGATCCTTCCTTTCCCAAGCAGCGTCCAGCCAGCGCGGGGCTGCGAACCTCTTTTGCTGGTCCCACTGAGCAAGATGTTGGAAGTTAAAGGACTTTGCGCTGCCTCTTTGCCTCAGACAGTGGAGGACAGACTAGTGAGTCAGAGGGCTAGAGGGTCAAGACATTGGTCACCCCTTCTCCACTGCTCTGATGCTATCCCTTTGAAATGTAGATTGCTACTCTGAGGGATTCAACTTCCTTCTTTCTCTCTCTCTTCCCTACCTGGCCGCCTACCTTGCAACATGGCAAGCCTCTCTCCCTGCACCATGTGTGCAGAGAGGATGCAGAATCCATCTGCATCCAGCTAGATGGATCTCCATTTTTATGGAGATTATAGATTAGAGATCCTAACTCCTCAATTTCCTATCTAGAATAGAGTTCTCTAATAAATACTCATACTGATTTGGAACTATGAATTGGCTCCAAGTTACTTTACTCTCAGCATCACGCATGCCTAACTAAATTTCCGCTGTGTTGTGCCTCTGTGCACTCTGATATCATGAGAAAGGGATTCTCTCACCACAGAGAGTTTCCAACACAAGAGGCACCGGCGATTAACGGGCACCTTCCGCCTGCCCCCACAACCCCCTTCCGCTATGCAGAGGCGGAAAGATGCCATCCGTGACATGGAAAGATCATTTCCTCATTTTGCACCAAGGGACCGTTGGAGAGACGACGGATCTCATCTCTTCCTCCAGGGCTTTGCGAACTGGGCTTTGCCCTCGAACGGGGTTTTAGTAGACACACCGCACACAGCCCTCTGGGTCAATTGCATCCTATATTTCCCCCCTCTGGCCGTTCTCGACTTTAAAAGAGAGAGAGAGAGAGAGAGAGAGAGAGAGAGAGAGAGAGAGAGAGAGAGAGAGAGAGAGAGTTACCAACACACAATAAATGAGTTTGCACATGAACTAAACATGGGATGGGAGATGACAACATGAGTGCTGCCAGATATTTCCTTTAGGGGATGAGGCCGTAGGTCAGTGACCGAGCATCTGCTTGGCATGCAGAAGGTTCCCAGTTCCTTCCCTGGCAGCATCTCCAGGTAGGACTGGGAGAGACGCCTGCCTGGAACCTCGGAGACACCGCTGCCAGTCAGTGTAGACAATCCTGAACTAGGATCCGCTTGGCTTTGGGAGCGCTCAGCGACAGCCCATCCCTTGTTCTGCATCAGCCCGTTCTATGCCCATTCCCAACTGTGCCGACTTGAGGTGGCTTCCCTTCCACTGGGTCAGCCTTTCCCCCAGCTTGTGCCTGTGCCGAGGAGTGTATCCAGGGATCGCGGGTGGTCCCAGCCTGGGCCAACTCGTTTCTCCGAAAGGCCTCCGAGGAAAACATTTGGGCGCCATCTGGACACACGTGACCACGCGGGAATTCCCAGGACGAGGTCAAAAGGCCGACAACCCAACGGAAGAAAAAGAAGGCCAGTTCTCAGTACAGGCAAGCTGGGGTGGGCGGGAGGGACGAGGCACAGCGGCCTCCGGTTCCCAGCACCCCAACTGTCTGCACCCATCCCGCCCTGTGTTAACCAGAGCTGCACGGCCTGCAGGCCGGGCATTCGTCAGGTAGAGCTGAGCGGGCAAACGGTCAGCCTGTAGGCCACGTAGCTCTTGTTAACGCCGGGCAGGGCTTCCGAGAGAGACAGAGGAACCCCCTGCTTGGTGCCGCTGGGTGTGTTTGGCGTGCGTGCGCACACACAGACACATCCTGTTAGGACGAGTTTCTGGCAGTGTTCTCCTAGCATTCTCCAAAATCTCAGGGGACATGGTATACTCTCTCTCTCTCTCTCTCTTTCTTTCAAGGCCTGACACAAAGGCACTGGCCTTCCCAGCCCTCTCAGATTTGGCTGACGCTTATGTTTTTCTCCTTGAGTTTTTCATGCAGAGGTCGAGAGCAGAAGGACACCTTCCCCGTCACTGGATTACAGACATTTGAAAGAAGTCTGTCATGCCGGGTGGAAAAGAAATCTTGGCTGTCATGCCTAATATCATCATGATTCACAGCAGCTGGCTGGAAAGCAAGAAAATATTAATAACAGTAATATTAAAAAAAAAAAAAACCACACGCCAAGAAAACCTGCGGTAGAATAAAGTTGCCTAGTTATTTCCATTTTCATATCCACGACGCTTCGCTTCTCCTCGTATCGCTTCTCCTCGTATCGGGCTTACGAAAAGCAAAGGGGCACTGCCCTCTGCTGTTGGAGATTAGGAAACACAAGGCAAGGAGCCGAGGGCCCAGAAAGAAAAGCGTCTGCAAGGCCAAAGTGGAACTGATGCAAACAAAAATTATGTATTGATTGATTTGTGATATTTGCCTGCCGATCTTCAGCCAAACGCCCAGAGAACAATTAAAAAATAATAATAAAACAGAGCAAGAAAACAACGGCGCAAAGCATCGGAAAAACATTGCCACTTGTTATATTAGCGGCCATCCTTTGCATTTTGGGTCGGCGTCATCTCCGATTTCATGCCCCCCCTGATTTGGGAAATTATGACCCCCCTATAAACTTACTCAACAAGCAGAACAGGTAAAATATCCCAACTTTAAAAACAGCAAATTGTTTGTTTCTTATAAAGAAAATCTTGGTGATCTTAAACATATATTTCAACACAAATGTACATATTCCTTCTGATTATGCTTTAAAGCCTTTCATTTCTACAGACAGTGAAGGAATGGGAAACCCCTACAATCGGGGGCATTGCGAGGGACTCGAGAAGATCTGCAGCTCAGACCCACAGACTTCCTTTTGATAATTAAACTCAGCCATGCCCAGAATAATTTCATCCGACGCTTCCCCAAAGGAAAACTGGAGGAGACAAGTTTTATTTCATTTACGTACTTTATTTGCAACCTCTATATCCCACCCCTGTGGACTGCTTGGGGCAACTGGCTTCTAAGACTACAAATATTTATATACCGCTTTCCAACAGAAGTTCCCAAAGAACTTCTCTTCTTACAGAGAGAAATAAACATAAATAAACAATACTGTTCCCTGAACCCAAAGGGCTCACAATCTAAAAAAAAGCAACACAAGGCAATTAGAGCAATTAATTGCCCTCGCGCCACCAGCCACAGCCACTGGAGGGTTGCTGTGTTGGGGACGGAGACGGCCAGTTGCTCTCCCCCCGCTCAGTAAAGAGAATCACCACTGATAAAAGGTGCCTCTTTGCTCCGTTAGCAAGGGGCGCACTGCATTGTGGGATAAGGCGTCTGCTTTGAGCAGCAGAAGCAGAAACAACTAGCCGCCACCCCTATTCGCTGGTGGGATTTGGGGCTGTGAGCCATTCCCTGGGGGCTCAAGCCTCGTGGGCTACCCCTTATGATGCCCCTGCCTACAGCCCAGACCCCAGGTGACTCCACACCACTGGGACCCCTGTTCCAGAGGAACCGCGGGGACCAGATCGAGCATCCCTCTCATCACCCAAGATACAGCCCAGACTTTGATCCGGAGGGATGCTTGGAGGGCCAGGCAGCCAAAGTCCCAGAAATGCCTACAACAGTGTTTTTGCAAACTGGGGTCCCCAGATGTTGCTGGACTACAAACCCCATCATCCCCAGCCACAGCAGCTGAGGGCCGCCACTACCCAACTGCTCATGTTCCTTTCCATTTTCCTCTGAGGTCTGAGTCAACCTGCACGGCTGAAGCCTGACCCATCGTCAGCAGCAGCAGACGACGACTAGATTTCCACCATTATTTCCGAATTCATCCCAATCTTCTTGTTGTAAAACACGAAAACATAGCTGAGTTAGTGCTCTAAGGCATGACAAGGTAGCAGGGATGATCCACTGGAACATCTGCAAAAAATACAAGCTACCTGTAGCCAAAAATTGGTGGGACCATAAAATCGAAAAAGTTGCAAGAAAATGAAGATGTAAAAAAATGTTATGGGACTTCCAACTACAAACAGACAAACATCTGCCACACAATACACCAGATATAACTGTAGTCGAGAAGAAAGAAAAACAAGTCAAAATAATCGACATAGCAATACCAGGGGATAGCAGAATAGAAGAAAAGAAATAGAGAAAATCACCAAATACAAAGATCTACAAATGGAAATGGAAAGGCTGTGGCAGAAAAAGACCCAAATAATCCCAGTGGTCATTGGCGCCCTGGGTGCAGTCCCAAAAGACCTTGAAGAGCACCTCAACCCCAGAGGGGCCACAGAAATCACCATCAGCCAATTACAAAAAGCAGCTTTACTGGGAACAGCCTATATTCTGCGACGATATCTATAACCATTGACCATAAAATTCTGGCATCCCAGGTCCTTGGGAAGGACTCGATGTCTGGATAAAACAAACCGGTCAATGACACCTGTCTGACTGTGTAAATAAATAAATAAATAATGTGAAAGCCTAAATCCATCCACCTCACTCCTAGCCTGGCATTTCCCAACACAGGAGTGTCACACACACACACACACACACACACACACACACACTGTTCCCCCAAAGCTTAGCTGCCTTGAGGTTGACTCATTGGAGTCATGCGGCAAACAAAGGAAGGAGTGCGGGGCGCGAGGGAGAACCATTCTCAGCCAAGGCCTCACTTACAGTAACATTCGCTCATGTCATCCCTGCTGAATTTCAGCCCAGGAGACCAACTATCCTTCTCCAAGAAGGTCAGAGAGAGTGCTCAGTGCAGGCTGCCTGTCTTGCCTTTAAGACTGAGCGTGTGCCCATTTCCCAGACTTGGATTCCAGCTGCAATGCTGCCAGCCTGTGTCCAGCGTGGGCTGGATAAGCCCCCCGCCCCGGCTTCCCAGGGAGAAAACCTGCATGCAACAGAGGCTTTACTGGCCCTGGAGTTTGCTAGGGAAAGTGCGCCTCCTCAAAATGCTCCCTATGCTTCTGGCTCAATGCAAATCCTACTAGGAACTACTACTACTACTACTACTCTGAATATTTATATGCTGCTCTTCAACCAAAGTTCTCTAAGCGATTTGCACAGAAAAACTAAATAACACACAAATAAGATGGGCCTCTGTCTGCAAAGGGCTCACACACTAAAAAAAAAGAAACACAAGGCAGATACCAGCAACCGCCCCTGCAGGGATGCTGTGCTGGGGACGGAGAGGGCCAGTTGCTCTCCCCCTGCTAAACAGAAGAGAATCACCACTCTGAAAGGGGTCTCTTGGCTCAGTTCGCAGGGGTCTGTTTACGAGGCTTTGTTCCCCATGCTTCCCTCTGTTTTACAGGTGCCTCAAGATGCTTCGGTGTTTTTAATAAATACTAAGCGGTCCTCGGTCGCTTCCCGAGTTCTGATCACGCCACTCCGTAGGCCCCGTCAAATCAATCCCGGCCCCGGGAAACCTTGAGCAAAAAGAGCCGCATTTGCTTGCTTGCTTGCTTGGATTGATTGACTGATTGAAAAGTTACCTTAATGACGCCGAGACCTCCGTGGTGCTCACTCTGTGGGCCAAGTATTCTCTGTCCCGTATTATTACTTATGAATATTATTTATCATGATACTAAATGGAAGACAAATTTAGGGCTGGGGACGACGATGGCAACGGCCTCTCCCGTAATCCAAATTTTTCCAGCTCCGCAACAATAGAATTGACCTGTCAAGGCCAATTAAGGGAGGCGGGGAAAGTGCTTCTCCGTGGCCTGCCTGCCTGCCCCCTCTTCCAACTCTCCCCACACCACCACCACCACATCCACACACCCCACACGCCTCTCTGCTACTGCTCGGAATCCTTTCTCTCAAACTGCTGACGGGGATAAGGAACCATGTTAAAAATCGCAAAAGGCAGCACGAAGCGAGGAGGACGACTCGTTTCTTGTTTCTCGTTTCTCACCAGTGCCCAACAGACCTTGGAAAGGCCACGCGACCCCCCTGCCCTAGAAGGGTCTCACTCCTGTATAACCTCCAGGTTGTGGGGGAAATTCAGGGCAGGGCTTGGCAGAGATGATTATTTATTTATTTATTTATTTATTTATTTATTACATTTATAATCCGCTTTTTCCTCCAAGGAGCCCAGAGCGGTGTCCTACAGACTTGAGTTTCTCTTTCACAACAACCCTGTGAAGTAGGCTAGGCAGAGAGAGAAGTGACTGGCCCCGAGTCACCCAGCTAGTTTCATGGCTGAAGGGGGATTTGAACTCGGGTCTCCCCGGTCCTAGTCCAGCACTCTAACCACTACACCACGCTGGCATGGTTTCCCATGCACTCACAGGATCCCTCTGGACAAGAGCGAGCCTGCATTCCCTAGTTCCTGAACCGGCTTTCCTCTCTGTTCTCCCCTTTTGGGAACGCCTCCACAAAGGTTCTTAAAACTTTTAAAAAGTCACATCGCGTCCCGTTTTGTTTTTGGGGTGTTTATTCACGTGAACCGCCTGGAGCCTCTGGAGTCAGGCAGCATAGGAAATAAATAAATAACCAAGACCAACCAACGCGGGTCCCCAAATGTGGTTGAGACTACAACTCCCATCATCCCCTGGAGATGATGTAGTCCAATAACATCCGGGGACCCAAATGAAGGTTGGATAGAATCCTAGAGCTGGAAGGGACCTCGGAGGTCTTCTAATCCAACCTGCTGACCAGTATAGCGCATCTGCTGAGACTTCCCTGAAGCGTGGCCCTCTGGCCCAGAGGCGTATCTCGGGGAAATAGCGCCCAGGGCAAACACTGAAATTGCACCCCCTGTCCAAACATCTGACACCCACCTTTCAGATAACTTCACCATAGTATCAGCTCAAAAATACAAGTCAAGCTTGTTAATCTTTTAATATTTAAAGAACTATTTAGCAGTGGACGTAGCCAGACCAAAAAATGCTGGAAAACTACAAATTTCAGTATGATGGGGCTCATGAAATACCCAAATACTATGTGGAGGTGTACTTGGAAAACTAAACAGAAGTGCCTGTCTAATTCTCTACTATGCATTGTAGCATCACCATTACACAAGTTTTAAAAATCAATGGAGAATTTGACTTTTCCCAGATACTCTGAAAATAATTAAAGGATTTGCAGAGTAAACTGCGTCACTGCTTGGAATATATTCTAGTCTTTCAGAAAGACAGTTAAAATGAGAGAAAGAGAGCAAGAAACTCCCAGTGGGCCTTAATAATACGGATTTCACACTGATTCAGAGACATACTCACCATTAATAACCATATTATTAAGACATCACATTTAACTCACTTAGAACAAGAAGCAAAGTAAGAGCAAATGAATACAATCCTAGCACTTAAGCGTCAGCTCAGTATTCACAAGCCCTGATTCTCTGTACATAGTGCCAATCTGAATATGTGTACAGTGTCTTATATTATATTAATTTTTTTAAAAAAAATTACCTGTAGCCCCTTCAGGGGGCTTCCTAAAGGCCGTGGGGGGTCTGCCCTCCCCTTGCTGGCCTCTAGGGCCTCGCAGGGACCAATTGAGCATGTGCGGTAGCCATTTTTAAAAATAATCTTTTTTTAAAAAAATGGCCACTGAAAACAAAATGGCCACCGTGCATGCTCAAATGACCTCTGCAAGGCCTGGCATGGCCTAGGGCCTCACAGAGGCCATCTGAGCATGCGCAGTGGCCATTTTGTTTTTGGCACCCTTTAAAAAAACAATTCTACAAAATGGCGTGCCCCCTTCAAGTGGCGCCCGGGGCATGTGTCCTGCCTGCCCCACCCTAGGTACGCCCCTGCTCTGGCCACTGTCTGGAAACCTCCAGTCAAGGAACCTCGCCCACCACGGCAGGAGGAAGAGGGCATGCTGAAACCTCTTGAATTAGGAGGGAGATCATTCATAACCAAAGCAGAAACGACGCCCACACAGCTCCAAATTCTGTTCTAACTCACAGCAGCAAAGCCAGATCCCACTGCCCTGCTCTGCAGCCCTGTCTCAATACGCTGCTGCGGGGCAAGCCAGAGGCTGCCGTGAGCTCACAACTCCTTTCCCATGGCTAGATTTTGGCTCATCCCACACTCCAAGGCAACAGGATCACCGAAGCGTTTCTGCAGAAAGAGGGATAGGGAAGTGCCCCCTTCCACACCCACCCCACCACTCCCAGGCGAAAGATTTAAGCAGCTTTGCAGGGACAGCCGTGGTGTGGTTTTCCAGCAGGAGGGCTGGTGTCTGAGGGAGAGGAATGAATTATACTGATTTGGTGCCCCTGCCTCACTTGCGATTCAGAATCACATCACCTCCATGCATGTCTGATGAATAAATTGTGGTCTTAGGCGATCTCCTCGGTTTAGAAAATAATCAAATTTGAAGTAATGAGAGAAAAAGAAGGTTGAAGGCTAATTCTCTCCCCCCCCGCGCGCCCCCACCTCGACTTTTCTCTAACGCAAATAAAGCCATCTAGTGCTTAATGCGAAACATGACTTTGAGGGGAAGGCGGGTGAAAGATTTGAGGAATTCCGCCACCCGCACCCAAGATCTTCGTACTGCATTTCTTAAAATTAGAATTCTTAATAATTCCAAGTAATGTAAAGAGAAGGTGGGGTATTGAAAGGTTTAGAAATAAGAACCTGGGCCTTATTTGAGCATGGTGTAGTGGTTAGAATGCTGGACTAGGACCAGGGAGACCCGAGTTCAAATCCCCATTCAGCTTGCTGGGTGACTCTGGGCCAGTCGCTTCTCTCTCGGCCTAGCCTACTTCACAGGGTTGTTGTGAAAAAGAAACTCAAGTATGTAGTACACCGCTCTGGGCTCTTTGGAGGAAGAGCGGGATATAAAATGCAAAAAAAAAAAAAAAAGACCCAACTCAGGATCTCTCTGCAACTCGTGGGGGTAGGGGGGTAACAAAATAATTAACAGGCAAAGCTGGCTGGTGCAAAGAAATGATTTGTTGGGGAAATGGCTGGAAAATCTCACAGAATTCCTAACACATTTTGCATAGCGGCTACTTCAGCACCACCACCACCACCTATCCCCGCTGAAGAGGCAAGCCATTATTCAATAAAAGCAAACCTGACTCTTCGGCTTTCAGAACGAACTCTGCACAGGACAACTTCAGTGTCTCTCAGACACTGGAACTTTCAGGTGGGTGGGTAGTGAAATTGGCAGCAGAGACAAATTATCCCAACCTCCACCCCACCCCAGAAAAGGGACACTATCTTCTGTTCTGTAAAGGTAAAGTGTGCCGTTGAGTCGGTTGTCGAGTCGTGGCAACCACAGAGCCCTGGAGGGGTTGACCATTGCCTCCTCCAGTGCAGTATGAGATGATGCCTTTCAGCATCTTCCTAGATCCAGAGGCGTATCTAGGGAAAATAGTGCCTAGGGCAAGCACTGAAATTGCGCCCCCTGTCCAAACATCTGACACCCATCTGATTCTCTGTACATAGTGCCAAACTGAATATGTGTACAGTGACTTATATTATATTAATTTTTAAAAAAATAATAATAATAATTTTAAAAAAATTACCTGTAGCCCCTTCGGGGGGCTTCCTAAGGCTGTGGGGGGGAGGTCTGCAAAGGTTTCCCCTCCCCTCTCTGGCCTCTAGGGCCTCGTAGGGACCATTTCAGCATGTGCGGTGGCCATTTTTAAAAAAACAATATTTTTTTAAAATGGCCACTGAAAACAAAATGGTGACTGCGCATGCTCAAATGGCCTCTGCGAGGCCTGGCATGGCCTAGGGCCTCACAGAGGCCATTTGAGCATGCGCGGTGGCCATTTTGTTTTCAGCAGCCATTTTAATTTTTTTTTTTAATTTTAGAAAAATGGCGCCCCCCTTCAAAGTGGCGCCCGGGGCACGTGCCCTGCCTGCCCTACCCCTAGATACGCCCCTGCCTAGATCGCTGCTGTCCGAAATAGGTGTTTCCCGTAGTCTGGGAAACAGACCCATGGGGATTCGAACCAGCTTCGAACCGGCAACCTCTGGCTTGCTAGTCAAGCCGTTTCCCGCTGTCCTTCTGTTCTGTAACAGGCGGTCCAAACAAGGAGACCACTGTTCCCATTATTACAAAGTGAGGGTGGGGAGTAATCTTAAAATGGAAGACTTTGAAAACAGAAGTTGGGGTCCACACGAGCTCATGGAGGCGGACTGGGAAATAAGGAGTCTGTGGTCAGCCACGTGGACCAGAAACAGCACCGCGCACACTGTTCTTTAGCGATGCTGGGAGCAAAGTCCACAGAAATAAGCAACCATTCTGGCGCCAGTGAAAATTACTTCTCATTTGCACCTAATAACCAAGCCCTCTTCTTGGTAATGTGGAATCACAGCCCGTCAGGAAGACGGGGAGTTCTTCTGAAGAGCAGAGAGATCAGCTTTAATTTCCTTCCGAGCTATTACAATCAGGCCTGAGATGACTCCGCTCTTCCAGGTTTCTCCCTCGAAACGTTTTGCCTGCTTGCGCAATCTTCTTCTTCGGCAATCTCCCGGCATCCACCTTCTGCAGAGAGGTGCGGTGGGAAACAGAGAGGAAGGGGGCAGTCGGAGGGTGGGTGGGTGGGTGGGTGCGCTGCTTCCGCCTGCCCTGAAAAAACCCCTGGACTACTTTCTCTGCCAGTTTCAAACATCCTGCTAAGGCTTTTGCGTGGCCCTCCGACCTCTGAACTTGGGTCCACAGTCAACAATGCTTGCTCGCGTTGGCCCTTTTTATCAGGCGAAGGTGGGCACCGTTATTATTTTGAGTGGTCCACGCAAGGCAAGGGAGCTTGAACTCTCTCCTGCCTTACCTCTACACGCCTTCTTGCTTCAGGCATTGGGTGGGGTGGTGGGGGCAGGGGCGTATCTATAGGGGGCAGGGGGGGCACGTGCCCCGGGCGCCACTTGAAGGGGGGCACAATTTCTTAAAATTAAATAATTTTTTAAAAATGGCCACCAAAAACAAAATGGCCACTGGGCATGCTCAAATGGCCTCTGTGAGCCAACATGTGTGTCAGTCAGATGTATGTTGGGGGGTGTGGCGGGGGGGCGCAATTTCAGTGCTTGCCCTGGGCGCCGTTTTCCCTAGTTACGCCACTGGGTGGGGGTTGTAACTCCATGGTGAAGCGCTTGCTTTGCATACAGACAATCCCCCGGTCAATCCCCAATAGAGAAGAACCTCAGTATTCATTTGGGTTCTGTCCCCCACTGCTACCATGGATAGGGAAACGGCGGATACCGAGTCATTTGGGCTATGGCAATCTTGGGGTTAGATTCCCGGTGGTCGGGAAAAGCCCTAGAAATGCAGGGGAGAGTGGCCTACATGCTCTGTGGGTCCCCAGCAGTCTAGCAATGCCCACCAAGAGCTTAAAGAATGGCAAAAAAAAAAAAAATCATGGTTTCTCTCTCATGCTTTTGCAAAATGAACCATAAAATGGTTGCTGGTCGCAAAATGGCAGCCGGAAATGACCTCCGAGGTCATTTCTGGCCAACCGCAACCTGGGGGTATGCAGATTTGACCCTTTTTTAACCCCCTCCCCACCGCCTATACCGAGGTTGGGTGTCCATTACCCAACCGCAGATAGTGCGCCGCCCGCAATTAACGAGGTTCTCCTGTACCGACTCCTAAAAAAGGTCTTATTTATTTGCTTGTTTGTTTGTCATTTGACACATGTGTATACCACACCAGAGCAGACAAGATGAGGCTAGAGAGGGATTACAAAGCAACTTCACAGGGACGAACCAACCGACTTCAAGAAGGCAACAATGGATGGAGGAGGAGAGAAGAGAAGAGATGATGCCTTGGAGAAGTGGAAGGAATCCAGGACCGGGGGTGGGGGGCAGCGAGGGGGGGACTCGGGGAGACTTTTCCGTCACAGACAGCAGGTGCTCTCCAAGATGTGGTTATGGCAACAAAACAAATGACGGATAATTGCTTTTGTGACAACTTGCCAATTAAATTAGACTCAGCAGAATAACATAATGACAATTTGTTATGCTCCGGTGGGCGCTAACATACCAATCATAATTAAATGCTACGACTGAAATAGAAGGTAGCTCAGCCCAGGAATATATAACCCCAATTCCCACCCTGCGAAACATTATAGGTTTGGGCTTGATATTTAATTTTGGGAGGATAATAGCATTAGCGCACAGCAGAATGAGTCTGCAGTATGCACGGCGGCGGCGGCGGGAGCGCTGGGGAGGGGAGGAGGGGAGCTGAGCCGCGCCGACAAAGCGCCTCCCCGATAATCCGCGTGTGTTGGTGCCAAGACGGCATGGGCCTCCGGATGAGGAGCCGCTGGCCAAAGCCCTGGGCTTGCAGGGACGACGACCCCAGTGTTTGACCTCCAGCGCCGCATGGGCGGAGGCCTGCCAGAGTTTAAGCGGCGGCGTGTTAAATACTCGCGAGGTGTCCGGCTCCATCGGGGAAGCAAAAGCAAGAAGCGGGGAGAAGGGATTCTGGGTGTTTTTCCCCTCCCCGCCTTGCACACTCCTGCCGCCGCCGTGGCTTGAATGCAGGATGCAAGGTCCATTTAATTAATAATTATTATTACAAAAAGCAACTTTACTGGGGACAGCCTATATTTTGCGACGATATCTGCTAATAACAACAATAATACCGGTAATGGAATCCAGCCACCCCAGGTCCTCGGGAAGGACTCAATGTCTGGATAAAACGAACCAGTCAATAGCACCTGTCTGGCTGTGTCGACAAGAAATAATAATACTAATAATAATAACAGTGAGCAGGTTGAAAATAGGAGAGTCTTCAAGGGCCCACCAAGTCTAGGGCAGAGCAAGAAGTAACTTCGGTGGACACAAAGGAGGGATGTACTTACTGACCAAGCCGCCTGATGGCGCAGCAGGGAAACAACTTGACTAGCAAGCCAGAGGTTGCCGGTTCGAATCCCGGCTGGTAGGTTCCCCAAACACCGATATTGGACAGCAGCAATATCGGAAGACGCTGGAAGGCATCAACATCTCCTACTGTGCTGGAGGAGGAAAGGGTCAACCCCTCCGGCGTTCCACCAAAGACAACCGCAGGGTTCTCTGGTCGCCACTAGTCGACACCGACTCGAGGGCACGCTTTACCTTTACTTACTGGCCACCTGGCTAACCCAAAGGAAGGCAGGCTTCCTCAGCTGCTGGTTTTAAGGGAGTAAGCGCCTACTCTTGAGTAGAAGATGGAGACCGATGAGCTTGGCTTCCTCTTCCTCCTCAGCCCCCCACAAAGCAAGCTTCTCTACAAGCCCCCTTGGTCACAGCTGTCCCTCTGCATTCACACCCCTCTTGACGCTGGATTGGAAACCTCATTAGGGAAGATAGGAAGCTGCCATATACTGAGTCAGACCATTGGTCTATCTAGCTCAGTATTGTCTTCACAGACTGGCAGCAGCTTCTCCAAGGTTGCAGGCAGGAATCTCTCTCCCAGCCCTATCTTGGAGAAGCTGCCAGGGATGGAACTTGGAACCTTCTGCTCTTCCCAGAGCGGCTCCATCGCCTGAGGGGAATCTCTTGCAGTGCTCACACATCAAGTCTCCCATTCAGATGCAACCAGGGCAGACCATGCTTAGCAATGGGACAAGTCATGCTTGCGACCACAAGACCAGCTCTCCTCCCTCTGCATGCAGAGCAGGCGTCATGCCACTGAGCCTTCGCTCTGTCCCGTAATCGACCCAGCCGGGCTGGATCTGACCCAAGGACGACATTTGGCCCCGGGGGACTGGGAGTTGCTAAGTCTATTGGCCAACCCAACACTGCCACTGTGAGGAAATGCAGGAGGGGTGTGTGGGCTTCAAAAGACTTGGGTGCCGAAATAATGCCATTTCCGTCGCCCACAAGAGCAGGGTAAACCACAAACCAAACAGGTGGACACTGAGTGGATCGCTTTGCAGAACTCGCTCAGCTCCTGCCAAAGAGAAGTCCCCTGTCCTAGGAATCCCCTTTGCAGCTGGAGATCATGGGAGCTGGAAACCAGGATGTGTACCGGTAGCTCAGTGGTGGGGGCCCTCCCTGCTCTGCAAGCGGAAGGTCCCGGGTTCAATCCCTGGCGGCATCTCCAGGAAGGACTGGGAGAGGACCAAAGGTCTGACCCAGCGCACGGCAGCTTCCTCGGTTCCTAGGACTAGATAGACCATCTGTCTGATCCTGCCAGTGATGATTATGTTAGAGGTTGTTGGTTTTTTACCCACAACAGGTAAAACAGCAGAGCACTAAGGAATGAGCACACACTCCAGTTACAGAGCAGGTAGCAGAGGACGGTTCGGATATTGCAGCTGTTTAGAGAAAAGACATGGAGATCCTTGTGTGACTAAACACTAAATATTTATTGGTTAAATACACTTGGATAGGAAAGAGCTAACCCTAATCTAAAGGACTACATAGTGGATAGGTAAAGAGAGAGGGAGAGAGATGTTTCCATCTGCTCTCTAGGAGGAAAGGAAGGATTGTGACCCAGCACAGGAAGCGCTGCAGAGTCAGTTCAGGGGTCCTACAGCAGGGGCAGATCAGGAGACCCTCACTCACTGTCTCTCCTCCCAATGGCCCTAGTGGTCATTAGGACAGTTGGTGCAAAAGGCCGATGCACTGGAAGTTCATCTCCAACAGATTATATTCACTGTGGGTAGGAACAGAGGACACTGCCGTGTACCGGGTCAGACCCTTCATCTATCTAGCTCAGTATTGTCTACACAGCGATTGCCACCAGCTTGGACGGCTGTAAAAGGGGCTTCGACAAACTAATGGAGGAAAGGTCTATTGACGGCTACTAGTCAGATGGCTGTGGGCCACCTCCAGCCTCCAAGGTGTTTTTTTTTTTTCATGATAGAGGTCTATAAAATCATGCACGGCGTGGAGAAAGTGGAGAGAGAGAGATTCTTTTCCCTCTCACACAACACTAGAACCAGGGGTCACTCCATGCAATTGATTGCCAGGAGGTCTAGGACCAACAAACGGAAGTACTTTTTCACACAACGCGTGATCCACTTGTGGAACTCTCTGCCACAGGATGTGGTGACAGCCAACAACCTGGATGGCTTGAAGAGGGGTTGGGATGACTTCATGGAGGAGAGGTCTATCAATGGCTACTTGTCGGAGGGCTATGGGCCACCTCCAGCCTCCAAGGCAGGGTGCCTCTGAGTAACAGTTGCAGGGGAGTAATGGCAGGAGAGAGGGCACGCCCTCAACTCCTGCCTGTGGCTTCCAGCAGCATCTGGTGGGCCACTGTGTGAAACAGGATGCTGGACTAGATGGGCCGTGGGCCTGATCCAGCAGGGCTGTTCTTATGTATGTTCTTATGTTCAAGGCAGGATGCCTCCGAATCCCAGTTGCAGGGGAGCAACAGCAGGAGAGAAGGCATGTCCCCACCCTCTTGCCTGTGGGCTTCCCAGCGGCATCTGGCGGGCCACCATGGCAAACTGGAGGCTGGACTAGATGGGCTTCCTTGGCCCGATCCAGCAGGGCTCTTCTTAGATCATGGGTTCTCAACCTTGGGTCCCCAGATGTTGTTGAACTTCAACTCCCATAATCCCCAATCAAAGGCCATTGGGGCTGGGGATTATGGGAGCTGAAGTCCAGTAACATCTGGGGACCCAAGGTTGAGAATCCGTGTATCTTAGATCATCCTTTCATCCTCCACCTGTACAAATCTCACTCTCTGGCTTTTATTCCAATGTCCTCAGACCTCTCTCTCTCTCTCTCTCTCTCTCTCTCACACACACACACACACACACACACAACTGCCATAGGCACCTCACCAGCAAATAAGTGCGAAACGACCAGGTTGGTCGCTTGGCGGTTTGCCGAACAGCCGATGAGCTGACGACTGCATAGCCGATTTGGAGTGCCTTGGCCTCAGTGTATCCAAGGGTATCCAGTGAATCCTCCTTCCTTCGAGAATGATACCCTGTTTCCCCGAAAGTAAGACCTAACAGTAATTTCTGATGTACCGCTAATTGCCCTAGTGCATTTTGGGGGGCTAAAATTAATATAAGACACTGTCTTATTTTCGGGGAAACAGAGGTGTGTGTGTGTGTGTGTGTGTGTGTGTGTGTGTGTGTGTGTGTACCCTGTTTCCCCGAAAGTAAGACCTACCCCGAAAGTAAGACCTAGCAGTAATTTCTGATGTACCGCTAATTGCCCTAGTGCATTTTTTGGGGGGGCTAAAATTAATATAAGACACTGTCTTATTTTCGGGGAAACACGGTGTGTGTGTGTGTGTGTGTGTGTGTGTGTGTGTGTGTGTGTGTTTATACCCTGTTTCCCAGAAAGTAAGACCTACCCCGAAAGTAAGACCTAGCAGTAATTTCTGATGTACCGCTAATTGCCCTAGTGCATTTTTTGGGGGGCTAAAATTAATATAAGACACTGTCTTATTTTCGGGGAAACAGGTGTGTGTGTGTGTGTGTGTGTGTGTGTGTGTGTGTGTGTGTGTGTGTACCCTGTTTCCCCGAAAGTAAGACCTACCCCGAAAGTAAGACCTAGCAGTAATTTCTGATATACCGCTAATTGCCCTAGTGCATTTTTTGGGGGGCTAAAATTAATAGAAGACACTGTCTTATTTTCGGGGAAACACGGGGTGTGTGTGTGTGTGTGTGTGTGTGTGTGTGTGTGTGTGTGTGTACCCTGTTTCCCCGAAAGTAAGACCTACCCCGAAAGTAAGACCTAGCAGTAATTTCTGATGTACCGCTAATTGCCCTAGTGCATTTGGGGGGGGGGCTAAAATTAATATAAGACACTGTCTTATTTTCGGGGAAACACGGGGTGTGTGTGTGTGTGTGTGTGTGTGTGTGTGTGTACCCTGTTTCTCCAAAAGTAAGACCTACCCCGAAAGTAAGACCTAGCAGTAATTTCTGATGTACCGCTAATTGCCCTAGTGCATTTTTTGGGGGGCTAAAATTAATAGAAGACACTGTCTTATTTTCGGGGAAACAAGTTGTTGTCTCGGCTCAACTGTGTCCTGCAGGTTGAAAGTGAGGAGCTCTTGCCTCCTCCGCCACACACACACAAACACACACACACACACACACACACACACACCAATTGGCCTTGTGCTGAATTGCAAAGCATCCTTTCCAGGTTCTCTGGAAGACGTCTGAATCTATACGAAGAAATTGTCGGCGGGTAACAGAAATGGGGGGTTTGGTGTGGGTTTTTTTGGAAATGGAAAACATTCTGCAAAGTTTTCCACTCCTATATTTTCCACCGCTATATTTCTAAAAAGGCATTATTTCATAAAACTCATCATCACCAATAACATCATGAAAAGATACAATGCCAGTTAAACGGAGAAGCAAGCTCGTATCATAAATACCAACACAGAACTCTTTGAGGCTGCTCAAACTAATATGTTAACAATACGTTGCATGTGGATTGGGATGTAAAAATACCTTAAGAGACAGCTACAAACCATTAACCAATATTGCAGGTCCTCCTACCAACGCCTCCTTACCACACCCCAAAAAACTCAAAACCTGATTAGCTAACTGGGTATTTTGATACTAATCCCTGAAGACATTATTTCTCCCTTAAGCCCTGTGTTTTGTTAGATAGTTATGTGTTGTAAATGATTTTAATTGTAAGCCACCCAGAGACGCAAGTTTGGGGTGGTACAGAAATATTGTTACTTACGAAATAAATTAATAAACAAATTTCCAGAATGTTGACATGTAAAACAATGTTCTTTAGCTATAGATACATGCTCACACTCCCAAAGAAACTTGGTTAATTAACTGCATGCATTTTAATCGATTAGATCCACATATATGTGCATAGAATTAGACCAATGGTTTCAGAGAAAAAGAAAACTCTGTTTTTAGAGGACAGGTACATGTGAGGCATTCCTCAGGAGAGGCATTCTGTTGTATGCATTCCTCAGGAGAGGCATTCCTCAGGAGAGGCATTCTGTTGTATGCGTGAAAGAAAAAACGATGCTTCTCCTAAAGGGGCATCTGCCACCCATGCATTTATAAGTACTTAATTTATTTTTAATGCAACTCTTAAACATTTCTGCTGCCTGATTAATCAGGGGCAGCTTTTTAACGGGTAAAATAGTTTCAACTGATAGACTTAACACGGCTGCCTTATTACAGAGAGAGAGAGAGAGAGAAAATATATTTATGCAGCTGAATGCCATGGTCTCCTAGAGGAGGAAGGTGTAAATTATTCCAATTAATGTCTGTATCCCCTAATGACCTCTTAGATATTTCTCCTCTGACAACACCGGCAGCGCTTAGAGCAGCTGAAAACGCGGCTGGAAATTTTTTCGCAATAAAACAGCAGCTCGCGACATCTTCCCCCCTAACTAATTAGAACCTCTCTTTGCCTCGAACTCCTCCTCGCTTCCAACTTCTCAACAGCCGCTCTGCTCCGGGCAGCAATTAAGAGACTCAGGGGTGTTTTCCACGTCCTGCTTCCAGATCATTTACAACAGTGCAAGCTTTTCGGTCCACAGTGCCGCACACGAGGCTGGACGTTCCCAAACTGAGAGCAGCGAGGGGAAGACCTCGGCTCCCGCAGCGAGGGACGGTTTCCCATACACAAGGCAACAGGTTCACTCCCTTTCCCAGGTAGAGCTGGGAATTAAAAATTCCCACCCGGAACCTAGGAAGTGGCTGCCGACTGAGTCAGACCTTTGGCCCAGCTAGCTCAGCATGGCCAGCACTGGCTGGCAGCAACACTGCAAGGATTCCATCAGGGGTCGTTCCCAGCCCTACCTGGAAAGGCTGCCAGGGACTGAACCTGGGGCCTTCTGCATGCAAAGCAGATTCTCTACCATTGAGTTGCAGCCCGCTTGCAGCGCTCACAGGTCAAGGCAAACTCTCTTGTGCTTGCCTCCTTCCCATCATCCTAATAGGGCCAAGGATCTGCATCTGTGCTTGGAGGATCCGGCCACGCTCTGGGCAGGCACACCGTGGGATCGCCTGCTTCCAGATGGGGCTACTTTCGCCTCTCAGAGACGACTTCATCTCTCTGCTCCGGCTTGGCCCTCTTCTGGTCTGGAAGGCTGCCCGATAAGTGTCTTAGAGCAACATGCTGGGCAGGCAATCCTCATACGCTTTAGGAGTAAAGAGATATCCTGTGGCAGCTTCCGAAGCAAATCAAATGAACTTGCATTGACTTCCGTCATAGGGACGCAGGAAGCTGCCATATACTGAGTCAGACCCTTGGTCCACCTAGCTCAGTATTGTCTTCACAGACTGGCAGCGGCTTCTCCAAGGTTGCAGGCAGGAGTCTCTCTCCTAGCCCGATCTGGAGATGCTGCCAGGGAGGGAACTGGGAACCTGCAGCTCTTCCCAGAGTGGCCCCATTATCCCCTGAGGGGGAATCTCTTCCAGTGCTGACACTTCTAGTCTCCCTTTCATATGCAACCAGGGTGGACCCTGCTTAGCTAAGGGGACAAGGCATGCTTGCTACCACCAGACCAGCTTTCCTCTCCTAAAAAGATCTCAAGTACAGAGCCAGGAAAGATCTTAGGGAATATAGGAAGCTGCCATATACTGAGTCAGACCCTTGGTCCACCTAGCTGAGTATTGTCTTCACAGACTGGCAGCAGCTTCTCCAAGGTTGCAGGCAGGAGTCTCTCTTCCAGCCCTGTCTCGCTGGAGATGCTGCCAGGGAGGGAACTGGGAACCTTCTGCTCTTCCCAGAGTGGCGGTTCCATCATCCCCTGAGGGGGAATCTCTTGCAGGGCTCACACTTCTGGTCTCCCTTTCATATGCAACCAGGGCAGACCCTGCTTAGCTAAGGGGGACAAGTCATGCTTGCGACCACCAGACCAGCTTTCCTCTCCTAAAAAGATCTCGAGTACAGAGCCAGGAAAGATCTTAGGGAATATAGGAAGCTGCCATCTACTGAGTCAGACCCTTGGTCCACCTTGCTCAGTATTGTCTTCACAGACTGGCAGCGGCTTCTCCAAGGTTGCAGGCAGGAGTCTCTCTCCCAGCCCTATCTCGTTGGAGATGCTGCCAGGGAGGGAACTGGGAACCTTCAGCTCTTCCCAGAGTGGCTCCATCATCCCCTGAGAGGGAATCTCTTCCAGTGCTCACACTTCTGGTCTCCCTTTCATATGCAACCAGGGCAGACCCTGCTTAGCTAAGGGGACAAGTCATGCTTGCGACCACAAGACCAGCTCTCCTCTCCACCTCCATCCCTTCAAGCACAGGCTGGGACATCAGTAAGTGGAACAATCCCAAGAAGAACCATCCAGGAATCCTCTATCTGTCTATCTGATTTGTACACCGCCCCAAACTCCTGCCTCTGGGCGGTTAACAATAATATGAAAGCAAGTTAAAAACATACACAAACACTTTAAAAAACCATTTAAAACAATTTAAATCCCAACACAGATGAGCCATAGCGGACCACATGAACTGTTGATAGATTTTGTTAAATCTATTCTTTTTAAAAAAAACACTGTTTTAACTGTGTTTTAAAACTGTTTTTAATGGCTGTCAGCTGGTTTATAAATGTGATGAATGAATGGATGAATGGATGGATAAATAAATAAAGCAACATTGTGGGAATTGGCCTTATAATACTCATCCTATTACAAACTCATAATCAGTCAGTGTGTTGTTTAAATATTTATTATTATTATTTATTTCTTGTTGACACAGTCAGACAGGTGTTCTTGACTGGTTTGTTTTATCCAGACATCGAGTCCTTCCCAAGGTCCTGGGATGCCAGGATTTTATTGTCAATGGTTATAGATATCATCGCAGAATATAGGCTGTTCCCAGTAAAGCTGCTTTTTGTCATTGGCTGATGGTGATTTCTGTGGCCCCTCTGGTGTTGAGGTGCTCTTCAAGGTCTTTTGGGACTGCACCCAGGGCGCCAATGACCACTGGGATTATTTGGGTCTTCTTCTGCCACAGCCTTTCAATTTTTGATCTTTGTATTTGGTGATTTTTTTCTATTTCCTTATAAGCAGGTCTGGTGGTCGCAAGCAGGACTTGTCCCCTTAGCTAAGCAGGGTCCGCCCTGGTTGCATATGAAAGGGAGACTAGAAGTGTGAGCACTGGAAGAGATTCCCCCTGTTAGGGGATGGAGCCGCTCTGGGAAGAGCAGAAGGTTCCCAGTTCCCTCCCTGGCAGCATCTCCAACGAGATAGGGCTGGGAGAGAGACTCCTGCCTGCCACCTTGGAGAAGCCGCTGCCAGCCTGGGTAGACAATACTGAGCTAGGTGGACCAAGGGTCTGACTCAGTATATAGCAGTTTCCTATGTACAAGAGTTCACTCCTGATCAAAAGTGCCCGGATGCGAGGATGCCATTTCACAGCTCCGTGGTGCCTTGAGCCAGATGGAGGGATGGAGACGCTAGCCTCTTGGCACCTACGGCAAACGTGGCTGCCACACCATGTGTTCTGCGGAAGCTTGCCAGACAACCGGGGAGGTTGCCGGGGGGTGCGTTGTGACCCACATCCCCTCTGGTGAGCTCTCGGGAAGGAGGAGGCCAGCCATTCGGCCCAGAAAGGTCAACAGGGAGCTCTCTTAATGGGACGCAGCAGGGAGAGGGACAAGGACCTGCTCCACTCATTAACAGGACACGCCGTCACATCCTTCGGACCCAGACCGAAGCGAGACGCTTCGTGCCGCCTCCCAGCGCCGTGCCGGTGCGATGCGGAGCTTAAGAGGGCAGGTATTTCTGCTCCTTGTTTTGCACAAGACCCGACAGCACCTCTTATTCCGCACTAGACCAAATCCCTTCACACCGCAGAGCCCTAAAGGGAAGCCCTGTTGCTTTGAGCGGAATGGATTTTCAGGGAAGGATCTGGTCCTCCATTGGGAGCGCCGGGCAGGAGTAGCACGGGCGATCGCCGGAAGGCCGGCTCTCGCATCGCCCACCTCGCAGCTGTGAGAAACGGCAGTATGCATCGCCAGCCCCGAGACCGGGGCGGGCAACCGGAGGCGCTCCGGCAGTTGCTGGACTACAACACCCATCGTCCACGGTAAGTGCGGCTGGGGGTGATGGGAGTTGTAGTCCAGCGGCTGGAGAGTCTCTGGTTGGGCCATCCCTGGCCAAGCAGATGATGGTCCATGATGCCAGGGGTTCTCAAACTTGGGTACGCAGATGGTATCGAGTTGCCACCCCCGTTGGCCTTTGGGCATTGTAGCCGGGGATGATGGGAGTGGAGGTCCAGCAAGATCGGGGGACCCCAGTTCAAAGACCCCTGCACGATGCAGAAAGTTCTGCCTGTGCTGCGTATGAAAAACGAAAAACTTCACCGGTGTCGCGTGGGGAAAAATATACTCTGTACATGGTAGCCGATGCACACAGCCGGCCAGCCAGCCCGGCCTGGGAGGCTGCTGCCCACACATCTAAGCCTGCGGGGTGTCCCCATCGCGTACTTTACACCACTCCTTTGGATTTTGACATGGATGGTCTCCCTTGCTAAGCAGGCTCCGCCTTGGTTTGCATTTAGATGGCCGACTACTTGCGAGCGCTCCCGGATCTTCCCCTTAGGGGATGGAGCCATACCTGTGTGCAGACGGTCCGAGGGTCAGCCCCTGGCCGCATCTCCAAGATAGGGCTGGGAAAGACTCCCGCCTGCAACCCGGGAGAGGACGCTGCCAGTCCGGGTTGACCAAGGGTTGACCAAGGGTCTGACTCAGTAAGTGGCCGCATCCTGTGTCGCTGACGACCACAACCATCTCCAAAGGGCGCATTGGGGGGTACTCCGATCCTATCAGGCAGGAGGATTCTTCCCCCTTTGCTATTCTGAGATCACTCCCGACGGCGGCGCTCGTGTGAACATCAGAGCACCCTGGGCCGGACGGGGCGGGCTTCAGTCTCTCCCACCCGGGAGAACGCAGGCCGCACTCCACCCGGTGCTGCAACTGCTGGCGGCGTCTTTCTTCGGAGCTCCGGCTTCCTCCTTGCGGAGCGGGAAGACGATGGCCAGGAGGAGTTTCGAGCGATGAAATCTCAGGGTGGCGAGAAGGCCAGTCGTGGCTGCGCTCGGGCGGATACACGGCTACGCGCAGAGCTTGCCCGGTTGCCCTCTCCTGTTGCCCAGGCGCATTTCAAGGTCTTGGCAGGCTCTTGGCGGAGAACTATAGTTGCTAGATTGGCCTTTTTAAAAGCCCAATTTTTGGGTTACAGCCCATTGGACTCACGAGTATACCCCTTAGGTTCCGGCCAGGAGTCCCGCATTGCCTTGACTACTTTTGCCGACTGGGCCAAGAGGCCGCCTTGAGGCCAAGGCGTTGTGCCACGCTGCCTCTCCGTTCCAGCACCGCCTCTTTTCCAGTGGCGGGGTCTCCTTTGGGCCATTTCCCTTTTAGACTGGGAGCCCCTTTGGGGGCAGGGAACCGCCTCCAGGCCCCCCACGGTGTGGGGACCAGCCCTGCTGACTGGGCCAAGAGGCGCCTCTCCAAAATGGCGGCTCTCTTCCATTTAGCCGCTGAGGGGAGGGGGCTTGCTTAGCAACGGTCCCTCTCCGGCGTCGGGGGTCTCCCCCTTGGGGGCAGAGACCCCTCTTCTCCGGGCAAAGCCCAGCAGGCAGGGTCTCAAGGGCGGCCTCGTTAAGCGGCACCTGCCAACTGGGCCAGCCATGAGCCCCCTCTCAAAATGGCGGCTCCCTCACTCTCAGCGGGGGGAAGGGGCAGCGGTCCCTATTGAATATTAGTTTCCCCAGGCTGCATATCCTTCAATATGCAGAGAGCCAGCGTGGTGTAGTGGTTAGAGTGCTGGACTAGGACCGGGGAGACCCGAGTTCAAATCCCCATGAAACTAGCTGGGTGACTCTGGGGCCAGTCACTTCTCTCTCAGCCTAGCCTACCTCACAGGGTTGTTGTGAAAGAGAAACTCAAGGATGTAGGACACCGCTCTGGGCTCCTTGGAGGAAGAGCAGGAGATAAATGTAAATAAATAATTAATAATAATAATAATAATAATAATGAATAGCAGCTGACCTGAGGAAAACTCCTCAAAGTAGCCCCACTGGACTTAAAAGGAGCAGTTCGGCCGTGCCCAGAGGCATTTTTTGGGAGAGAGGGACCCATCTTCGCTTCTGCTCTGCAAACCGCTCCGAGAACCTTTTTGTTTACATACTGTAAATGCTTTTAGCAACACATGCGCAATCAAAAGAACGGAGTGCCATTGGGTGCCCAGCTCAGGAGAAGAGAGGCCGTGGGAAGAATGCACTTAGAATAAATAAATAAGTTTTTGTTTTGTATATTTTTTGTGTGTGTGTTCTGGGCGTGTTGAGATCTCATGCTCTCTGTTTTTCCTTGAAGTTTTGATGCTGGGTTGTGAGCCGCCCAGAAAACAATTTATTAGGGGGCGGCTAACAAATAAAGTGTATTATTATTGTTTACACAGTCAGACAGGTGTCATTGACCGGTTTGTTTTATCCAGACATCGAGTCCTTCCCAAGGACCTGGGGTGGCTGGATTTTATGGTCAATGGTTATAGATCTCGTCGCACAATATAGGCTGTTCCCAGTAAAGCTGCTTTTTGTAATTGGCTGATGGTGATTTCCGTGGCCCCGATGGTGTTGAGGTGCTCTTCAAGGTCTTTTGGGACTGCACCCAGGGCGCCAATGACCACTGGGATTATTTGGGTCTTTTTCTGCCACAGCCTTTCCATTTCAATTGGTAGATCTTTGTATTTGGGGGTGTTTTTAAATTTCTTTTTAGGAACATAGGAAGCTGCCATATACTGAGTCAGACCCTTGGTCTATCTAGCTCAGGATTGTCTGCACAGACTGGCAGCGGCTTCTCCAAGGTGGCAGGCAGGAGTCTCTCTCCCAGCCCTATCTCGTTGGAGATGCTGCCAGGGAGGGAACTTGAAACCTTCTGCTCTTTTTCTTCTATTCTGCGATCACCTCGTATTGCTATGTCGATTATTTTGACTTGTTTTTCTTTCTGCTGGACTACAATGATATCTGGTGTATTGCGTGGCTGTGTTTGTTGTCGGAAGTCCCATAATATCTTTGCATCTTCATTTTCTACCACATTTTCAATTTTATGGTCCCACCAATTTTTTTTTAATTATTATTATTGTTGTTGTTGTTGTTGTTGTCGCACACAGGCAGGTGGGGAAGAGGACCTCCAATGGCGTGTCATTCATGGAGAGCAGCTCACAAACTGACCACTAGCCCAAGCATTCCCCCATCTCCGACACACTGGTGGGGTCGCCCCACTCTTTCCCTGTGACCGGAGCCGGGGCGCCTTGGAGAGCACAACTGGGACATCCAAGGATGGCCTTCATATGGGAGGTGGGATGTTCCAGCCCCTCCGGCAGTTCACACAATTGACGGCAGTCACAATCCCCTGGGCAAGTGGTAATGCCAGCTCCCCACAACCACCATGGAGGAGTGGGGTGGAGACCCCCACTTCCTTCCTCCTGTGTAGGAAGAGTAGCTCTCCCTCCCACCCTCCCTGGGGCCTGCAGGGTGTGGGTGCCCTCCAACGGGAACCACGTTTCCTATTCCACCAACAGAACGAACACTGGCATTGCCAAGTAAGTGATCTGCTTGACGATCTTCAGCACACCGCTGTGTGTTCTCATTTAAGGAAAAGATACCAAAGGGTTTGGGGAAGGCATTGCTCCTTGGAAAACCAAACCACAAGCTAAGTAATAACCGTGTACAAATCTATGGACACACACTGCATACCTAAATTGAATTAGTCTTACACGTATATAGAGAAGCAACAAACTTTTTCACACATAATATTACATGTCTATAAAGAAGCAACGAAGAATAGAAGGATTGAACTGGACCCCCTCAAAAAATTTGTAAGAATAAATGAAAGTATATGAGTCCACTCTCTGGTGATGATAAATAAAGAGTCCTTCCATTCAAAATGTACTGGTTAATTATCCAACTGTCGTTCCAAAATTAGCTCACACTTCTTTCCAAAACTTGGATCCTGAACCAGCTCCTTATGCAAAACGTAGCTCCTTAGGTAAGTATTCCTTGTCCAGAAGATATTGGACCTGAATGTTCTCTGTCCACAAGATGTTTACTTGTTCAAAAAATATTTGCTCAACAGGTTTCCTAGGGAGTATAGACCTGTTTCCTCCTGCGAAAGCAGGACTTCCTCAGGAGGAAAAGAGATGTGTTTTCTTCCAATAGTGCCCCTGCACTACCCAGTGGCTTCTGAATTCAGAAATCCTACCGGATACCAAGTACATTTTGAATGGAAGGACTCTTTATTTACCATCACCAGATAGTGGACTCATATACTTTCATTTATTCTTACAACTTTTTCGAGGGGGTCCAGTTCAATCCTTCTATTCTTCGTTGCTTCTTTATAGACATGTAATATTGTGTGAAAAAGTTCGTTGCTTCTCTATATACATGTAAGACTAATTCAATTTAGGTATGTAGTGTGTGTCCATAGATTTGTACACGGTTATTACTTAGCTTGTAGTTTGGTTTTCTGATCCGTGTTTCCTCATTTTTTGTATTGCTCCTTGGAAGACAGGGATGCTGGTAGAGGAGGGGAAACGGGGACACCACGGGAAACCCCACAGCGACACCAAGCGGGCAGGAGAAAAGCGAGCACCCTCGCCGGCTGGCAGGGCTGTCCTTCCTGCAGTGACATTTCCCAAACGATCAATATCCCATTATTAGCCAGAATAATCCCGAGCCCGTGGTTTGGTCGTGGCAGAAACAGACCTCAATGAGAAACACACATTTGGGGAGGGTGTGTGTGTGGGTCTCTGGCTCCCCTGCTTGTGCACAGCTGGGCAGACACTGCATCCTAAAAGTCAAGATCCTTCTTGCCACGGGGGGAGCTTATGCATCTCACAGCCAAGGCTGGAGGGAGCCGGACCAGCTACTTTTTCAACGAAGCCCAAACAAGGGGTGGGTAGGGAGAGGGATTTAAGGACAAGGGGCACGTGCCCCCCACGCCCCCCCCATAACTTCAAAAGCAGCCACTGGAGCGGGTGACCTTTTGCTAACTGCTGGAAGGTAAAAGCTTGATAAATAAGTAAGCAGGTCACCGCTGGGGGTTTCGCTACCAACCTTTTAATTAAAATCCTCTGGCTCCTGGAAGGTCACCGTGAATGAGAGCGGCCCAAGTACAAAGCAGGCCTGCCCTTCGCAAGCTGTGAAGGATGCCTGCCTTGCACACTTGGCGGTTCAAAGAGGCAGACACCCCCACCACCCCGGCTGGGGACAGAGGTCAGCCATCCAGCAACTCTGGCTCCAGAAGGCCGTTTCTACAGGTGAAACTCGGAAAATGAGAATATCGTGCAAAAGTCCATTAATTTCAGCAATGCAAATTAAAAGGTGAAACTGATCTAGGAGGCAGACGCATTACCTGCAAAGCGAGATCAGTCCAGCCTTAATTGGTTATCATTGTGATGATCATGGCGTACAGCTCGTGAGAACCCCAAATCCACCATCCCAGAAAATGAGAATATTACATGGAACCAAGAAGACAAGGATGGTAGAAGAGAACAATATCGGACCTCTGAAAAGTAGAAGCATGCATATGTATTCAGTCCTTGGTTGGGGCCCCTTTGGCAGCAATTCCTGCCTCCATGCGGCGTGGCATGGATGCTCTCAGCCTGTGGCACTGAGGAGGTGTTATGGAAGACCAGGATGCTTCCTTAGCGGCCTTCAGCTCTTCTGCATGGTTTGCTCTCATGTCTCTCATCCTTCTCTCGGCAATGCCCCATAGATTCTCTATGGGGTCAGTTCAGGCGAGTTTGCTGGCCAGTCAAGCACAGGACACTGTCTACTTTTCGGAGGTCCGATATTGTTCTATTCTACCATCCTTGTCTTCTTGGTTCCATGTAATATTCTCATTTTCTGGGATTGTGGATTTGGGGTTTTCACGAGCTGTACGCCATGATCATCACAATGATAACACACTAAGGCTGGACTGATCTCGCTTTGCAGGTAATGCGTCTGTCTCATAGATCAGTTTCACCTTTTAATTTGCATGACTGAAATTCATGGACTTTGGCACGATATTCTCATTTTCCGAGTTTCACCTGTAAATCTGGAAGCTCCAGCACACACAAGCCCTGTTTCTGCCGCCAGGGAAGAGTCAGCAGCAAGGGCCGACCCCTGCCCGCTCGCTTAGCTGGGCTGCTCACTTGCAGTATTCCCAGTTAATTGGGCCACATCGCCAGCTAGGCCATCGGGCCTCTTTTCCTGCCCCCTTCCCCAGCCCCACCCGCAGGTCCTCTGGCTGTGGATTCTTTCCAGCAGGGGTGCGGCGGCAAAGCCACCATCACCGGGGGGGGAGAAGCCAACAAGCCAACTTCCAGGCTGTCCAAGGATGGCAGAAGCGGGTGGGAGGGGGGATCCTCCGAAGGGCACCGTCTGGGCACCGAGGGCAGAGGAGAGCCGGCTGCTGCCCCACAACTCCTTTTGAACGGGGGCGTTGCCAAGAGTCACAGCCGGGAAGGAGGCACCACCCGGACGCGGCCTGTTGCCACGAAGCAGGAGCTGAGGCTCAAGCAGAGATCCTGCTCAGGCAAGCCTAGGCCAGCGTATGCCGCCCCACCCACCCCCAGATCTCGATACGCCCAGATCTTCCGAGATCCGCTGGAGCCAAGCAGAAGCCGGGTTCGAAGCAGAAACCGGATCGTTCTGAACGAGGAGCCCCTCCAGAGCAGGCAGGGGACATGGACACATTACCAGACACACACTGGTGCCGTTTGAGCGAGACGCGGGTCTTTGTGGCAAGCCCTCCCAAGGACTACAAGCCCCATAATGCCTTGCTTCGCGCGGGCCCGTCTTGTGCCTAGGCAGGCGGCGTTGAGCAGGGTGTAGCAGCACGAGGAAGCAACAAGCACCTTAATACTCTGAAGTCCCAAGGACAGAAGGAGCCAGTGCTACGGATAGGGTTCGAAGGGCCCCCGGAGGACACAAGAGAGCAGGATGATTTCCACACACACACACTTTTAATCACTGGAATACACACAGACTTTTGACATGATGCAGTCTTTCCCCAGGCCTCAAGGCGAGATCCCTTCTGCAAGGAGCCCACATTTGCAACGGTTTGCACCACGGGAAGCAGGCGGTGGGCGGAACCCCACTGGCGAGGGAGACAGGCCTTCTCTTGCCGGCGGGAGGGTCTCTGGGTGAAAAGGCTGGCGGCCGACGGGGCAGGGGGTCGGCCCACAGAGCGTTGTGTCGCCGTCCCGGCCAGGGCAAGGCAGAGCCCCACTTAGGAGTCGTCTTTCTCCCCCTCCACTTCTCGCTGTGCGCCTGTGGACTCCGGCTCCTGCAGGCTCCCGTGCATCTCCTGCAAAACGCTCCCGAGCGGCATTCCCAACGCCGGATCCCTGGGTGTGGCTTCCTGGGGTGCAACCTGTGGGTGAGCAGGACAGGGGGTCACGAGGGGGGCTTCTTGGCTGGCGTCCACCACCGCACGGGTGCCGGCAGACCCCTTTCACCCAAAGGTCCCAGACCCAGGCCTTCTCTGGGCTGACAAGGCCCTGCTATCGTGAGCCTGGGACCACTGACTACACAACGGGAAGCTCCCCGACCCGGGACCCACCGCTGTGGAATGTCTGCTCAGGAAACGTGTGGGTCCCCCTCCTTTCCCCGGCTTTGGGTGGGCTGTTAAGGCATTCCTGTTCCTCCAGGCATTTGGCTTTTTCTTTTCTGTGGCTGCCTTCATAGCGCTGACTTTTTATTTTTATTGTTATGGGTTGGTTTTAGCTGATTGCCATTTTAACCCACCATACACTGGGACACAGGCAGCTGCCCATATACGGAGTCAGACCCTTGGTCTATTTAGCTCAGTATTGTCTTCACAGGCTGGCAGCGGCTTCTCCCAGGTTGCAGGCAGGAATCTCTCTCCCAGCCCTATCTCGTTGGAGATGCTGCCAGGGAAGGAACTTGGAGCCTTGTTGCTCTTCCCAGATCGGCTCCATCCCCGGAGGAGGAATCTCTTCCAGTGCTCACACTTCTGGTCTCCCTTTCATATGCAACCAGGGTGTGCCCTGCTTAGCTAAGGGGACAAGTCCTGCTTGCGACCACCACACCAGCTTTCCTCTCCTAAAAAGATCTCAAGTACAGAGCCAGGAAAGATCTTAGGGAATATAGGAAGCTGCCATATACTGAGTCAGACCCTTGGTCCACCTCGCTCAGTATTGTCTTCACAGACTGGCAGCGGCTTCTCCAAGGTTGCAGGCAGGAATCTCTTTCAGCCCTATCTTGAAGATGCTGCCAGGGAGGGAATCTGGAACCTTCTGCATGCAAGCAGGCAGGGGCTCTTCTCAGAGCGTCCCCCAAGGGGGTTATCTTCCAGTGCTCACACATGTAATCTCCCATTCAAATGCAACCAGGGCAGACCCTGCTTAGCTAAGGGGACCCGTCTCCATCACAGCTTTCAGAAAGCATGTTAAATCTTGGATTTTTACCCAGGCTTTTATATGATCGTCTCGGCTGCTGCTCTTTGTACTTGCATGCTGTATTGTTTTTATACAGTGGTCCCTTGACTTACGTAAATAATCCATTCCGAACGCACGTTCGGAGGTCGAAATTTTCGTAAGTCGAGGAGCGCACCACGGAAGTCTGAAAACATTCGTAATTCGAGGAAGCCGCATCTAAACATTCGTAGGTCGAGTAAGCTGAATCTAAACCGGCAACTACTTCCGGTCTTTTTTGTCGCTCGTAACTCGAAAACAACGTAAGTCGAGTAGTTCGTAGGTCGAGGGATTACTGTACTTGTGTTTTAAATTTTTTAACCAGCTTTGTCTTTATATTTTTAGCTTAATATTTTAACTGTGTCATTTTTTATAATCTTGTTTTTAAATTTTGCTGTAATTCGTGCTTGGGGTTGTTTTAATGAAAGGCGGGATATAAATTTAACAATAAACAAATCATAAAATAAATAAGTCATGCTTGCTACTACAAGACCAGCGCTCCACTTAGATGCTTGTTTCTTTTGCAGAAAAACCACCTAATAATGTTTCGGAAAACACACACACACACAGAGAACAGTCTGCCTAGCAAAAGGTGGCAATGAAGAAGACCAATTAGTGAAGACTCAATCGGCGCTCAAGTTACCGGGGTGGCCAGATCACTGGATGCAACCACCCTCGGACGGAGCAGTTTCCGGTGGTACTGGCTAAACTGTGTTCAAAGCCCTTGACGTGAATCGTCTTCCTCACACCCTCACGGGCAAGGATGACGCCGCTTAGCAGTGGGCGTCGGTGGGCTCTCTGCTTCCCTGGAGGTTTCCCCGACAGAGCCTGGCCTAGCAGACCTCAATAAGGTCCCTTCTAGCTCTGACGCGCCACGGTTCTCGCCATCCCATAAGGAAGGCATGGCCCACAATATGCAGAAAGAGCGGCTTGCTGAAGACGCTGCAGGGGGTCTCCCCAGCTGGAAGCTCGGCCTTAAGCACAACACACCAGCCTCAAGAAGGCGCTACTGTGAGAGAGACACAGACGGCTGCCAGGATTTCTAGGGTTCGTCCACAGCAAAAGCTGGCTGGCCAGCGCTGCCCAAGGTCCCCCCAAGTTTAGGGATTTAACACAGGGCCGATTTCAAGTGTCTTCGCACTACAGACCAGCAAGTGGGGTTTGTGCAAGAGAACAGAAGCGGGAGCCCAAGGCTGTGACCGGCACCGCACAGGCTCGCTTGCTTGCTTGCACATTTGTACACCACAGGCAGCGGCCAGACCCAGGGATTTGGCGATCAAGGACAAGAGGAGAGGCTGGAGAAAATCAACACACGAGAGAGTCTCACAAATGCACAGGAAACTCACAGGAAAGGAAACACACACAACACAACCCAATCCCATTTACAGAACGTGCAGCTGGGCTCCTGGGTGACAGAGCCTAGCTCGTCCCAGTGAGACCTGCTCCCAAGGAAGTGTGCACAGAAGCACCACACTCTCCGGCAGCTGCTGCACCAATTCCTTCTTTGACCAGACTCTTGGACAAGTTGGTTCTGACTCGTCAGTGACACGGTTCCCATGAAATCGACTGTTTGTGGTCCTGGTAATGTCTCGGCTAGTGCCAGTGAAACAACTCCTTACGTTATGTCCCTCAAGTCTGTATCTCACTGTAGTGGATTCCCTAAGTGGTGGCACCCAGTAAGAATTCAAGTACGTACTTTAAAAAAACTTTTTTTAAATGCCAGTACTGCTGTACAAGTCTACATTTAGGATGCCAAGTCCAAACCAAAAAAAAAAACAAGAGACCACTCTGTGTAAGGAATTACGACGCGAACGCCTTTTTTTGCTGACGGGGCCAACAGAAAAGGCTACCAACTTGGTAAGTATATTTTCTAGAGCTCCACTGAATCTTTACAATCCTTTCCCACTTTTTCCTTTTAGGCCACATGCTGTTCAGCTGACTCAGTATGGTGCTATTACCATACTGTGGCTTTAAGGGCTTTTTTTGGGGGGGGGGGTATATAATTTATAGATTGTTTATATACGATTTATAGATTGTTTGCTCCCCCCCCCACCGCTTGCTTTTTAAAAAATAACAACTCCAACTACTAGGCTTCACTTCCGGGCCATGCTTGCAGAACACCAGAGCACCCCTTCAGAATACATACATTTCCCATGGCTATTCTTCGTAAGATGATTCCCTCTGCCAAGAGCGCTCTCCCCGTCTCCTCAAACAGTTTCTCATCGTCCACTTCTCCTTGTTTCTGCAGTTCGGTGTATTTCTCCACAAACCTGGAATGCAAGGGGCTCATGGCGACTCAAAACATCAGCAAACAGGGGAAGAAATAAACATTTCCATCATCGTTTGGTCCAGGACCGTAAATAAAACTTGACTTGACTTGACATTTCCATCTCTTGAACGGAGGCAGAAATCTTCAGGTCAGAGTTTTCCAGCAGTCGTTTGCTCACTTACCTTTGGCAGGCAGATTTGAAGTTCGAGCGGGAAAGCTGAAAAGCTCTTGGGCCATTCCCATATGCGGCATAAAACTTCCTGTTCAATGAGACAAGAGGATTTGGGCTGAGACTGCTCTTTGCAGGGCTTGCAATCAGTATTTAAAGACACGAAGCAGGCATCTGAGAGGAAGCCAGGGCAGTTCCTTAGGGTGGATTTCCCTCCCAGGATCTCCACTGGCTTCCAAAAGCCTCCAAGACCAAGTCAAGAGTCTGGGCTAGCTCTACAACAGCTCTAAGCAAAGTGAGTCTGCTGTTCTGCCTTAGAGACCACCGATTTACACATTCTCCACTGCAATCGCCAAGATCAACCACGACCATCCCAGTCGCAATGTCAGGAAAAGGACTCAACTCAAGACCAATCATTTTGGGAAATGGGACACGTGACCCAGACTAGGACCGGGGAGATCCGAGTTCAAATCCCCATTCAGCCATGAGACTAGCTGGGTGACTCTGGGCCAGTCACTTCTCTCTCAGCCTAGCCTACTTCACAGGGTTGTTGTGAAAGAGAAACTCAAGGATGTTGTGCACCGCTCTGGGCTCCTTGGAGGAAGAGCGGGAGATAAATGTAATAATAATGATAAATAAATAAATAAATAAATAAATAAATAAATAAATAAATAATATGACTCTCCCCCCGACCCCTTCTAGCTTTAAAAGCAGCTACGGAGTGGTGTGATTTGGATTGGGGCTTTGGCGCTAGGGGAGGGGGAGTTTAATTATCCTCTAGGGCAGGGATTCTCAACGTTGGGTCCCCAGATGTTTTTGGACTTCAACTCCCATAATCCCCAACCAAAGGCCACTGAGGCTGGGGATTATGGGAGTTGAAGTCCAATAACACCTGAGGATCCAAGTTTGAGAATCCCTGCTCTAGAGAATGTGTCCCCCCCCCCTTAAAAACTGCTATCAGCCACAGATGTGGGAAGACAGGCAGGTACCCAGGAACTTTCTACACGCAAGCAGGTGTTCTATTCCAGAGCTACGGCTAGTATGTCAGAGAAAGACTACAGAAGGATGCCCTTGGGACTTACGCTCTGATTGCATCTTCCGGATACAGGATGGGGGGGACCACGTCTTGCACTTTGCCATACCGGGGACGAGGGTCCTGATAAAGAGGCTCTCTCAACGGAGGGAAAGCTGCATAAACATCGTACCAGATTGGTTTCTTGGATTCAGGCATGGCTCCCGAACGCAGCAAGTCCCGCGTCCTGACATAGACAGACAGACAGTATCAGCCAAGAACAAGACCAGGATTTTATTTAAAAGCTACAGCCAGGAAAAGGTCATCTCGCAAGAACAGCCCAGATTGGCCTGGAGCCTCCGGGAATCAGCATCCATCTCCAGGTGAGGAATGGAAACAAGTCTGGAGATTTTAATGACTTGGTATTCTACAAAATACCGGGGGGGGGGATCCCCAAGAATATCAGTCGAGCTCTGATATTCTGAGCAGTCCCACCACTTCTCAGCTCATTGGAGGAGCACGCAAGGCTCTGCCTTTTATTTAATGCTCACAACCACCCTGCAAGGTAGTAGGGCGACTACGACCCCTCCACGCTTGGCAAGGACTCTCTGGGAACTGGCATCCATCTCCAAGGGATTCTTGAAAACAACACAGCAAGGAGGCTTCATCGGGAGCACCCTCAGCTCAGCCACAGACGACCCCCTTGGCATGCAAAAGGCCCCCAAGTTTAAACCCTGGGGGGCAGAAAAGTGGGGGGGTGCTCTCTGAGAATGCGGGAGAGCTGCTGCCAGTCAGTGTAAGTAGGAAGATAGAGCTGGACGGGCCAGGAGCCTGACTCAAGATAGGGCAGCGTGGGGACACTTGCTGAAAAAGCGATATATAAATATTCGGCGTTGTCATAATTATAAACCAGGCCTGCTCCACTTTGGGGGCCCCGCCCAAGCTGCCTTTGGACTACAACTCCCATCATCCTCAGCCACAGTGGCCCACAGCCAGGGATGATGGGAGTTGTAGGCCAACATCTGCAGGAGGGCTGGAGTTGAGCAGCCGATATAAACACACACACACTTATTTGCATGCAGTACATACAGAAAACCGCCCTTTTTAGTGGACTGCCCCCCTCTAATTATTATTATTAATAATAATAATAATAATAATATTTCTTGTTTACACAGTCAGACAGCTGTTATTAACTGGTTTGTTTTATCCAGACATCGAGTCCTTCCCAAGGACCTGGGATAGCTGGAATTTATTGTCAATGTTGTTGCTGTTGTTATAGATCTCGTCGCAGAATATAGGCTGTTCCCAGTAAAGCTGCTTTTTGTAATTGGCTGATGGTGATTTCTGTGACCCCGATGGTGTTGAGGTGCTCTTCAAGGTCTTTTGGAACTGCACCCAGGGCGCCAATGACCACTGGGATTATTAATATTATTTTATTTTATTTTGTTATCCACGTAACTGTTGTAAGAAGATCGCACAGACTGACAACAAACAAAGGCATGACAAGGTAGCAGGAATGATACACTGGAACATCTGCAAAAAATACAAGCGACCTGTAGCCAAGAATTGGTGGGACCATCAAATTGAAAAAGTTGAAGAAAATGAAGATGTAAAAATATTATGGGACTTCCCACTACAAACAGACAAACATCTGCCACACAATACACCAGATATAACTGTAGTCGAGAAGAAAGAAAAACAAGTCAAAATAATCGACATAGCAATACCAGGGGATAGCAGAATAGAAGAAAAAGAAACAGAGAAAATCACCAAATACAAAGATCTACAAATTGAAATTGAAAGGCTGTAGCAGAAGAAGACCCAAATAATCCCAGTGGTCATTGGGCACCCTGGGTGCAATTCCAAAAGACCTTGGAGAGTTGGTTTTTTTTTTAATTTTTATTATTATTATTTTATTTATTTACACAGTCAGACAGGTGTGATTGACCAGTTTGTTTTATCCAGACACCGAGTCCTTCCCAAGGACCTGGGATGGCTGGATTTTATTGTCAATGGTTATAGATATCGTTGCAGAATATAGGCTGTTCCCAGTAAAGCTGCTTTTTGTAATTGGCTGGTGGTGATTTCTGTGGCCCCTCTGGGGTTGAGGTGCTCTCCAAGGTCTTTTGGGACTGCACCCAATGACCACTGGGATTATTTGGGTCTTTTTCTGCCTACAGCCTTTCAATTTCAATTTCAGTTTGTATTTACAAATTGAAATTGAAAGGCTGTGGCAGAAGACGACGAAAATAATCCCAGTAGTAATTGGAGCCCTAGGTGCAATTCCAAAACACCATGGAGAGTTGTTGTTTTTTTTTAAATTTATTATTTCGATCTTTATTTACACAGTCAGACAGGTGTCACTGACCAGTTTGTTTTATCCAGACATCGAGTCCTTCCCAAGGACCTGGGAAGGCTGGATTTTATGGTCAATATTACTGTTGTTGCTGTTATTATCATAGATATTGTTGCAAAATGTAAGCTGTTCCCAGTAAAGCTGCTTTTTGTAACTGACTGATGGTGATTTATTTTGGTCTTTGGGAATTGCACCCAGGGTGCCCAATGACCAGTGGGATTATTTTGGTCTTTTTCTGCCGCAGCCTTTTAATTTCAATTTGTAGATCTTTGTATTTTGTTGATTTTTCTAATTTTTTTTCTTTCTATTCTGCTATCCCCTGGTATGGCTATATTGATTATTTTGATTTGTTTTTCTTTCTTCTCGACTAGTTATATCTGGTGTATTGTGTGGCAGATGTTTGTCTGTTTTGTTTATTATTATCATTAATTTATTATTATTAATTTATTATTAATACATTATTATTAATATTAATAATTAATAATGGTGATGATAATAATAATGGGAATGCACAAGACAAACCGCAAACCATAAAACTGGCCAGAACTCATTCAGGGCTTGCAACCTGCCACCACCAGAGACTCCTAGACAGACCCTTGGAAAAAAGTAGAACGTCCACGTCCAGGAGCAGTCGGTCTCCTCCATGCCCTGCGGGGCGGGGGGGGGGGCTCTGCGGGAAAGGAAGAGCCGGCCTCCCCACCCCCGCCAACGCCGCCGTCCTTACCGCGTGAAGACGCTGCCCAGTTTCTCCAGCCGGCTCCCAGACATGGCGCGCCGCGAGCCTGCTGCGGGCAGGCCTTCCCTAGCAACCCCGCGCCGGCCCTAGCAACCCCGGCGGAAGCGGAAACGCGAAGCCTCGCGGGGCCGCCGAGCGACGCAGCCATAGACGGGGAAACCCTAGAGCGGCAGAGCGCGCGTCTCTCCTGCCTGCGTAGGGCGGAATGGGAAGCGCAGCCAGGGAGGGGCAGTTGCCAATCGAAGCCGGAGAAGGATGGGAGGGAGGGGGCAGGCAAAAGCAATCGAGGAGAGTGGAGTGAGCTGAAAAGAACCTCTGCTGAGGAATAGAGGAGCAAGCTGCCATTTACCGAGTCTGACCCTTGGACCAACTCGCTCAGTATTGTCTGCACAGACTGGCAGCAGCTTCTCCAAGGTTTTAGGCAGGAATCTCTCTCTCAGCCCTATCTTGGAGATGCTGCCAGGGAGGGAACTGGGAACCTTCTGCATGCAAGCAGGCAGATGGTCTTCCTCATCCCCTAAGGGAAATACCTTACACTGCTCACATGTGGTCGCCCATTCAAATGCAAACCACAGCAGATGCTGCTTAGCAAAGGGGACAACCCATGCTTGCTCCCACAAGACCAGCTCTCCTCTCCTGCTCCATAGGAGGCCGCAAGCAGAAGGCTCTGCAGCATCCCTTGAGCTCTGCCTGGCAACCCCTTTGCGGAAATTGGGACTCACCCCTGGAATTTGCAACTTGGCATGAAGAACGCAGCTTCACGTGCAGAGCGCTCAGTGGGAAAGCTTCGTGCAGAGGGTCCCAGGGTCATCATTCCCTGGCATTGCCTCCAGATAAGATGCTGCCAGGGTGAGACTCCTGCCTGAAACCGGGGATTGCTGCTTCCAGTCAGTGAAGGCAGGGCTGAGCTAGATGGACCAAGGGTCTGTCACACAGGAAGGCTGCTTCATCGGGAGCAGCCTTTGCTCAGCCGCGGAAGACCCACTGTGCATGCAAAAGGTCCCAAGCTTAAACCTCGGGTGCAGTGTTCCCTCTAAGGTGTGCACACACAAGTTATGTGATGTCTGCTCACCTGTGGGAAGGCTAAAGCCTATTGGGATATGAGTTATAATGAATTAAAGAAAATATTTAAAATGACATTTCCTAAGAAGCCAGAATCCTTCCTGCTGGGAATAACACAAGGTGTAATCTCTACAACTAACTTAACATTCTTTATGTATGCATCTACGGCGGCCAGAATTATATATGCACAGAAATGGAAGTCTAGTGAACTGCCTTCAAAAGAAGACTGGCTGATAAAAATTTTGGAATATGCGGAGATGGCAAAACTCACAGCACTATTGAGAGATCAAAACTTGGAATGTTTTAAAGAAGATTGGAAAGCATTTTTGTTGTAGCTAAAAAATTACTTTCCTACTATGGACTTGACAGCAGGGTTTGAAATTTAGTATAAATCGCAGGTTGGTTAGATTAATTATGTTTGTAAGGGTCTGAACTTATGTTTTGATTTATTATCATAGCAAAGGTAAATTTCATAGTTGTTGATTCACGAAGAAATGTGAGCGGGAAGTCCACCTTTTATGTGTGTTTGTTTAACGAATGATAATATTGCTATTGTTAAAATCAATAAAAATTGAATTTGCAAAAAACAAAAAACAAAAAACAAGTTATTTGATGTCTGCTCAGTTCATTTAAGATCCCACTCCGGTTGAATCAGGAAGGTCCCATTCTGAATGCACTGCCTGGATACTGCCACCCAGAACAAGACTCATTCTGCACACAGATGAGAAAAAAATTAGAACACTGGTTGTGTGTGAAATGTGGGGGTGTGTGTGAAATCCTTCCTGAAAATCTGGAGCTGCTGCCACTCAGTGTAGGGAGAGTGAGCTAGATGGACACAGGGCCTGATAATCATGGGGATATCTCCCACCTCCCCGTATTTTGTATCATACCAAGGCATGAACATCTCCAGAAATTGTCCATTCCTCACCTGAAGATGGGATACTGACTTCCTGGAAACTCCAGGCCGATCTGTGCTGTGCTTGTGAGATCACTTTCCCCTGCAGGCAGCTTTTAAATCTTTTAAATAAAATCCCTGGAATCCACTCTTGGTATGGGCTGATATGGTCTGGCCGTCAGGACACATTCTCCACGAGGGCATGTGTGCTCCCAGCTCTCTCATGCTTTAGCCTTTGGCTCCTTGTAACCATCATCATTATTATTATTTTTAATTATTATTTTTTTACATTTATATCCCACTCTTCCTCCAAGGAGCCCAGAGCGGTGTACGACATCCTTGAGTTTCTCTTTTCACAACAACCCTGTGAAGTAGGCTAGGCTGAGAGAGAAGTGACTGGCCTAGAGTGACCCACCCAGTCCTGCTCAAGGGCCACTCTCAAGGATAAATTATAGAACTGTCCTAGAACCTGCAAGGAACTCTTGACATGTACAGCAGGTCAGGCACTCTGAACATGCACAAGGGCTAGGGAAACACATGCCACA